>NC_068316.1:32773886-33088886 GCF_025860055.1 Xyrauchen texanus | reverse complement strand
TCGAAGGGTGCAGCCAAATGTTGGGAGAACCACTGTAAATTCAATTATTCAAACATTTCGTCGAGAGAACAGGTGTGTATAAATGGACAGTAATTCAGCACTAAACAATCTGCACTGCACTACTGTCATTGTGTCATACATGAAGCTTGCAGTGGGACAATAACTTGTCACTGTACATTTTACATTTAGACGTACAGCTTTACTGTATCACACATTTAGTGTATTGTAGTGTTACAGTAAAGATTTGCCATATTTACTGTAATTTTACTCTGCACCACACAGGATTGCAAGACAACCTCGCAGAGGTGGAAGAGGGCTCCCTTTTTACTCCGCAACAAGAGGAAGCCATTTGTGCAATGGTGATTGCAAACAATGCCATAAGGTTGAGAGAGATACAAAGTGCTGTTATAGAGGATGACAACGTCTTTGGGAATATTGAATCTTTCAGTCGCTACAATTGACAGCGTGCTTAGGAGGAATGAAATGCGCATGAAACAATTGTACAATGTGCCATTTGAACGGAACAGCGACAGAGTGAAGGAGATCCGTCACCAGTATGTACAGGTAAAACATGTATGTGTTCTATGCATATACTGTAATGTTCAGTGCTGTAAACTGTTTACTTTGTGTAGTGTCATGCACTACACTTACATGACAGTTCTGTGTATGTGTATTCACAGTGCATACTGTACAATATGTTGTCCAAAATGCATTATGTTACACAGGAAAAGTTGTTATAGTTTTTCTCACTCCCTCTTCTGTAATAAAGCATGTACTGGAGCTGGAGGCCAGGGAACCGCTGCACACATTCATATACCTTGATGAGGCAGGTTTCAATCTGGCAAAAGGTAGACGGCGTGGAAGGAATCGCATTGGACAGAGAGCAACCATTGGCGTCCCAGGCCAACGAGGAGGGAATATTACTATGTGTGCAGCCATCTCAGAAAACGGCGTCCTCACCCATATCCCCGTCTTGGTCCATACAACACACAACATCTGCTGACTTTTTAGACACTCTTTACAGGGACATAATCCCTGAGAATGAGAGGGGTCTAACTGGAGACCATCTGAGCAAGCATGTTGTTGTTTGGGATAATGTGCGTTTTCACCACTCAGATCTCGTCAGACAGTGGTTTGCAGCACATGATAGGATGCTGGTGGAATATCTCCCTCCCTACTCACCATTCCTAAATCCAATAGAGGAGTTTTCTCTTCCTGGAGGTGGAAGGTATATGACCGTCATCCACATACCCAAATGGCCCTGCTAGTGGCCATGGATGCAGCATGTGATGACATCACAGCAGAGTCCTGCAGAGGGTGGATTCAGCCACTCGAGAAGATACTTTCCTCGCTGCATTGCAAGAGATGATATTCGCTGTGATGTAGATGAAATTATGTGGCCAGACAGAGAGGAACGTCTGGATGTGCATGAATGATTACAGTACTATGTATGTTCAGTTCCAATATGTACTGCAATATTGTTTACAGTTGTGCACAGCTCTACCCAAAGGGAGTTTACAGTTTTTCTCAATCGATTTGGTACATTTCTCCAAACTCGGGTAACTGCTCTCAAAACATTTAAAGGGGTCATGACATGAGAAACCAAATTTGCCTTGATCTTTTGGTATATAAGAGGTCTTTGTATCATTAAAACGTCCTGCAAGTTTAATATTTTAAGACGTCCTCCCCATTCTAAACGAATCATTTATTTAATCAAGCTCAAAATACAGCTCGTTCTGGATTCATGGTTAGAAGTGACGTGACGGTTAGAAGTGACATACCAGCGTTTGCATATGACCGCCTCCAGCACAAGATAACTACGCTTTAAGCGCAAGACAACTACGCTCATTTCAGTATCGCCGTGCGCCTCACAAGTGTTCAGTCGATGGACAGCGAGCTCTGACAGAGACTACTTGTGCACAGGAAAATTACGATGCCACACAGATGTGCTGTTCCTGGCTGTGGTCAAACAAAACCACTGAATAAGCTGCCGAAAGATCCAGGCGTCAGGGAAAAATGGATGCAGTTTATTTTTTGCGGACGTCCCAGTCACGGCAGTGTTAACTTAAGCGTTTGTTCTGTACATTTTAAGGATGACCGCTTTGAGAACAAATCTCAATATGATGCTGGCTTTGCCAGAAAACTGTTGCTCAAAGATAAGTCCGTGCCGACTATTCTGGGAACAACGACGACGCTAAACTGTAAGTAATCTATTTTAAACTTTAAACTACTTTTTAAAGCGCAATTTCATTCATTATGAATAAGCACAGTGTTTTTACTTAGTTTACTTGCATATTGTTCTGGCTGGAGGCGTCAATAATTGATACATAGGCACTGACGTTAGCCAATCATAACAGTGGGCGTTAACACTGAAGTCTTAAATGGAAAACGCCCCCAAAACAGACTGTTTGAATCAGAGGATGAGAAACAGGGTGGGAAAAGGTCATAAATCACTAGATTTTAAAAGTTTTTCTTAAAAAAAAATATATTAATACTATAATTGCACCTAAGGGAACATAATAATACAATAAAAAAACCCATGTCATGACCCCTTTAACACAGTGATCTGTACACTTCGTAATTGTCCTAAACAGATAGTAAATTCTCCTTCATTTCATACAAATTACAAATCAAAAGCATAATTTTCTCAAAACACTGTGCACAAAATTCCCTAATGTTATCACAGCAGTTCATACAGCCAACCAAATCTTTAATATACCAGGAAAAACTTTTGCAGCTTTTTCATTGGTCTTCACAAAGATCACAAGCATTTTTGTACCATTTTCAAAACACAACAAACAAAACTCTATGAATTGTAAAATAGTCAGTTGCACACCTTATGTCCTCAATTAACCCCAAATTGATATCTGATGAGTTAATAATCCACTCAACACAGAAAAAGCCAATTTCCTAATTGTTCACACAGCTGTCTTAATTACAACAACTACAAAAGGGGAAGAGAAGAAGAACAAAGATGAATGAGGAGAAAAGACAATAAAAAGAATGAGCAGTGGAAAAGGAAGAGGTGTAAGAGTGAGAGGTGGTGGACAGGGTAGAGGGAAAAGAAGAGGAAGAGGAGATGGAGAAGGAGCAAGAAGAGCTGAATATGTAGGAGAAAGAAGAGCTGAGGATGTAGGAGAAAGAGAAAGAATGGCTGAGGATGAAAGAGAAAGAAGACCTGAGGATGAAAGAGAAAGAAAGAGCTGAGGATGTAGGAGAAAGAGAGAAAGAAGAGCTGAGGATGTAGGAAGAGGAGAGAGAGAGAGGAGTAGAGGGAGAAGAGATGGATAGATTGGAGGGCAATGGTATAGTGGAAAGAGAAAGAGTAGAACATATAAGAAGAGATGGACAGAGAGGAAGAGGAGGGCGAGGTGTAAGAGGAGGGCGAGGTGTAAGGCAAGGTGTAAGAGGAGGGCAAGGTGTAAGAGGAGGGAGGAGAGGTAGAAGTATAGGGTACACGCGTGTTTCAAATGAAATCAGAGCCACACTGATTGACCATGTCATAAATCATGGTCTCTCACTGAGAGAAGCTGGGCAGAGAGTTCAGCCCAATATAAACAGATCCACAGTGGCTTCAATTATCCGCACATTTCAGAGGGAAAACCGGTAAGTAACTATATCATTCTACTTCTACAATGATAGTCCATGTAGTCTTGTTTGACATAGGTCTAGATTTCTACAGTAAATGTTCCTGCTTGTCCAAACATTTTTTAGAATTGAAGTTCGAGAACATTCAGGTGGACGAACAAGACTTCTTTCAATTGAACAAGAGCATGCCATTGTTGACATGGTGGTCCAGAACAACACCCTCCGCCTCAAAGAAATTCAGCAAAGGATAACACAGGACAATCAACTGTTCCACAATATCCACCAATGCAGTCTCTCCACAATTGATCGTGTTCTAAGGAGAAATTCAATCCGAATGAAGCAAGTATACAAAGTGCCCTTTGAGAGGAACTCCGTTAGAGTGAAGGAGTTGCGATTCAAGTATGTGCAACCCAATTACTGCACTTTTATTGTCAAAACAAAGATATATTTTTTCTGAATTTTAAGTATGTGTCAAACTATTCCATGCTACTGTAAGTGAAAAGATTTAGGCATATCTATGCCTATACTGCTGCGTCAAAGTGTGAACTCAAACTTCAGCAACAGTTTCACAGTAGTATTGACTGCAATCAATGCCATTACTGTAAAACACTAACTTACTGTATTGTACCTTGTGTTCTTTTTACTCTAGAGAATCTTGGAGTTGGATAGCAGTGCAACTCATTATGAGTACCTGTATATTGATGAAGCAGGCTTCAATCTTCACAAAAAAAGGAGAAGAGGGAGAAATGTGATCGGCCGTCGTGCTACAGTCAATGTCCTTGGACAACGAGGAGGCAACATCACTCTCTGTGCCACAATTTCTACAACTGGTGTTGTGGCACACAATGCTGTCTTGGGACCATATAACACAGCAAGGCTCCTACATTTATTAAATCTCCTCAATTAAATCCTCTTTCCGCAGGGTGATCAGGAGCAAATGGTGCGGAATTTTGTAGTTGTTTGGGACAATGTCCAATTCCACCATTCAGCACTAGTGCGAGAGTGGTTTGAGAATCACCCACGTTTCAGGATGGTGTTCCTTCCACCATATTCTCCTTTCCTGAATCCAATTGAGGAATTCTTCTCCTCTTGGAGATGGAAAGTACATGACCGCAACCCTTACAACCAAGTAAGTCTTCAAGGATGGATACAGCATTCAAGGCGTTTTTTCCCACGATGCATGACTCGTGAAAACATTTGCTGTGATGTTGATGAAATTCTCTGGCCAGATGTAATTGAGAGGCATGATCAATAACTTAATTGATTCAATGAATGCAGTTTTTTTTTTTTTAAACCTATGTACTTATTTGCATTTTTTTTTTTTTTTTTTTGTGGGGTGACAACTCATTGTAATACACCTGGACTCATCATTAAAGAACTTAATGAAAAACATGTATTTGCATTTATTTCTTTGTGTATCTTCAGCTGAATTTGTTATCAAATCAACAGAGAACACACTTTTAGTTTTGGTGTTAATATTGAATTTTAATAAATGCATTACTAGAATAAAATGCTGTGTTTCATTGTGCAGTGAATACTTAACTGTTTCGCCAACATAAGAGTGTGTTTACTTTGCTGTGTTAACTGTTTTGAGAGCAGTTACCTGAGTTTGGAGAAATGTACCAAATCGATTGAGAAAAACTGTATGTTTGTTGTAAATAAGGGTGTATTTTTTCTTTGGCACAATGCTGTGAACAAATTAGAATTGCAAAGAAGTAACAATGTGAAACATACATATTCAGTGTCTTGTACTCAGTTATCTCACTAAATACAGTAATGTGTAACTTTACTGTATTTTTCAAATGGCTGTGCAAATAGTATATAGTGCTGTCTTGAGCATTTTCAGGTAGTGTCACCAAGATCTGACTTTTTTGCATTGGAAAACATTTACAGAGTAAACTGTCATAATGAAAACATGACAAAGCCATTTGACTATCTTGTTCATAAACAATGGTGTCAGGACTTTTCATCTTGACGACACGGACACTTTCATTGACATGAATACTTGCTTTTGAGGAATGAGTTATCCATTTTGAGCAAGTGACACGCTTTTGCAGGTTATCAACTAGGTTTTGCAGTTTGAACTAATTGTTTTGAGAACTGCATTAACTGTTGTGCAAATGTAAATAGTGATGTGAGAAATGCACCAAAGCGACTGAGAAAAACTGTAAAGGTATTACTAGAAAAAAGAAATTATGATCTAATGTGAATTTTCTTGATAAAATATATGATGATGTCTGGTGACATGTGCATGTAAAAGGACATTTTACACAATTTACACAAGGTTTATTTCTATTTCTTCTGCTCCAAACTTACTTCAAACTTACTTCTCTGTCTGCTCGTATGAATGTAACACAACATCAGAAAGTGTTTCACCGCTGTTCAAATGCACTTTGGATCGCATCAATTATATGTATAAATGTCTTCCATCTGAAAGAACTAAATATTAAATGAAACAAATGACAATAAAATGCAAAGTAATCTCTTCAGTAATCAAAATACTTGTTGAAAGTAACTGTATTCTGATTACCAATTATTTACATTGTAACTGTAGTGGAATACAGTTACTTATATTTTGCATATCGATCATTCGTAACACGTAGGTTCAACAATGTGGAGCTGTTGTTAATGACATTACTCACGGGGTGGAGTTCTGCTTCTGCAGAGATTGAATGGATATCAAATTATAACAGCTCATTTACATGTACTGAATGACGTTTATTGTGAAAAAACTGCTTAAGACATGAAATAGACATTTACGTTTATATGCACTTTGTCAGTCTCTTTACTATACAAGCAGTTTGGTCAGTAAGCAGCTCCATAGCAACGTAATTTCCCCGTGATGCTGCTGTTATTGATGAACATGGCATCTGAGGACTGCTTCTGTTATTTACTGTTCTCTGTTGTTTTGCTTTATATTCACATTTCCTCTGTTGCTTGTGTGTTTGTTTTCATTGTGACCTGTCACAGCATTGAGCTGCAATAGTGGGGTTTCCTCTTACATCACTTTACAGCACTTGAGCACAAAACATATGCGACTCTTCAAGAACCAATAAGAACACCACTTTTATTGTTGACGCAATGAAAGATATAGAATTAAATATGTAGGGAAAGATACAGACTGGGTCTGTCAAATAGGGGTCTGGTGAAGCTGTGTGGTGCTGCATAGCAACAAACGTATGATTTTCAACTTGCTGCAACTTGATTGTGAAGTTAAAACCCTTCACAATCTGAATTTAAATACAAAATATAATATACCATTTGATAACCAAAAATGCATTTTTTTAACATGTGTTTTGAGTCAGTGCTTTATACACTGGGAATTCATCTAGTAGTTAAACGTGGAAATGAACACATAAATGTGATACTTGCAACTTAATGCATCTCAGTAGCATGTCAGATCAAAATGTAAGAACTTATTGTGTTAATCATGTCTACCATGAATCCCTGTCATCCCTTCATTATCAACTACCAGATTCATGTCGTTAATAAATTCAATAAGTATGATTATGAATCATATGGAATGAAATACAAACCTTTATTGTTTTCCAGTGGTGACCCACCATCACATACACTACAACAGTCAGGTAACTAAACTTTACTATGTAAAGATACACAATATAATGATATTTATATACACACACTTGCAGCCAACATTTTGGAATAATGTACAGATTTCGCTGATACATTAATTCACCAAAGTGGCATTCAACTGATCACAAAGCATAGTCAGGACATTACTGATGTAAAAAACAGCACCATCACTATTTGAAAAAAGTAATTTTTGATCAAATCTAGACAGCAGCCATCACTCCAACACCTTATCTTTGAGTAATCATGATAAATTGATCATTTGATACTAGAAATTCACTTGCCATTATAACAAACACAGTTGAAAGCTTTTTGGTTCATTAAATTAATTTTAACATTGTTTTTGTGTTTGTTTTTGAGTTGCCACATTATGCAATAGACTGGCATGTCTTAAGGTCAATATTAGGTCAAAAATGGCAAAAAAAGAAACAGCTTTCTCTAGAAACTCATCAGTCAATCATTGTTTTGAGGAATGAAGGCTATACAATGCTTGAAATTGGCAAAAACCCAAAGATTTCATACAAAGGTGTACACTACAGTCTTCAAAGACAAAGGAGAACTGTCTCTAACAAGCACCGAAAGAGATGTGGAAGACCAGATGTACAACTAAACAAGAGAAGTACATCAGAGTCTCTAGATTGAGAAATAGATGTCTCACATGTCCTCAGCTGACAGCTTCATTGAATTCTACCCGCTCAACACCAGTTTCATGTACAACAGTGAAGAGAAGACTCAGGGGTGCAGGCTTTATGGGAAGAATTCCAAAGAAAAAGACACTTTTGAAACAGAAAATCAAAAAGAAAATTTTAGAGTGGGCAAAGAAACACAGACATTGAACAACAGATAATTGGAAACTCAGACATTGAACAGATAATTGGAAAAGAGTGTTATGGATCTTAACCCCATTGAGTATTGTGGGCAGTTCTTAGCTGCACTGTGTTATTATGCATTGTTGTTATGAATTTTTATGGAGGTGGTTGGTGATGGCCTGTGGCTCAGTCTTCGGTCAGCAAGACTGTGACAGCAGTAACACATTTGCTGTTACAGTTTATGAACACCATGCTGACTTCCTCCTTAAGAAATCCAGCTGGCCAATCAGCAGTTCCATAATAGTGCCAACATCTCCAGAGTGATTGGCATCATTGATTGCACCCTAATCCCAGTGGAAAGTCCTGTGGTGAATGAGCCCTTGTACATTTGCAGGAAGGGCTATCCAGCCATTAATGTTCAAGTAGTGTGTGATCACCTGGGGGTCTTCACTGTCATTGTGGCAAAATGGCCTGGAAGCACACATGACTCTTTTAAGTGGGCCAATTCAGCAATTTGGTGACAGCTGGCTGATGGGAGACTCTTCACCCATACATCTTGACACCTGTGCAGCATCCAGCCACCATTTCAGAGGAAAGGTTCAATCAGGCCCATGGAAGGACACACTCTACAGTGGAGAGGGATATAGGAGTGTGGAAACAACGTTTTCTATGCATCAGCAAGTCCAGTGGCGGCCTGAATCTGAAGCGCTTCAAAACCTGTGCTGTTGTAATGGTCACTACAGTTCTCAAAGTCTCCATATGTAAACATTGCAGAAACACTGTTTTCTTATATAAAAGTGTAAAAAAAATTAAATACAAAATAATTAAAAAAAACAAAACATTATTTATATTTATTAAAAATTAAATATATACATACGTTACATTACTCATATGAATATGAGAAATACACAAACCGCTGACTTTTTAGACAACACAAACAAACTCAATGCAATAATAATATGCAACAATATTCACCATATAACATGATTTCTACAAATGACAGTGCTTGCTTTCCAGTTGTGCTATAGGGCATTATTATTTATATAATAGTGCAAATGACATCTCTATAAATGTGTAAATAAATAAAGTGACTGATCTTAATGTCGGGACATCTTCATTTTAGACCACTTAGTGGACAATGAAGAAATTGTCAAACTATGTTATTTATTATTATTAATGAATAATGAATAATATGAATATGAATATGAATATGAATAATAATGATTATTATTATTATTTCAGTATTTTTAGCAATTGGTCAAACACATACAGGTTTTATTACTAAGACATGAAAGGAGTATGATCTGATTTGTCCATCATGACCTGATGGGGGCCGGACTTGAGGATCTCGTCCAATCACAAAGCGTTCTCTGGATCAGGCAGGTTTCCGGTGTGATCAAGATGGCGCTGCTGGAGTTGAGCTCGCTGGAGAAATATCTAGTATTAAAGAAGCCCAACAAATACAGCACACAGGGAGACAAAAAGGTGAATATATACGTTGATTAAACATTGGAGGTTATATATGTGGAGTTTTGAGCCTTTAATACTTTATAAAGATGTGTTTATCTGCGGCAATATGTCAGATATGTCTGTTCATATAAATGAATGAATGACGTGTACGACAATTCTTAATTTCTTTGTGTGAGATTACAGATTATCATTTAACAGTCTTTTATTATTTATTTTTAATATTCTTTCATACATTTTAGAGCTTAATGGTGTTTAGATGATTAAAAATGCACCCCTGTAAAAAATAAATACAAATGATATATTTATTATATGACTTGTGGCAAAACGAAACTGACAGCTGTCATTCACTATCTTCAACGAGACATCATAGCGATTTTATGTAGGCCAAACTTGTGAGACAGTGTGTGCAACACAAAATATCTACTGACATTTGACATTTTTCATGAAAAGTGTAGGCCATATATATTACTTCATGAAAATAGATGACATAAAATCTGTAATTTTTTTTCTGATTTAACAAAAAGTGTGAAGAGAGATCCATCAACTATTCTTCTGTGAATCCCAGAGCTTATTTTTAAATCATTACTCTGATGGGTAGAAACACCAAAGTCATTAACACAATTTCATAAGTTGTTGGAGTGTATGTGGATTTATAAGAAGTAGTCTACATTTTAGATCTTTTTTTAATGAAAAATATAAACTTAAAACAAAAATGTGAGATATGAATGTTTCAGATTTTATATATATATATATATATATATATATATATATATATATATATATATATATATATATATATATATATATATATTACATTTGCAAATAGAAAAGTTTTGAATTGAAGAACAGGGAGCCCTGCAATAATGTCATGGCCCACACAAATCCCCCGATTGATCATCGTGTCAGCCTGAGACTGAATTGAGAAAGCAATTGATACATCCTAAATAGATAGAAGAACTGTGGTGAATTTTCCAAGAAGCTTGGAACATCCTATCTGCCAACAACCAAGAAAAACTGTATCCAGTTGTGTCTAGGAGAATTGTTGCTGTTTTAAAGGCAAAGGTGGACACACAGAGTATTGATTTAGCTTTTTATGTTTACTGGATTTTGTATGGCATTAAGTGGCATTATTTTTGAAGACATCCTCACTATGCAACATTTTTCACAAGTGCCCAAAACATTTGCACAGTTTTGCCAAATGTATATATATTTATTAGAGTCCGACTGATATGGGATTTTTGAGACAATATTTATTTTAGAGAGGGAAATTCACAGATTACCGATATGGTGGCTGATATAGTTAATTTTTGAACTGGAATGAAAACAGACCTTTTCTATGTGGATTGTGCACTGATATGACTATGCAAAGGTCCTCAGAAGGGTGCTTTCTTAAACAAATATTTTTATCAAAGAATATTTAACATTGTCAACAAATTCTAGAAATGAACACTGAGAAAATAAAGATGCAATAAATAGCTATATAAACATCAGTACTGTATGTTTAGTATCAGTCAATGGCTGATCATTTAAATAAATAATACATTAAAATTATAACTAAATAAAAATCAGTATTGTATGTTTAGTGTTAGTCAATGGATGAACATTTAAATAAAGAATAATTAAAAAAATAAAATAAATAGCTAAATAAATATCAGTACTGTTTAGTATCAGTCAATGGCTGACCATTTTAATAATAAATTAAAATAAATAGCTAAATAAACTTCAGTAGTACTGTTTAGTATCAGTTTAACGCTGACTATTTTAATACTGCCTGTCAGTTAGGTGCAGGTTGTAAAACAAGAAGCATTTACACCTCACCAGTCAAGAAATAAACAGCAGTGTTACACCATATTCTGCTATACAAGTTCAGGGTAAACTTTCAACGGTGGAAAACCAGACTTTTAAATATTACATTTTGTAAATGCAATGACTGGAATTGTTCGGTTGAAAGGGTTACCAAACTGCGAATCCTGAACATAATAGTTTGGTGAATACATGTTTACACATCAGCTTCCACTTGGCTGACAAGGTATGAAAGTAGCTATGCGGTAAGCTAGTAAACTATAAGCTCGTTGTTATAGAGAGTAAAAGATGGATGTCATTTATTTACTTTCCAGCATTGTGTCTCATCAACTAGGTAACAATGTAGCATGAAATCAACACTCAACAGACACAATTCACCACCGCACCGTTGTCTGCTGAGCTGCACAAAGATGCTCTGATGTTTCAATCTGCTACATTGACGACTGCACTCCCAAACTATAGCTGTTGTTTTTACCTTTCCAGTATGTATTTCACAAACTAGTTAGCAACTTAACTAGTTGACACCGCTTAACTTCGCACCGCTTAACTTCGCACCGCTTAACTCTGCACTGTCTGCAGAACCGCCGTCAGCTCTGTAAACAATGCAGTCGGAGCGCACCCTGCTGGACAAACTACGTTTTGACACCAATTCTAAATCACCCCAAGGATTATATTCTGCATTATATGTTCTGAAAAATGTTCTGTTTTCATATCTGTGCATATGGACAATGTGTATGCCGATACGATATATCTGTGAAAGTCTAATATCACCGATAAATCGGTCGGGCACTAATATATATAAAACCAAGTGCTTTCAGTGTTCCTGCTAAATTGTAAAACCTCTTTAAATGAAAACAGTTTAAAAGCTCTGTCTGATTAGTTTAGAGACATGATTTCATGACAGAACTTGAATCAAAATGTAAAATACTTTCCTAAAACAGCTTAGCCGATGTTCTTCTTTTTTTTTTTTTAAACAAGAAAATCAGTAAACAATACTTACACTATTCTTTTATTTTGGCTAAACAAATTAAAAAGAAAAAACACAAGAAAAGCGCTGTGAAAATTGTATGAAATGACAAAATTTTCATGCACTCACAAATTTTACCTCCAGACAGATTTGTATTGAAAGCTGTTGAAATATGTTTTTTTTCTTTCTTCTTTGCTTAAAGGTGCACTTTTTTCCTCATTTAAAAAGTTTTTCTTCAACAGAAATGAATTTTAATTTTGAAACATGCATCTAAAATCATGACTACTCACTTGAAATTAGTCATAACAGTAACCTTATAAAGTCATAACAGTAACCTTATAAAAGTTGATTTATTCTACATGGAGATGGTCCACACATGAGGACAGCCATGCTAGAATCACATTACCAGCAGAATACTGCTCATTTAATCTCAGTGGACCTTTAATCTTACAAGATCATCAAAGCAAATAATTATCAAATACATATCCATAACTGTTTTGATAATAATATTGTTATTTTTATTTTTGTGATGTGGAATTGTTGACATTGATTGCAACACTTAAGGCCCAGGTACACTTCAATTTGCGCGTTCTGTTCCGTCTCGTGAGCAGTTGTGTGCGCACAGATTTGCAATTATACCTCACGCTGATGAGTGCGAATGGATGCGTTCGACTCATGCGCAGTACAGTTGCTTTGTTATACGCTTCCAGGCATGCATTTACAGGACATCCACTCTGAAGGATATAGAAGAAAAACTGAGGATCCGCCTTTAGTGGAAGCAAGAACAACAACAACGAAACGATGAAGAAGGATATGTTCTTCGACTACTGCTTGACAGTACAGCCCAACTGTGCATATTGCCACCTCGTGGACTCTTCTATCTCAACAGTCAACATTGCGCATTTGTGCACAGTCCGTGCAGACAGAAAAATCATGCTGCACACAGACACTGCGTGGACGTCCGCGGATACTCCTGATGGAAATTACATCACGCGGACTGTGCACGGACCATCGTGGAACACGGACAGGCGAAGTATACTTTGACCTTTAGGCCTAGGTCTGTTTTTGGAAGGATATTAGGAAATGTGTCTAAAGATGTGATTTGATTAACAAGTTGAATCTTAGGACTGATAACTGTGAGTGTATTTATTTTAATACTTGGAAACTGCTCAATGTACAAAATGTATTTATTCAAATCTGAAATTAATCAATAGCTGGGTGTAAAGGGATTAAGGGAAAGGAGAATACGAGAACCGGCTTGACAATTTAAATAATATTTAATGAAAAACTTAACCCAAAAGACACAAACACACACATATGACAGACAGCTGCTCATAAACGGTCTCTCTCTGTCGCACCTCTGTCCGCAGTCAGCCTTTATCCCTCTCGGAGGCTTGATTAGCCTCATAAGGGGCTGGATGTGTAGAATCACGACCTGGCCCCGCCCTCCGCCCTGTCACACCATTTTCACAGTCAGGCCAAATGAGGGCCTGCTAGTGCGTGCCAGGGCCAGTTCCATTCCCACTGTCACATCCATGGCTTCATTGTGCCTCCTCAGGGCTTCCTCGGGGCAAATGGCAAAGCACTTTTGACCCGCCGATTACCTTTGGGGCAAATAAGGCCAACTGGGAATTGAGGCAGTGTCAGAGTTTCACTGAGCCAGGTCTTACTTTACACCAAGCAAAGACCAAAATATGCAAACAGCAGTTTCAGTCTCCTCTATGTTGATTTCTAGGGCTAGCTTGTCTCCAGAGTCTGATACTTCAGCTTGAGCTTTCTCTTGCTTTTGAAATGTGTGGGGTGTGTGATGTTGGCATCATGGTGTTGTATTAAGGGTTTCTTTAAATACAGTCAATCCAACGTTTCTTGAAAGCCTTTTACAATAAATTAAAACTGTTGCTTCAATGGTATCAGGACATGGACGCTGGCCTGCTGGATCTAACCTCATTGCCATTTTCGCCACAGATGCTTCCTCGCATCGCATTGCATGCCCATACCGCCTCACGCATCTCGGCTCAGATTGGGGTGACACCGAGCACCTTCTGTACGTCCGTGCTGGCCACACATTCCATACTTGTAAGCCCAAACCAGTTCCCATCGAAGCATTCACTTCTCCATTGGGTTTAATACCAGCTGGTGCTTCCTCGTCGCAGAGCAGCATTCAGTGCCGTAGATTGCATCCGGCTGGACTACTGACTCGTATATATTCGACTTTTAAGTGCAACAGGATCTTGCGGTCGCATAATACTCTGGTGACTTGCCGCCATTTCAGCCAGGCCGCACTGACACAGTGTCGGGCGTCTTGGAGGGAATCACCATCTGCCGAGACATTGGAGCCGAAGTACTTGAAAGCAGTGACTTTTTTTTAAGTTGCTGGTCACGCACAGTGATCACTTGATCTCCACACTCAAGGTATTTTTGGTTTTCACAATGTTCAGGCCCATCCCATAATTGGTCAGGCACTCATTCTAGATCTGTGTCTTTTGCTCAAATCCAGGCCAGGTCGCATCTGCGAGCATGACATCATTGGTGTATAGGAGTGTCCGTGGGTGTGGAGTCTGGATGTCATTTGTTGGCATACCTTAGATGGGGATGAAAAGCAGTGGCAATAGGGCAGAGCCCTGGTGCACTTCCACCATGATGTTGAATGGTGGTGATACTCTCACAGGGCATCAGACCATGTTGGATGCTCTACCTTATAGAAGTGGGAAGCAGTGGACTTATAAATCTGGTACTCCATGCAAGTAAAGTGAAAACCAGATGAGCTAATGTGGGTCCCCGGTGGTTCTCCATCAGTTGGCACACCTTGTGTGTTCTTTTTTTTTTTTTTTTTTTTTTAAACAAGTCAAGTATCTGGGACATTGGGTTTTCTTCTGAAGAAGCGGCTACTGATCCTGGTATTCATGAATGAAACTGTTTACTTGCGTTCTTTTGATCGGGTCCAATAGTGTTTTTAACCGCCCCATCCTTCAGTAACAGATCCTTTGCCATGCTTAAATCATATTATGACTTGTTCACAAGCAATCCGCGCTTATATGAGCCAAAAAAGATGCACATACATGGTCAAAAGCACTGTGAAACAACACAAACTCATCAAAACGGTCAAAGACGTCCATCATGCGTTGGGCTGAAACTATTAGTTGACGTTATCGACGACGTAAAAAAAAGAAAAATTGTTTGATCTCAATTTAACGTAACATGAGATGGGCTCATGGGCTCATGTTTTTAGCGCTTTTAGAGCAGATCACATGCATTGTGGAAGAAATAAAGTACTAAATGTCCAAGCATTCGTGCATGTCTAAACATTGGTAACCGCTACAAATTATTATACAAATCTACAAAGGTGGCACAGTATAACAGAAAGGAGTGGACAACATTTTAAAAAAAACATATTAAAGTAAAGCTTTTTTATTAAGATACTATGTATCATTGTATATCAAATATAAATATAGAAGTCCATATCAATGACAATGATTTGATCTCATTATCCCTTGTGTTCATTTAGTGCAAAACTTTAGGGAAACATGCCTTTTTTATTTTTAAATTGATTTTTATTTAATGTCTTTAAAAATATTTAATCTTCTTGGCTAAAATGGCTGTTTGCATGAAATGATTCCTTTTGAAAAAAAAAAAACTTCTGAGCCATTTCAGTACAAATACATAATTATCAAGATATTTATTAAATATTGTCAATAGGCTGAAAAATAGAGATATCATTTTTGAAGCCATATCACCCAGCCCTATTATACTGTATACAAAATACACTTATATTCAATATACATTCTCTAAAAGCAAGTCTAAATATCTAGTATATTCTTCTCAAGTAAGTCTTGTTTTTTTTTTATTTTTAGATCATTTTAAAAGATTATTTTGATCTCTTTATTGTTTGTAAGCACATTTAATACAACCTTTTAAGTCACCAGTGACGGAAGTCACAGAAGTAGAGAACGAGACATTTTTGCAGCTTGGTTTCAATAAAAGCTTTTATTGCATTGGGGATTAAGTTTTGCTCTCTGAAATGTATAGTAAGTTTTTATTGTAGAATGACCTCTTAAACATCATATCAAGGAAATTTTGATTCCTTATGACATGACCCTTTTAATCTTACAATTGCATACCAGTCCACAGTAATGCTAATGCTTTATCTATACAATACCTCGACTGTATAGGTTTGAACTTGGTTCAGAAGTTCCATCTACCCTTGCAGGGCCGTGTTCAACGTCTTTGCCTTATGTTGTAGAGTTTTATTGCAATGAGGTTATTGCTCTGATGGGGTGTTCTATCAAGGATTTGGCTGCTTTACAGGAGTTAGATCCAGTAATTGGTCAAGTGTTGCAGTTTTGTCAAGGAGCCTGATAGCCGGGGTAAGAAGAGTGTGATGTGTTTTCGACTGGAAGTAAGCAGTTGTTGCAGCAGTCAGAGCGGTTGGTGGAAAAAGAGGGGGTGATTTGCTGTGTGATACATTTGCCTGGAGAAATTAAAGAGACCTTGCAGTTAGTGCTCCCTCAGTGCCACCAGGAAGAGGTGCTTTGGGCATTCAGAATGGCCATGGGCATCCAAAGCAATTTTTTTGGGCCACCTATGGATTTTTTATTTTTTACCTTTGAAAAAAGGGTGAGCAGTGGTGCCAACAGTGCATAAATGTCCTAAGTAAGGCCATTCTGCCAAATATTAAGTCTTACTAAGGTACTCTTCCAGCCTCTCATCATGGGATCCCGGCAATAGATTTTACCATTTTGGAGCTTGCTAGTGATGGCACAGAAATTGTACATATTCTTACTGATGTGTTTTCTAAGTATACATTGTGTAAGCAACCAGAATGAGCCTTAGTACCTCGGGGAGTACCGCCACTTGAAAATTTGAATATTCTCACACATGAGATACGTTCGTAAAAAATCACCGCCAGGAGGCACAGAGGGACACTTTTGTCACCATCGTTTAGTAGTGTGAAGAAAGTGAGGGATATTATGATTAAATTGTTAATATTATTATTTGTTTTGTATTTTAAAATTTGTATGTGTAGAAGGTGATCTAACAACGCTAAATTAATGGCAGCATTAAAAGATATAGCTTAATTAGCTCCTGAATTTATATAAAGAAAAAAATGCTCGAATGTCAGCATTTTACAATAAATTAAAACTGTTGCTTCAATGATATTAGCCATTTAATTATCTTCCTTAAAATTCAAACGAAAATACATTGTGAACATTCATAATTTAATTTGTTAGCCCTAATGAAAATACAACAACAATGTTTATAATTAATGCCGTTTACCCATGTTTTAATTGAGCGGGCTAGTCGGTAGTGTTACACTAGAAGTGTTACACACTCATAAGCGCTATGAAATATATGGAACATATACAGTATATATTTGATATGTGTTTGTGTGTTTATTTTGTTGTTTTTAAATAATATTTTTTAAAGTTACAGCGGTTTGTGTGGAGTAGTTAAAAACTACAAAAAAAAGTTATTTGTAAGTCACGTGGACTGAAAGCTCAGGGGTCTTTTCCTGGAAATCAGGGGTTCGAGAAAAGCTTTACTTATATTTTTGTCTGTTTGGATACATGTAGAAAGTAAACTACACCCAGCAGATTCACAAAAAAACATTTTGTGCTTTGGCTTCTATTGACACTGTGTCCTGTAAAATCAATGTTGGTCATTTGTTCATATTATACTGTATATACTTTTTACATGGTATTTAACTTACATTTGTCGCCACAATTTTGTTTTAAATGTAAAATCATTAGTGATACAATCGCATGGGGCGGCAGCGTTCATGATTACATGATAAAGTGTATTACACAACTTAATTACATTAAACATTAGCCTACAATAGTGTGAGAGTCACAATAGAGTTTAAAATGATTGCTCTTTGTCACATTGGATTGTGCACGCTGCAGTGTGAAATGGTGCACATTATCAAGCAAAATTAACGCCACGTTAACTTGTGCATCACGTTCGTGATGGTCTTGTCAGATTATGACAAGAGTATAAAATCTGAACGTCTTTTTCTCATCAAAACGCTGCTCCCAAATATCATACGTCATTATAAAATCAATCAGTAATTTAATGAACAACAAACTGCCAGAATTAATAAAGCCCTACTGAGTTTATTATTAGTGTAAATAAATGTTTTCAATGCATGTTTGCTAATGATCAATCATGTTCTTGCCTGGCAACATGTCAGTCCTCACTGTACCTTTTTCAGCTCAAATAAAAGATGTAAAGACTCCTCCCCCCCATCGTGTTAAGGTGTGGATCGCTGAAGCTCTGGGTGTTTAAAGCGTATGTCTGTTGAAATATTTTTTCTAGAATATCTCGATAAAAAGTGTTAAAAGTGTTCTAATGTCCTAAATAATGCACTAAACCTTTTGGAACATGGATCTGTCCTGACGTCCTCTACAGATCAAATAATCATAGTTTCACCATGGTATTTTGTAGTAAAATAATTGTAACCACAAAATTAAACCTAGTTACTATATCAACACCATATTAATGCTGTAACACCATTGTTAATATCATCAAATCTATGTTTTTGTCATAAAACCATGTTTCTTGCATCTAATGGTTATTTTGATAATTGATTAATTTAACGATTATTAGAACGATCAATCGACTATGTGGTCGATTATTGCTACGATTAATCATTAGCTCTTATCCAACTATTCATCTTGTGCCCCGACTTAAAAGGTTGCATTAAACATGCTTACTAAAGTTTCTGTTCACTTTAATCCATCTTTAACTCGTAAAAAACTGTCACCTGTATTATGATTCAATAAGTCGCGAGCCATCACGTTATAATCTAGCTGCAGCAAGCGTGGACGCTCGAGGGATGAGCGTTGCCGTAACCGAGTGTGCATCAGAGAGGTGCAGTTTAAATCACTCCCCTTTAGATTGGGACATTCGCACAACTCATAGAAGAAGTGTAATAATATTAGTATTTGAACTTTGAATAAAGCTATAACGCATTGAATATAACTTCATTAAAGATGTAATGCCGGGTGTTTCATTTAAAGTGCTCCGGCTCTGCTTATTCCACAACGAGAGTGCTTCTGAATTGACTTATTTTGTATTTTTGCATTATAATTACCTCATACTTTTTGATCTACATCACTTTAAGCTGTTTGGAAAGTTCTCTGGGAATGAGGTGGTTTATTTAGTTAGACCGGCCTGTGAAGAGTGATTCCACGAAAGGGTCAGGCCTGGAAGATTGCCCTATAAATCTTGCGTCTGATGAAGAAGACACAAGATTAAATTTGTTTTGAGGATATTTCAGATAATTTGGCCATTTTTGACGAGTTAATACGATCTCCACCCAGTTCACTCGACAACATTGAATAAGTTGAGCCCTTGCAAAGTGCTGTCCCCTTTAGACAGTCTGCTAGGTCTACAGCCGGGTACCATTCTTATCTTCAGAGATTGCCACAGTCTGTGGTTTTTATTTGTGCATTCCCGACAAGGAAAGCCAGCATGTTACTATACAGAATTAATTTTCCTTTGTGTAAGGCTATATACTGCCATTGATTTGATAAATTAAGCCATGTTTCTAAGCACACCATTACATTGTTTGCGGGTATACTGTACAAAGTTTTCTTTTTTTAGCCTAAATATACTAGACATTTTGAAATATATAAGTGTTGCTGTATTAGTGTTTTTGCCTACTGTTCACAAGTAGAGGACAACATGTATTATTTTAAAATGGATGGAAAGGTTGCAAATGTATTCCAGTTTGTAGATGGGTCGTGGGTTATGTATCCACTTATGATATTCAGTAAATTGTCAAAGGTAGCTCAGTAGTTTTCTGTGTTGTCCAATCAGGGGAATTGGCTTTCTTTTATCCTGGCTGGCCCAAACATAAAAGTCAATGAGTTCAATTTTTCTTTTTTTTTTTCTTTTTTAAGAAAAAAGGTATTTCTTTTTAATAAAATCTTGGTTATCTGATCAATAGGGCTCCCCTCAGACCTACATGAAATTTGAGGAGTGGCATAGTCTTGGATTACCCTTAGGGTGTCACATAAGCCAATCACACGAGGACAGCACTAAATACAGGTGTAAACAAAGTCCAAAATGTTTTGTGATCTGATCACTCAAACCACATTCAGAGATAGTCGGAAATGCAAGTGAATAAATCAAATTGGTAGTGTGATCACTTGTGATTTGATCCGCCAAGTTAGATGTTGATATCAGATAGAAACAGGGCCAAAGACGCCAAACTTTAGCTTGTTAGTAGATGTTTAACAGTATTTATTTATCTAATTTCAGGTCCCTGTTCTCCAAAATGGCAATAGACCAGTATTGGTTGGTCTGTACACCATAGCGGCCCATCTGGTGCATGAAGCCAAGAGAGCAGAGCTGTTAGGAGACAGTGCTGAGCAGAGAGCTGTGGTTCAGCAGTGGCTTGAGTACAGAATCACCCGACTAGACGGCTGTCCTAAAGATGAGCTCAAACTTATCCTGAAGGTAACAATGTATTTGCAGTTATTGCAAATTAACTTTTTTTTATTTTTTATTTTTTCTTTTATTTTTTCTTTTAGTGTCTTTTGAAATGTTTGAGAAGTGTTCAGAATGCCTTGACAGGCAATTATTACAGCAGTTACAGTGAGGAAAATAAGTATTTGAACACCCTGCTATTTTGCAAGTTCTCCCACTTGGAAATAATGGAGGGGTCTGAAATTGTCATCGTAGGTGCATGTCCACTGTGAGAGACATAAT
Organism: Xyrauchen texanus; assembly: GCF_025860055.1. Taxonomy (NCBI): domain Eukaryota; kingdom Metazoa; phylum Chordata; class Actinopteri; order Cypriniformes; family Catostomidae; genus Xyrauchen; species Xyrauchen texanus. Next base: position 33,067,946 of record NC_068316.1, on the reverse strand, counting down.
CTAAAAAGAAAATCCAGAAATCACAATGTATGATTTTTTAACTATTTATTTGTATGATACAGCTGCAAATAAGTATTTGAACACCTGTCTATCAGCTAGAATTCTGACCCTCAAAGACCTGTTAGTCTGCCTTTAAAATGTCCACCTCCACTCCATTTATTATCCTAAATTAGATGCACCTGTTTGAGGTCGTTAGTTGCATAAAGACACCTGTCCACCCCATACATTCAGTAAGAATCCAACTACTAACATGGCCAAGACCAATGAGCTGTCCAAAGACACTAGAGACAAAATTGTACACCTCCACAAGGCTGGAAAGGGCTACGGGGAAATTGCCAAGCAGCTTGGTGAAAAAAGGTCCACTGTTGGAGCAATCATTAGAAAATGGAAGAAGCTAAACATGACTGTCAATCTCCCTCGGACTGGGGCTCCATGCAAGATCTCACCTCGTGGGGTCTCAATGATCCTAAGAAAGGTGAGAAATCAGCCCAGAACTACACGGGAGGAGCTGGTCAATGACCTGAAAAGAGTTGGGACCACCGCTTCCAAGGTTACTGTTGGTAATACACTAAGACGCCATGGTTTGAAATCATGCATGGCACGGAAGGTTCCCCTGCTTAAACCAGCACATGTCAAGGCCCGTCTTAAGTTTGCCAATGACCATTTGGATGATCCAGAGGAGTCATGGGAGAAAGTCATGTGGTCAGATGAGACCAAAATAGAACTTTTTGGTCATAATTCCACTAACCGTGTTTGGAGGAAGAAGAATGATGAGTACCATCCCAAGAACACCATCCCTATTGTGAAGCATGGGGGTGGTAGCATCATGCTTTGGGGGTGTTTTTCTGCACATGGGACAGGGCGACTGCACTGTATTAAGGAGAGGATTACCGGGGCCATGTATTGCGAGATTTTGGGGAACAACCTCCTTCCCTCAGTTAGAGCGTTGAAGATGGGTCAAGGCTGGGTCTTCCAACATGACAATGACCCGAAGCACACAGCCAGGATAACCAAGGAGTGGCTCTGTAAGAAGCATATCAAGGTTCTGGCGTGGCCTAGCCAGTCTCCAGACCTAAACACAATAGAGAATCTTTGGAGGGAGCTCAAACTCCGTGTTTCTCAGCGACAGCCCAGAAACTTGACTGATCTAGAGAAGATCTGTGTGGAGGAGTGGGCCAAAATCCCTCCTGCAGTGTGTGCAAACCTGGTGAAAAACTACAGAAAACTTTTGACCTCTGTAATTGCAAACAAAGGCTACTGTACCAAATATTAACATTGATTTTCTCAGGTGTTCAAATACTTATTTGCAGCTGTATCATACAAATAAATAGTTAAAAAAAATCATACATTGGGATTTCTGGATTTTTTTTTTTAGATTATGTCTCTCACTGGACATGCACCTACGATGACAATTTCAGACCCCTCCATGATTTCCAAGTGGGAGAACTTGCAAAATAGCAGGGTGTTCAAATACTTATTTTCCTCACTGTATAATTTAAAAAACCTCCAGGGTCCAAAATTAACATTTTGCCACACCTGCCAAACAAGCCCAAAAGTCTGGTTCTGGAAGTCAAATAAAATTTTCCATAGGGGACTTTTAACGATAACTTCTAATATATACAGACAGACATACCATGAGCTCGGAGGTTGTTAGTCAATAGTATATGTTTCTGCTGAAGCCTTCAGCCTATGTTATTTCAACTTAATTGATTAAAAATCGTGTTTAAAAGCATTATGCTTGGTGAAGAACTACACAGCCTATGATCCATCATCAGAGAATCTCAGCAAAGAAAGTGCACCAAAAGAGCTCTGCAGTGACCGCCCTCTTCCTTCATGTACTGTGGATGATGCAATCAAGTCACTCTCCTTACACTCTCAAACAACTTGGATATTTGCATATATCTAAATATTTTACAATATACAGAACTTATATACTTAGTTCTATATTTAAAAAAAACTATTGGTTTACATTTGTTGATTCTATTTACATTTCATTAAGACATTCACAATGCTTTATGGGATTGCACATGCACAGTCTTGTACCTTTTGTTTGTAATGTTTTGATTCACCTTGGAGCTGGTTGGTGTGGTCCATGGCTTAAACTATTTTGGGAAGGATTTTATGAAATCATTATGTAAAAAATGTATGGGAATTTTTTTCAAGATGGCTGAATAAGTGGGCACTGTTGCGCTTTATGAATGAAGTAAATTCTAGAAAAAAAAAATACTCTTGGTCATAAAAAATAAATGCATGTGACAGTGGCAATAATTTGCTCATTGTGTTGCTCGAAGCTTCTGAAACGAGAAACAGCACCTGTCACAAACACGTGAAGGCGAGCCATCATGATTTCATTAATATGAGGAAAATTCCACAATGTTTCTGTCACCACATAGAGTTCTGTTGAAAATGATCCTAGATCAACTTTTGATTGTACATTTTCCACTGAGGTAAAAGTTGTTAGAAGACATCCGAGTAGTGACAGATGCTTTTTTTACTAGATGTTTTGATTTGATTCCCTCACGTCACTTACATCAGCGACGATCAGATTAGTATTCCTCCAGTTTCATTTAAACGTATTATGTTGCAGTTCCTAATAAAGTTACCAGCCAATTGGCATTTTATTTACTTTCATCTAAAACAAAGCCATTCATTGACGAGACATCCTCTCATTGAGTCTGATGAGTGTCTTGAAGAGTAACTTCACTCCAAACAGACGAACTCATAATCTGTATGGTCACCCAGGTTTCTGACCAATCACAGGAAAGGGCTAGATCAGAATCATTCACACTGCTTAAATTGACATGCTGAGGGCAGCTGAGGTCACATGCTGTCTTGCGATCAGTTCATAAGGTATAAAGCGTCTGTCGGTGGACAGTGAGAGGCATTCTCGTTAACACAGAAGCTCAGTAGGACAGACGCCTCTCGGCAGTAGCTGTCAGTGTGTGGCGCTGTGCGTGTCTGGAGCAGAGCACTGCTGATCGCTGCTTAATAGTGGCAGTTTAAACAGTAATGAAGGGCTGATGTAGTGCCCACGGCACGCCACTGTCTCACCAACTCGCAGCACTATGAAAGCCAACTTCACAACATTTACAGCAGGACAAACAGGAGTGCCTGCAGACACTGCAGTAGCTGCAATATTCAAGGGACAGTTTAAAATGGCCTGGATGAAACTTAAACTGGACGGGTAGAGTCTTCACAAGGGTAATTGACATGCCCTGCAGTGTGAAATGCTATACTCCATCTAAAATTGTTTTAAACCTCATTTTGCTAATTCTTTTAGAAATGTTGTTGCTGCTTTAATGTAATGAGATCATTAAAGGGATAGTTCAACCAAAAGCCTCATACTATCCCAGATGTGTATGACGTTTTCTCTTCAGCAGAACACAAACAGAGATTTTTAGAAGAATATTTCAGCTGTAGTGACATGCAATGCAAGTGAATGATGGCCAGAACTTTGCAGTATCAAAAATCACATAAAGGAAACATTAAAGTAATCCATATGACTTCAGTGGTTAAATCACTCATTGAGCACTGTATTAGAAACACTATGGTCCTAATAAAGTGCCTGACGTGGTCTTCTGCTATTGTAGCACATTCGCCTCAAAGTTCGACATGTTGTGCATTCTGAGATGCTATTCTGCGCACTACAATTGTACAGAGTGGTTATCTGAGTTACCGTAGACTTTGTCAGCTCAAACCAGTCTGGCCATTCTCCGTTGACTTCTCTCATCAATAAGGCTCCACACAATGTCTGATTGTCAAGACTCGCCTTCCATCATATATTCTCAGATTTGTTTTTGTTGTTTAATTCGTTTTTATATCCATTTGCAGTATCTTTATCCTCTCAGTGCTCTCAATGTGCAGCAAGTCAGAATTACTACTGTAATGACTCTAGAAAAAGGGCTAGTTAATATTCATAAATAAACAAACCTGCATATTAATCTGAATGTATTTTCAGCATGTCTGAAAGTTTAAATTCATGAATGTTTAGAATTGCCAACAACTCACCCTTCAGAGGCCATGCTTCATGCTTCAAGGGCTGGGCAAGCGCTCATTTATTAGAGTAACAATGTATGTGCGGTCGGCCCTGAAAAGATCGGCCCAGATTTAAGACAAATATCGGCTGATTTAGAGTGGTGTCTGATCGATCTGTGCGCCCCTAGTTACCGAGCATTATAACCGATTTAAATATTTGAAGCAACTCGTTGCATTCATGTAGAATTCTGTTGCTATGTGGTAGCAGGTCTGCATATATAATACATACAAAATTAGATAGTTTTGAATCTTTAATTCTGATTTGATGAGTTGTTGTAAAATGCAAATAAATGTACACTTGACCACACAGCCATGTTGCTACATAAACCGTTTACAGTCAGACTAATGATGTATATTACTTAGCAAAATAATAGTTTATTCCATTTATTAATTATTTATTGAATATTTTTCCTTTTTGTCATATTGCAGTTGCCTCCATTTTCTAAATGCAAAGGGCTACAGGGCAGATTTTTTAATTCCGATTCACAAGCTCACAATTCCATTCAATATCGATTTATAATGGTTTCTTTTGGTTATAATATCCAGTTGCTTACAAAATAAACAGTAATAGACTGTAAAAACAGAAAGGGTATTAAGAGACAGTATTGGGGGGACTGGGTAGCTCGGCAAGCAAAGATGCTGACTACCACCCCTGGAGTCATGAGTTAGAATCCAGGGAGTGCTGAGTGACTCCTAAGCAACCACATTGGCCCGGTTGCTAGGGAGGGTAGAGTCATATGGTTTACCCTCCTTGTAGTCGCAATTTAGTGGTTCTCACTCTGGATGGGGCGTAAGTTGAGTGCAAAGATCGTGGGGAATAGCATGATTCCCTCCACACGTGCAAATTCTTTGCAGTAACGCACCCAGCAAGCCACTTGAAAACATGGCTAACTGTCTCGGAAGCGGAGGCAACTGAGATTTGTCCTCCACCAACAGAATTGAGGTGAGTAACTGCACCACCATGAGGACTTAGCGAGCATTGGAAATTGGGCATGTCAAATTGGGGAGAAAAAGGGGGGAGAAAATTCCCCCCCAAAAAAGATAGACTCGTCTTGGACATACATTACACGGAACAGATTTTACTCTCAACTGTGAAAGGATCTCGCCGCTTAACATTTCATGACTGAACTACACAATTACTGGTGAGTGAAATGTAAACATTTACCAGCCAATAGCCAAATATTGTCACTTTAGTCGCATGTTGCGAATTTGGTTGCAAATGCGAGTGATTTCCTCTCATTGTAGTAGAGGGTTGCGCACTGAGTGAAAGATCGATCTTGGGATTTAAGAATCTATATCGAGATCATTCAAATGAAGATCGTGATTAATTGGGAAAAACAATATTTTACCCCCCTCTAGTTTTCACCATGGTGAAAAGGTGGATTGCTTTGTGTAGTACCTGTAATACTGTAACCCACACCCTCTTGTGGTTTATTGTTTTATTTTACAACTGTTCATTCAATCACATTTTAGAGCCAGAACTTTCAGTTTAATAAAAGGCCTTTAACAATGCCTCAGACTGCAAGATTGCAAAATGTTAAAGATACTCTAAACACTGCAGTGATTTTTGGTGAAAACAATTGTAAAATAATGTAGTCAGAATAGCTAGTGTAGGGAGATGAGTGTGTGTAAAATAATGTCTGATCTGAACACCGTTCACTGCCTCCATTAGCCCTCAAGACGGCGTGCTGTAGTGTGCAAAAGTGCTGAAGATGCTGCTGTCCCCTGAGACTTGTTCAGACACACACACACTATCCACCCCCGCTGTAGTATGCAGGCTGTTGAAAGTTTCACATCAAACTCCTCTCGCTCTATTAACTGAGGAAGAGAGATGGACTGCCTACAGACACCTCTGTGTGTTTAGTTAAGAGACATTGTTTTGTGGCTTTATATATTATCCTCTAAGTGCCTGTATTCTGACATTAAGCTTAACATTCAGGATTCCTACTCTCATGAAAAAGCTAGAAATCTCATGGAATTTTAACACTGCAATTTTCATACCTAAAAAATAAAAATAAAGTCATTGACATTTTGATGTTTAAAGTAAACTGTATATAATTTTGCACCACTCAAAACACAAGATAAGAAAAGTAAAACAAATCATTTTTATTCCAGAAAGAAACAATTTTTATTGGGTCTTTCTTCTTTCTGCTTTAAAGTGCTTTGTGTCACCCTTAATATACTTAAAACTATTCTGTATTCAAATTATACCGTTTTAAAGTGTGCAACAGGCATGGCAATGCCTCTAGGAATGAGCAAGTCAAACACAACTCCCTTCTACATACTGTTCTTGTATTCAAATGAAGAGTTAACTTGAAACTGTAATAAGTAACTCATAAAGCCCATATTTATCAGTCCCACTAAGATTTACTGCACTTTTCTTGATTATTGTGGCCCCAAATTACTGTTTGAACCTTTGCTTTTATCAAAAATATTTTGTTTTATATGCAAATATTACATCGCCTTGATTTTAGCTTGATTATCTAAAATAAGTGCAATATTGAGGACTTTAAATTCTATTATTTTTTGTATTATTTTTGTAACAAATTTATGAAGTGAACATTTGTGTCTCATTTGCTGGTGCACAGGGCATTTTATGAGCAATCCAAATGAACTCTGACTGTCATCGACCTGCACTGCGCACCACACTCTCCACCAAATGTTTAGACCAGAATTTTGATAGTGAATGCAATAGCATCCAGGCCAGGGGTCAGCAACCTTTGGCATGTGGGTAATCACTGGCACTCAAGCAACAGCGAGAGACAAGAAGTCCCTCGCACCTGCATGCCAATTTATGTAATTGTTACTCATGATCAAGTGTTTTTAGTTATGAGCTGTATGGGAAGCGAAGCAGTATTAAAATATGACGAGACTGTAGTGTGTGCAAGCAATTCGTGCATTACAAGGCAGCGGCGCAGATCAGTTCAGGTAGTGCTCCAATTTCAATGAAGTTAATTTTCAACGCGAGTAAACGTGACTGCTTGCTTCAGCCACGCTACATGTTTGGGCAAAAGAGAGCCTACATTTTCATATTGAAATTTTCATATATGCTCTTGAGCAGGTGTTTCCACTGAATTAATATCGTAAGTGGTGATCTAGCGCTGGAATGTGTTATTTTGAATGTTGTGATGAGTGCTCGTTGCAGCTCTTAAAAGTGATGTTGAGGGACAGGTAACCGCTGCAATTTTTTCTTTTGCATACATTCTACTCACTCCTCTGTTTCACAGCTTGTGCTCTTGTCCAGTAAATGCAAACAAATGTGTCCCAACTCACCATGGTATATATCCGTACAGCTGTAACCTTGCATTATTCAAATAAAAAGTTATGCCAAGTAGAGCTGTCTGAAATAACGTGTTAATTGCATGCATTTAATTAAAACGTCTTAACATGTTAATTTTTCTTAATAGAAATTAACACATTTACCGTTAATACAACATAAAGCAGCATAAACACTTGTTGGGAGGGCAGAATCTTTATAATGTGTCTGTGTCTGCCCAGAGTCATTACAGTGACAGACACACCACAACAACGCTTCCTTGTCAGTGATAAAACGATGGAGAAATGACCTCTTAGCACTATTATTTGATGTACAAAACAAGCCCAAATGGGACTTGTGATAGAAATCAAGAATTTTCAGCACATTATAATTACCACTGAAGCATGCCAAGTCTTAACTATCGCTCCGCTTTTCCCATGGAATTCAAAGCAGCACAAGACACTGGCATTGACACTCTGATGCAAATCATTAGCACAGCTTCATGATTGCTGTAGGAAAGTGGATAGCCAGTCTACCAGCAGATAAATAGTGTGGCGGATGAGAGTTTGAGAGATTTAATGCCCATTGCAAGGAATACTAAACCTATGGGGACTAAAGGCATCTTTACACAGCCAAGGTGGCACAGAAGCTGCATCTGAAGGGGCAATTAGGTGTATTTTCACAGAGCAGGAATAAATGCATTTACGCAGCAGTTGCAAATGCATAAATGATGTTATGAGATTAATATTTTAAATGTAAAATTATGAATATAGATTTAATATTAAATTAATGAAAATATGAATGAATACTCAACCTGTGGGGACTACTTTTTTCAATAAGTCAACCTCCCAATTAGACTTTGGGAAATATTTAATGTTACTTGAATAGGTGAGATTTTATTGTGGAAGGCTATGTTTGGAAAAGTTAAAGCATTATTTTGTTACGTATTGTTTAGTTTTCTTTCTAAAAAATGGAAATAAATGCATTTTAAAAGGAAAATAATTATATCAAATTTCAGCATTTTCAAAATCTGCAAATTAATCGCGATATAACATTTATTTTATTATTAATCGCGATTAAAAATATATATATATATATATATATATAATCGACTGATATCCCTAATCCCAAGACAAATAAGAACCAGGAGATCTTTGTACTAAATGCAAAAACTTTACCACAAGACAAATTAGTCACCATGTGTAAGAAACAGCTGATCCTTTTATTTATTACAGACTAACAAATTGCTAAATCCCGAAGGGACTGATTTGTAAACACACAGGAAGAGTCACAAATTATAGGCTGTGCCAAACATGCTGTCTAAGATGAAGTGAAAAGACATGTTAGCCTGCAGTAATTGGGTACTCAGTCATGTAGTTCAGTCATGACAACTCTCAGAAAGATTTAGCATGTTAATGCTATGTGGGGATGGCCTCATTTATAGGATTTTGGTCTTTGTGGACTAGACCTGCTACACTTCTGATGCTACATAGTACGGAGACTTGCTACTGCTAGAACATACGCAAACATACTGAGTTATGCATTTATTACATGCTTCTGCACAATTAGACATAAATACAATCCCCCAACAAAACAGAGTAGCTGCACAATTGCATAACACAAAGCACAACCCCCCAAACAAGCAGGTCTATCACCAAGACTTGTGTACTGCTGCTGCTCTGAAGAGCCATGTGCACAGAGTGTTTGCTAGCTAAGTGGGCCTTGGCATGCTTGGACAAACAGCATAACGCGAATGAAACTAAATGTCTATGTGTGGCTGGGCCTGCTTGGCCAAAAGGCTTAAACAGCTAGGGACCTGACTCCAAATGTGTATCTGGACCAGGAAATCACAGAGCTTATTTAAGTAATGAATTAGCCTCGCTATGTGTGGATTTATTTAAACCAATAACCTAAGATGGCAATGTGTGCTAGTACATGATTTGGCTATGGATTACCTTGATAAAGACATGCTTTTATGTGTGATGGCCAAAAGTAGACCTTACTGTGCAAGCAGAAAGAAGTTAAGACCCCAGCAACAACCTGAGCAAATGGCATTTAAAAAAAAATAAATATCGTATCACGCTGCAGTGAAACTAGCTTACTTGCAAACTGAGCAAATTCAAATGTTAGGCAAAGAGAGAGTACACATGTTGATTGGCCACTTGATTACATGTCAAAGGACCTATCAGCTTACACCATGTAAGCCGATTGGCTTGACATCCCATGTGAGCGAACTGGTTGCTAAGAGGTAAAAATTTACCTCAAGCAAGCAAGAGTTTCATGCCTGAATTTAAATTTTTCCAAATCTCTGTTTAAAACTACCATTTCTGACCATGTGAATACCCAATTTTAAAGCCATCTTTATCCAATTCATATACACAGATATAGGCTATTCACACTAGTAAAATGCAAACTGCTGGATTTAAAGTGATTTTAACCTAGTGCACCTCCTGAGATGTTCAGAGATCATTTGCTGTCCTCACATAAAGAACAAAACTGTTTGCAGGCCACTGACATATTAAAATGAGAATACTCTTCATATGCGTGTTCTATTAGAATCTCATGAGTGGCAGAGCGCCTTCTCATCAAAGCAAATTCGTGCAAGCGACATTTCTTTCATCAGTTCTTCAAAATATAATTAAATGTAATCCTTCAAGCATCTAAGCAACATCAGCAACAAGTCACTCTGAGATTTACAGGTCGGCAATCAAATGAGCTAAATTACACGCCACTGTGCACAAAAAAAGTACCTTCTTTTTGGTTAATTTCATACCCTGGTTTAGAGTAAAAGAAGCGCATATCTTGGCACATGTACTGGTATATGTAGGTTTGACCTGTTACTGCAGTACTTGAGCAGGATTAACGTATTGCGCGAGTCAAGTCTTACTTCAGAAGCCTAAATGCACCTATATTTTAGATTTTAAAATCTTTCATCCAATTTAATTGTGGTTGTCTACTACTACTCAGGTGATTGAAATGGCCAACTTGCGTCACGTAATTTACATGATAGGCTACCTTCAAACTTTCTAAGTGCTTCCTAATATTGATACCGAAGCAGCTGCATTGTTAAAAAAATGTAATTCCCTTTATTGGGGGCACAGTGGTTCCATAGTGACCTCCTTTACACTTGCCTTGCAGGAAATTAACCAGTATCTGGAGGACAAGGTTTACCTGGCTGGGAACGTCTTCACCCTGGCAGACATTTTCATGTACTATGGGATTCATCACATTATTGTAAGTGTTTCCCTCAGAGCTATACTGAAGTGGTTTGAGAGACTCAATTAAACCCAATTAAAACAGTCAAATGCTTGAAGCTCATGAAAATAAACCTGACACAGCAGAAGAGATGAGACGCAGTGATGTATTTTTCCAGGACAACAGCCAAGCAAGTATAAGATGCCTGAAGGAGCCCATTGAGAGAGAAAGAGAGGGATGGAATGAGAATTTGAGAGAATAGAAGATCACATGTTTACATGTCAGCGTTTGTAATTTACTTACTGACTGAAAGAGAGTTGTCATTACACAGAATGCATTGGTGTGTCACTCACTTTTAAACCCTGAATATAAGGTTAGATAGACCCACTGGATGTCTATAAGGTAATGCCCATACTTTTTCATTTAATATTCACAGCCTCATTATTCTTCTCTCTCTCAGGTGGATATGGCCATACAGGAGAAAGAGCATTATCTGAACGTCACAAGATGGTTTGAGCATATCCAGCATTATCCAGGTGTACAACACCATCTAGCTCCTGTGGTGGTTCTGAGGAACAGACTTTACCCCAGTGGTCACCACTGAAACTCTTTATAACTTCATTCTGGGTTGTTAAATAACCCAGACCTTGAGGACACCATATCAACCCCAAGCTGACAAACAGAGCTGTCCCATTTGGTCAGGTGTAACGCCCCAAAAGTGATGTCAATCTAACCAGTCAGGACAATTAAAGCAGGCTGGTCTTTTGTGTGTGTGTGTGTGTTTTGTTTTATGTGCTTTGCTTTGATGTTTTTTTTTTGTTTTGTTTTTTTTGTTTTTGTTTTTTTGTTTTGTTTTGTGTTACACAACTGGTAAGGACAATTGAATCAGTCTGAAGCAGTTATCAAACTGTGTGTGGTTTCTTAGAGAATGATTTGTTACAATTGTGTGCATTGGGTTAAATATTAATCATATGCTCAGCAAAAACAATGAGAGCAAATGACTGGTTCAAGCAAATGTTTCAAAACAAACTGCTTATTGGAAAGCAGTAACTTTATTAATAACCTGAATATTTAAATGTGTAAATTAATTTAATAATCAAAATAAAATGGAATGTCCAGTTTGACCCTCATTGATGTCCTTTGATCTCCTTTCTCTCTTCCTTCAGTTGATATTTTCTTCCGCAGTTTGTCTCTTATGGTCACAGTGTTGTGTGTTAGTGTGGGCAGTAGTCTGAGTTTGACAGCATGTCATGTTTGTGCTCTGGGGCAGCGGGCCGACGACCAGCCGTAGCCGCACAAACAGCGCTGGTGTGCTCTGATCCTCGTGTGCTCTTCACTCCAACTACAGCTAGTGTGTCACTCATCCCACAATTCTCCAGCACGGTTCCTTTATTTAGACACTTTTGTTTTCCAATAAAAATGATGTAAATATTCTTTAAACAAGATCAATTTAGTATTTTTATATATATATATATATATATATATATATATAAAGAAAATAGATCTTTGGATTTTGAAAATATCTCTTTTTAAGAATGAGCCTCACTAAATTCATTCTAAAATCATTTGTGTGTAATACAAGAAAAAACTAATTGACAATGAGGTAAGAAAAATAAAATTCATTAGAGATATATATAAAAATATTAAAAAAAGTTGTAATATGCTATTATGTTTTGCTTCTCAAGTAAATTGCACTGGAAAATGATACAATACAGAAATACTGGTTAGGATTTTGTTTTGTTTTTTGTCTTAGATGAAACATTGTCAATTTAGCAAGCATTTTTATTGACAATCTGCATATGTAATTGAATTGACACAAATGAAAAAGCATAAAATGAAAGCATATTTATTAAGAGTTCAAAACAACCATGATTTTACAGTTCAAAGAGACTTGTTTCTGAGAATATAGTTAGTAATATAGCTTCATCAGTCATAAACTATGTGTTAAACATGAAACATTTCAAAGCATCTTTCGTGGAACGAAATGTTTTGTACAACAGACAACATGTGGCCAGTCTGGTTTGGAGTTACTCTGTCAGTAGACCTTATGGGGAAAAATCCTCTTCTTATGAAAGAGATATGTCTTTTTGCACATTCATTTATCTGCTGTGCATATGCTGACAAAAACATGCCTCTGTTCTTATTATTATACTTCCTTTCCTGTAAGCCGTCTTTATGAAACATCTGCTGTTCTCAAAGCTCGAGTTTGTGTTATTTAATGTCAACAATATGTTGTCCTGTGCCAGCACATGAAAAAGGGAAAACAGAACAATTAGTGTCCTTTTTTATTGGTATTACTGCTTCTGGATCTATGACGCATCCCTTTTTTTTAACAGAATTCAAAGAATTTCCAGCTGACATTCAGTGTGTCCATTGAGGAATTGCAGTGGAACAAAGCGATATGTGTTTGTGGAAGTGCAAACTGAAGAAGCGACAGAAACCTTGTAGTCATCAGAACAGGCCTTGTGACCAGATAATGGAGATATCCACACTGGAGTCTCTGTCTGCCTGTTTATTTCTGTCTCCAGAGTTAATTGGGTGGCTAATCTAAAAGAAGCTTCCCTCATCTAGATGAAATTTATCGCCTCTTTCACATCTACAAAAGATGACCAAACTGCATTTAGCAGATGTTCCTGAATGGAGAGCTTAGAAGAGATTTCAACTCGAGTTATCCTCAAAACAGCAGTTTAGGTGTCATGGGGTCACTTTCACTCAAAGATAAAGAAGATAAAAGCTGTTTTAAGTCATGCATGATTTGAAATATCCACATCAGGAGGTTTAGGATGCCCTAATTAGTTTGGACCTTTGTCCTGTATGCAAAATTAGAGGCAATTCGAGTTAAATAAAACTTCTGCTCCTTCATTGAACTCTGGCAATTATTTTCCTTTGCCTCCAATTCCCAAGAAGAAAACGTTCAAGGGGTTTGGGGCATCAGCTCTCACTTGGGGGTCCGTCTCACAGCTTGCCACAAGGTTAATGGTCAACGATCCACCTATCAATTCTCCAGAAGGCTGCAGAACAAGTAGCACAGCAGGAGATCTGCGCTGTAGTTCTGAAAAGATGAGTGCTCTAACAGAGTAACATATGCTACATGGCCAAGAGTATGTGGACACCCCCTTCTAATAGCAGGTTAGGTTATTCCAGTAGAGAATTGTGCTCTTCAAACTTTGAGTTTAATGCATCAGAGCACCAGGCGCTGCTGTTGAGTGATGGAGGCTGTATGTGTTCCTATTACTCCCAAATGTTATTAGTTAAGGTTCAGGTCTGGGCTTAGTACAAACCAGAACAGTTCTTACATACAAGACTCAGTAAACCATTTCTATATGGACTTGGTTTTGTGCAGAGGGACACTCTTCAAACTTGGGTTTAGAACTGAGAATCCATTAGGACACTGTTTTACAGCATGAAATGTAGAGTGTGAACAGTGTTGTCCGATTCTTGAACACATTACTCTTATAAGATGGTTCTTTTGAATCTACAGCTAGCGCAACAAAATGCATGATCAGTGGACCCCATTCCTCAAACAGATTCTTAGTAAACGGGTCTTTTGGATCTAAAGAGTGACACATTCAGATCAACAAGTGGAGCCCAATACCCAATAAATACAAGTGTTGTCTGATTCCCAAACAAATAACTCTTATTAACTGTTTTTTTTTTTTTTTATCTACACCATGAAACATACAGTGTAACCAGTGTAGTCTCATTCCTGAAGGAACGACTCAGCTCTTTTGAATCTACACCTCGAAACGTATTCAGTAGCGTGACCAGATTAGTCAGATTGCCAAATTATTCCCATGAGCCAGTTCTTCTGAATCTACATCTTAAACAATACTGCTTGAACAGTGTTGTCCGATTCCTGAATGAATGACACTTATAAGCCAGTTCTTTTGAATCTACAGCACAAAATATACAACACAACCAGTGTTGTCCAATTTCCGAACAAATTACTCTTATGAGCTGATTCTTTTGAATCCTCTGCATGAAATGTACAGTGAAGTTAGTTGAACCGCAAGTCATCCATTCCGTCATGTCAAAATGTTATATGTGCAGGCTACTTGCTGCTTTTGAGACTACATTACAGTAACTACTGGATGGTTGTTGAAATTACAATGTGTAAAGATGTATTATATATATATATATTAAGAAACTATTTTAAGGAAAAAGTCTGTGTAAACACACCTTTTGCACTGAATTTGTTCTGTGAACATCTCAACATGTAGCTGAAGACTGCTTGTTTAATGCATATTTTTTCCAAATATTCCTTTCTTAAAAATTACTAAAAGAATCGGGAACTGTCCCTTAATGGGGATCATTAAGACACATCGGAATCGTTAAATTCCTTACGATTGCCATTCCTACTCCAAACAGTTTTTATACATTTGGAAGAAAATGTAGTTGTGTGGTGTAGAATTAAGATTCTACAAAAACAAAGAATAGCCAAACCTGTTATTTAGAAAAGGGTGTCCACATACTTTTGGCAATATTATATATATCAAAGTCTACTTTAGTGTAATGCATTATGCTTGCATCGATGCGGCTACTGCCAAGGTGGATGGATAGGCAGTGACTTTGTCAGGCTGCGCTCACATTTTGTTTGTATCATGTCCCCCACAGTGCCTGAAGTTTTCACCAACTGTTCATTATGTCTTGTTAACAAGATAAAGAGCTGCATGCCAAGTGAGATGCGTAATAGGAAAAACAGAACACCCTGATTGATTCAATGAAACTATCAACGCTGCATGGGGCGCATTAGCACAGGGTAAGTGGCTGTGACAGCTCCTGTGTTATCTGTCCCCAACAGGAAGTGACAGTTCTACCATGTGCCCATAAAGCAGGCATCTGATTGTCTATTGCAATTACAATTATGAAGCCAAACAGGAAGAGAAACAAGTTAAGTGGTGGTAATGCATCCACACACAATTAATAGCTTTACTTTAGAACTGTAAGAAACAAATTGAGGTGTAAATGTTCCACTTGAGGCAGTGCAATTGTTAACAAAACAAAACATTTGTGAGTCTGCGATTCAAAATGTCTCTGAGGCAAGCGCATGTACTGATGCATCAACGCATGTTATTGTGGAATGAGGTATTCTGAGCTAAACACAAGCATCAAAGAGCTGTCAATCTTTATTAGCAATGAAAATGCATAATAGAAATGCAATGGATTAGTACAGAATGCAGTATCTTTTATCTGAAGTGTTGACTTTGTGTTGTCCCCAAGAAAGTTGTGTTGTATAAGAAAGGTCCTGAAAGATCGCAGGTGCGTGTCTATGTGCAAAGTCTTGATGCTGCTTGCTCACTTCATCAATCAGAGCATCTGATTCGAAATAAGGTGCTAAAGTACATGTGTGTGACCCCAGGCACCGTGATAACACCTTAACATGGACACGGATGACAGACTTTTCCAGAAATAGATGCTATAGTCCACAGAACCCTGTCCCAGCTGCACAAAACTCACTCCTGAGAGGCGTATTTGGGCCTTGTGCAGCATGTGTGCATTGAGACGCTCATTTAATGGGTTATGGATTTGGCTTGAGGGGACCAGAGGTTTAGGAGGGTTGGGGGAGGACAGTTAAAAACATGGAAACGTCTTCCTGGAACATAGAGAGGTTATTAAGAGCCAAGCATCATTTATTTAATTATACCAACTGTTAAAATACGAAACTTAGTAATTGTCATTGGAACCAAGCTCTTGGGATTGCTTGTGCAGGTACATGGGATTGCGCCTCTTACTGGTAAAAAAAAAGATGATATATACGCTGGATACTTATATAATATTTTTGCTTGAATTCAAGATTCTGTCTTATTTACTTTGCATGGGAAGTCTCAGTATAAAGATGCCCATCTTTCCTGCACCCATTGACAGTTCTAGGATAGTAGTTATGCTGTGATCATGCTTCATTTACAAAGAGTTTGCAGCTGCCATGTTTGGCCATTGTAATAGAGCGCACCAGTGCCCGCCCACTTTTTCGTCTTGATTCCAGAAGTATTTTTCCCATATATTTTTTCAATAGGGATTTCATAAAAGTCTTCACAAAGTCTCAGAGGTGTAACAAAGTTTCAAAATGTTTGTTTAAAAAGACAAAGGTACAAGATTGTGTACTTAACGTCTTTAATGAGAGAAAACGCTGAAATAATATATAGTGATTGATTTAAAGTTGATGATTAGAAGTATAGAAACAATATATTTTTAATAGGGCTGTAAAAATGAACCTTTTCATGCATTCAGTTCATTTGAAATGTTTAAAGCATTTACCAGTTTTCACATTAGAGTCTGTTATTTTATTCAGCTCAGACTGATATCTTTAATAGAAGCATATACCATCGATTAACAACCTCGGAGCTCACAGAAGGTCTGTCTTTAAAGGTTTATAAGTTATCATTAATAATACATTTTCTTATGGAAAAATGAATGGGATCTTCTGGAACCAGACTGTTGCACTCTATTGCTACATGCAGCTTTATTTCTGTAACACTTTACATTAACATTCCCTTTGTAAAGGGTTTATAAAGGGGTTTATTAATGATTAATAACTAATTTACAAATGCATTATAACTCATTTACCCAGATAGCAAAAAATGTCCGCACGGCTTCTTTTTGGCGCCGTCCCCAAGCTGTCGGCTATAGGTGCGTCCCACTGGCGGGGATGAAGCGTTTGCCGCCGAATTCGTCACTCCCATTTCTTGCGAGATGCCGCCGGCGGTCAGACGGCTCGCCGCTTTGAAATAGCCTACAAGGACAGCTTAGACTCTCCAAATCGACCAGCCATGTTGGCTATTATTATTTTTTGCTCCAAAGCCATTAGGGTTTATAACAGATTCTTGACTCTTGATTCCATGATAAGGTAAGGTTTAGGAAATGACATTTAAATTACTTTGAAACTCTGAAGCGATTATACAATATGTAAAATATATTGAATTATTTATGCACAGGTGAAAATTGTTTACATTTCTTTGATTGATGCACATTGAGACATGCAATAAACCAAAAATAATTCCTATTATACTTGGCAATAAATATCTTTCTGATTCTGATTAGGTTTTAAAATAGATATTTAATACAGGGTATGAACAATTTAGCAGAATAAATTGATGAAGTTAGACTTTCCCCAATCCCTGTATCAGTGAACAGTGAAAGACATCTGCAACATGGCCAAAATCTCGGGTATACTTTATATTTTTTTATTAATTTGCAACCATGGTGATATCTGTCATAAACATGAAAATCCCTGTTTTGACGTGAAGGATAAACTCAATGAAAAAGCGAAATTATCCTCTGGTTTCACAGTTGCACAGAAATTTCGTTTATGTCTACATTTTTTCCAACCTCGATTTTTTTTGTTATTTGACCTTTTACAGGTTTTGCAATTATGACCTGTACAAATGTTTAAGAAAGTGTTAAAGTCCCTGTAAAGGCAATAAAAAAAATCTAAATGCATTATAAATGTTAAAAATGTATTGCTAAAACACATTACAAAGACTGAACTGTGAAGTTCTGCTGTCAACATATCTGTTTCCGGTTTACTTGCGCGTCGCCCAAAATGTCTTTTTACTCGATGTCTCCAGAATCTTCCGAAAATACGCGTCAGCGATGTTCATCGCATTGTTGATGCCTGGTCCCCTGCTCCGACAAGCAAGAGGGACAAGGGCTTTAAACTCTACATATCGAGTTATCTGCACAACTACAAGGGTAAGTATTTTAATCTAATGTGGTGTGCCGGCAGATAGCGGCTAAGCTATTTCGCCACGTGTTCATTTTTTATGTAAGGTTAGTATAGAAGCTTGTTTTTTCTTAGTTTTAAAGCAGACTGTTTGTTAATTTTTGTGATAATTGTGATATCAATTATATTAACTTGCTCTCCTCTCAGTTTCTAATAAAGATCAGGACACCGGTGAAGTCACTGTCAGGGCATTGTGTTACAGGTCCATGAGAAAATCAGAATCAGAATCAGCTTTATTGCCAAGTATGCTTACACATACAAGGAATTTGTCTAGGTGACAGGAGCTACCAGTCAACAACAATACAAACAATACCAAAAAACAGCAGCAAGACATAGGTAATTAAAAACAAAAAAGAACACAAAATAAATAATTATACATATACGTACATACACTCACCTTCATACATACCCACATACACACACGTGAGTGCAAATCTAATACAATCTGTATATAAAGAACAAAAAACAGTATATTATGTACAGAGCAATGTAAGTAAAAGCAGATAAACCTCAAAGTTTGAGTGTATGGTGAAGCTAGAATTAATAAGACCGCAGTTATAGGCTTGTTACTTTAATAGCCCGATGTTCCTGGGGACTCGGCTAAGGTTATTCATGTTTAATGTAACTCAAATCAAATGAAAACAGTTATTGTAGGCAGGTAAGTTTCCTTAGCTGGTCCCCTCTGTGTAAAATGCGTTCTTATTCAAGTTTTCAACTCAGTCATTCGTTTAAGATGCAATCTTGTGTTATAAGTATTAGGCTATCATGATTATACAGTGAGCAAGCTATATAAATAAGTATTTAATATAATAAAAGTGTAGAGCAACAACCGAGGTTGTAAGGTAAAGGCTGAATATTGTAGATTTATTACAATATGTTGCATGTTTGAATTAAAATACCTGTGGATATGCAACTTCCCACTAATGAAAGTTTTATTCAAAAGGAGCACACACTCTACAAAGGCCTGACTGGAGATTTGCCTGATCTATCCAGTCCTTCAGGTGAGTAGGGATACAACAATAGCACATTTCACTGTACAGTATGATATATCAACCAAAATCTGTATACCAATATTTCATTTTCTTTTTCCTCCCCTTTTACAAACAAATATTCTGCTTCAAAGAAAAAAATGAAATTGATGTTATCATAAGGGTTCTTCATTATGAACTTGTATGCCATGCATAACATACTGTGGATAGAAATTACAGGGAAAGTTACTGGTATGATAATTGTGGTTATATTATATTACTATTATATTTAGTGTATTGCTAATCAATATATTGTTACTTCCCAGATGACAGCGGCTCGCTTCAAGAGCAGGTGAAGCAAGTTGGGACAATGTTGAAGACATTTGCTCGCACTGGGCAATCGGGTACAACTTGCAAACAACACCTGTGGTTGTTGGTTTAATTCCCACTGGGGCCACCTGTACATGTAGTAGACCTAGATATAAATGTCATAGTTTAGTAGTTGAAGGACCAGGACTGACTACTTTATTCTTTTATTCTGGGAATCCCTGTAGGTGCAGATCAAACCCTAATGATGCGACGTATTGGAGCGTAGCATGGACAACAAAATGCTATGCTGCAACATTTCAGTGCCAATGTGTCTGTTGGAGAGTTATCCCTGCCAGGGGATCTGTTACTCCCCCCTAGACACCCAGGAAGATTTGGCGTTGCTTGACAACAGTTTGAGGCAGGATAAAGAGCTCCAGCAACGATTTGTAAGTGTGCCGATTTCGTTTATAACGGTATAGGGTAATCTAAAAAGTACAATTAAGATCGTACACTGCATATTCTGCAGTCTGAATCCACAGCCTGTCACATTTTAAATTTATGAGAAGCTTCAGAGAAATGTAATTTGTAACATGTTTTTTTTGTATTTTCAGCTTCGGTTTTTGGCAATCAAATGTGGGAGGGACCTAAAGACAACCGTGTGGCGAATGATTCAGAGTATCTTCTCTAATCACCTTTCCATCAATACAACCTGGACTGGTGTAGGGGATAAAGCATGTTTTAGAGACATGTTCCTGAAGACCATTGTTCAAAGTAAGTTGGATATTTTTTTTATATTTAAGTAGATGTGTATGACCTTATGCCATTCAAATGGAATGACGGATCTTTATTTTCTACAGGAGCCATCCGGAAGAACCCGGCAACACAGGATGCCACTGATGAGGCGATCCAGGTTAACGTTACGCGTTACCTGAAAGGAGCATCTGAACATGAAGGTGGAAAAAGGCACAGCACAGCTGAGAGGGACCCACAGCCGACCCCTTAAACCTAGGCTGACTACTGACACCCCAGCATCACTGACAACTGGAACCCTTTCTTTATCCTGCAGTCAGTAACATCAAGACCCCTAAAAAAGCCTGTTAAAAGTGTCAGACTACACTCACCCAATCCACACTGTTCACTGTGGAAATTGCTTTTTTTTTTTCTTCTTCTTCTTTTCTCTCGTGACCCTGCTTTGAGGGCAGCTCCTTGGATGAATATGGGATGGTTTGTGCTTTTATACAGGCGCACGAGGAATCACTGAAGATATGCTAATTTGCACTGCCTCATTCTGGAGGTCGGGGAAAACCGGTGATTCTTAGCCCACTACGCCACGCAGTCCCCAACCTCTCCAGACATTCTGATTGGCTGTGTTCTCTACAGCCAGATTTTCTGCTGTTAATTATATTTATTCCCACTTGTTGTCATGTGTAGGTTGAATGTCAAAATGTATATTATACCTGTTATCCTGCACATTCCTTGATACCAAAGATCTCAATTATTTCATATACAATTTGCTGCTTATTTCATTGTTACAGTGCTTAACTATTCTATTTTTAAATATAGCTTGTAAATCCTAGATTATACATCTAATACTTGATATTTGCACATTATCTGGTATCAAATATTCTACTTACCGTGACTTTAGTATTGGCTTATTTCAATCCGTCAGTGCTTAACGATTCTATTATAGTTTGTAAATCCTATTTCATGCCTGATATTTGATATTGCACATTAACTAGTACCAAAAATTCTACTTTCATTCCGTCACAGTGCTTAACTGTTATTCTATTGTTACATATAGCTTGTAAATCCTTGTGCCACAGGTCAGCATTGCAGTTATAATGGTATATTCTACTCCAGAGCTTTACTCTAAATTATTACCACTTAACCTATTGTTAGAAATGACTTGTAAATATGATGTTATACCTCAATTTATTTGGTATCCTGCACTTTATTTGGTACCAAATATCCTCATTGCTTGTGTTTACTGGTAATTCTTTTCATCCCAGAGCTGACCTCTTTATATTATTAACAATTATTGTAAGTGTTACAATAGTGTTTTTAAAAAAAAAAGAAATTGGAAACCTGCATGTTCTTTAGTGTGTGTGTGTGTGTGTATATATAATGTTTGTATTTTTCTGTTATTTATATTTCAGTGATATGACATCTTGTTTCAATGACAGTTACTGTACTTTGAAATGTGGAATTAAAATGCCAAATGGAAATTTGTCTGGTTTGATCAATCATTATTCTTGATAAACTGCATGCTATATATATATATATATATATATATATATATATATATATATATATATATATATATACACAATAAGCGTGACAGATCGCTCGAAAAAAGCGTTTGCCTCCGACGGTCCGCCTTCGATATAACGGCGGCGGAGCGGCGGCTGGCCAGCGGACCGCTGACTTATTGCTTTCTGGGTATGTGCTGTTAGAACAACAGGAATAAAAAGTGTTACTTAAATGCAATACCTGCCAAATAGTGAACCAATAATTTTTTAAATGAACGCATGTTATAAATGCTTAATAAAGGTACTTGTTCATACTTATTTTAGGCCTAATCTAAATCATGAAATGTTATAATTCATAATTTATGTAATAATGATGGAAAATGACTAGTATAGAGATTAAAAGGTGTTGTGTCTATATTCATTATTGTAATGTCTATGACCATGAAACTTTCCTGGTAATGTTAATGTAAAAAGATTAGTGCTACACCGAGTGGTGTCTTACACAGTCCTCTGCGGGTCTTCATGCTCACACACAGCATTGTTTGATCATTCTAATTTCTTTAATGTTTATAAAAAGATTGTTCATGAATCTTCAATTGTATTGGCTGTTTATGAACTAACTTTAATCGTACCTTATTAAAGTACCTTAATGCAAATGGCCATGTTGTTCATTCATGAGTTAACCATGAACCACTCATTCACAACATTATGTGCCTATGAAAATGTACTTTATATATTAGTAAGTTACCAACATTAGTAAGCTGAAAGTGTACCTTAATGTAAAGTGCAACTGTGAACCCTTTATTAATGAGTTACAATCGTTAAATGAAAATGTGTACAAGATTGTTGTACAAGGTTGATATATTCATCTTAAAGCTATGTTAGATATGATTAAAGTTAGTTCATAAATGGCCAATAAAATTACACATTCATGAACAATCTTTTTATTAACAATAAAGAAATTACTATGATTATGACATTTCATGATTTTGATTAAAATAAATATGAAAAGATAACTTTATTAAGCATTTCTAACATGTGAGTTAAAATTGGCTAACTATTTGGCAGGCATTGCATGAAAGTCCTTTTTATTCATGTTGATATAATTACACATACATGATTTATAATGCATTTATAGATGAGTTATTAATCATTAATAAACCCCTTTATAAACCCTTTACAAAAGGAACGTTAATGTAAAGTGTTACCGAATGTTCTTATTTATACATATATATATATATATATATATATATATATATATAAAAAGGATTTTCTACAAATAAGTTGAGCAAATGAAAGACCAAGCATGACCTGATATCAGGTCTCAATTTGAGTAAAAAAAAAAAAAAAGGCTGATATTGCACCTCTCTCCCTATATCCTCACTTAACACTCGTATTTACCCCACCTCCTCCAGTTGCCCCCTTTGCCCCACAGGTCTTGCCAGGGAACTTGAGCAATATCTCCTGTCTTAATATCTTCTGATAGCATGTCTCGGGGGTGCTGTGAGAAGTGATACTAAAAGTAATTCCAACTGAAACGGCACGACAAAGGGAATAGTTTTTACGAGCTCTCTAGAGCTCCAGAGGCATAAAACTGTTAGACTGGAGTCCAGTCTGCAGTTGTTTAACAGGGTTCATGTGTGAGGGCCAGTGCAGTGCCCTCAGCTACCCCACTAATGACCACCGGTTACAAAACACTCCAATTACAAGCTCTCATTACCATATACTCTCTTCACATCTGCACATTTTTAATTTGTGCTCCATTAGAATGCAGGTTTTAATTCATCCTGACTAATTTATTTAAACCTGGAGTGATAATAATTTCCCACAAAGCCACAATTTACTCTTTTCCATCATATTTCTGTATTAACCATGGAAATTAAATCATGCGGATTTGACAGAGTAGCATAAACACGAGTTGATATTATTAAATGTGATAAAACTGTTACCTAATCCTACTTTTTTACCCCCATATTCTGTAATATTAATATTGTCTTTATTCCAGTGCTTTTATTTAAATAAGCAAATAGTATGTTAATCATACTTACATAATAAGCTATAGTTTAAGTAGTAAAGTAATAGTTTCTTAGAAACTAGTTGATATGCGTGAAAATTTACTTTTTATTTAATTTGTACCTTTATTTAAATAAAAGTTTAACTTTTAAAATGTTGTTTTTTTTTTTATTTAATATGTACTTTTAATTTAGTTTTGTTATATCTATTTGTGTATACTTAAAACAAAATGTAAATAAAATGTATTATTAAATGTAATTGAAATGCATTGAGGAACCTTTATGACCACATATTAATTGTGAGACTAAATGGAATATTTGTGTTTGTGTGTGTGTGTGTGTATAATTTATTACACCAGGACCTTTGAAAATAAAATAGTGAAGGTATAAGTGTGATTAATAATAATAAAAAACCTTAAAGGGAATGGTGGCATGTTACAGCACCTAAAATGTACTTTATACATTCCTTTAAATTTTAATCCAATTTCTTGATGTTGATTTAAAAATATTAAATTCAACAGACATCATGCAGCAACTACCCAGAACATCTTCCTGTCTTTGTGTAAAATGTTTTGAATTAGGCACAGCAGCAGGCACACAGCGGCTGGCAGTCAGACGCCCGTCTCTAATGGATTAACCTTGACAGGTCATGCTGATGAACCAGAAGTGCACCTTTTACTCCTGCATGACTGTGTGCCTGCTGCATGCCTGCACTGCTCACTGAGTGCATGTCTTTGGGCGTGAAGCTGAGGCCGGGACGCTGAGTGCTCTCACAACATACAGACACATGCCAAACACAAGCCCTTACCCACCCACCCCCCTTTCTCCACATGACTGTCCATAACAGACCCAGCTATGGACAATTTAAACCAGTGGTTCTCAACCAGGGGGCAGGTCCCAGAAGGAGGCCTCAAGATGACTTAAAATTATTAAAAAAATGATTTAATAAGGCATATTATAACTAGCTTAACCCTCATATGGAATTCTGTAGTTTTTTAAGCTACATAATTAATTTAATTTTTTTTTTAAATGGTTTCCTTTAACTGAGCTGTACAAGACTTGGTAAATTTTCCTCCATTTGCCATCTGAACATAAAAAAAAAAAGAAAACTAAATTTAAAATGCCCGACCATTGAAAATGATTGGGAAAGACCAATAAAATTTTTTTTTTTTTTTTTTTTGGATCTGTCAAATGCAATCTATAAATCAGCTAAACATACACACTTAGAAATGAAGGGTTGAGATGATAACGTGCTCACAAAGCAGAACAGACACACGTTTTCAAAATACATTTTTAATACAGAAAATCTGAAATTGCAAAATGTATACACGTATTCTACTGTTTTTATACTAAAAATTTATTAATTTGTTTCTTGATGTTCATTTTTATGCATTTATGATCGAACCAGCGACCTTCTGAATTAGAACCCAGCTGCATAACATGGCAAGCATTAGTCAATTTAATAAGTTTAAATTTATTGTTTCAATGTGCTTAGTGTTGAAACTTATTTGGAAAAGTAAATCATACATGTTTGCAAAATGATATTATGTGGTTCATTGCACGTATCGTAGCAATTCATTTGTGAAATGTCTCCTTGTGGTGCTAAAAGCAAGTTAAATGTTCTCTAAAATGGGTTTTTAAGGTTGACGCTCTACTGAGATTTAAATGAACCTCTACCTCCCTAACCTAACAAATAGTGTCATAAAAGAACATGTGAGTTGAAAAAACTCAATTGTTGAAGCAGCCACATTTACAGAAAATCATATTACAATGTCTTAAATATGTTAAAGTGCCCATTGTGCAGTTTTATAAAACAATTAAAATAAAATAAAAAATTGAAAGCCACGCTTTAAAATTGGTTGTCTTTACGCACCCAAAGGCAACTGTGGCCTTTGGGTGCGTAAAAGATCCCATCAAAAAAAGATCCCATCAAGCTTGAATATAATACCAATGTAAGTTAGCTACAAGTATGTGTAAAACAAGTCTTGTATTAATTGAGTAAACTGATGGTACAGTATCAGATGGTAATACAGGCACTTTAATAAACTTTGATTCAAGTGATTCATTTGTTAATCTGACATCATTAGTTCTGATTCAAAACTGGCGACTGTTTGTCAAAGCTAGCCGCTACCTAATCAATTAAATAGCTTTGCTACTGAAAAGATCATTTAAACCAGTAACTCAGTACAGAGAAATGTAATCAAGCTTATAGTGTGGCTAATTGCAGCTACTGCCCATCACTGGCTTTTGTCAATAGAGCAAAAATTGGAAAGAAATTAAAAAAAGTCTTTGTTAATTGCTGTATGATGACATTAGTTACATCTGATTTTAGAAACAGCAACAATGCCTGGAGAAATGTAGTGCTGTAGGGTTGAGTAGAGGAAGTGTTCACTTTACACTCACCCTAAACACCAAGAGCGCAAGACCTGTGGGCATCTGGATTTACCACGGAGTACGATTCACAGCGCCGGACCCTTCAGTCATTCGGCACAAGGGAATCATATCACTAGACGAGCCATCATCTGCTTGTTAGCGACTCCTTGTTGCTTCATTTTTCTGACTATATTTAAGTGCACATGACAAACTGCTGATTCTTGGCCCTTTGAAAAACACACGCTTGAGGCTGCTGTGAAATCGACATTTGCACCCGACCGCAGGGCGTGAGGATGCGGGACAAAGTCACCATTATTGCAGCGGTGGAAGGGAGCGAGCAATATCTCATGTTCTCTTTATAATTCTCCTTATCTCCCCTCATCATTGCCACACTTGTTTAAAATAGAAGTGTCGTGGCCCCTGTGGCCCCACACTGGTCCATAATCAAAGATCTTTGTGATGAGTTTACTGTGGGTGGAAAGGTTACAGCAGTATATTATGCCACTAACATACCTGCACAATGAAGATATCCTCATCCAACCTTTAAAGCTTTAAGACTGAGCCAGGATGTGCACAACTACAACATTCCTGTGTATTGAATGAGTCTTATTTGTAATTTATTTACATTTCATCTTGTGACTGACCTAGCAGTTTGCTATCATGAGATCAATAGTTGATTTCACAAAAGAACAAATCTTCTCTTTGGCCACTGATAATATTGCCCTTGATTTGATGTGAAATGTAATTTTCTGTAATTTAATTTCATTGTTAGTTTCTCTGTAAATAAACAGATGATTAGGGTCTGTGAGGTATGAAGGAACAAAGTGTGTAATCTGATTGGCTTATGTTGTTGTGAATGAAGGAAAGCATTTTAGGGTCCAGATCAAAATAATTCAAACCAAACGTTTTGCAATTTTATTACTGAACTTGATATATCAACTTGATACAACACCAAATATTTGGACACACCTTCTCATTCTTTCTAGTTACTTTTCCACACATTTTAGAATAAAAATTATCAAAATACACAAATTTAGGTGTGGCAATTATGTACTGTGGTGATCAAAAAAAGACACATTCAAAGTTTGCAAATCAGAATTTGTTCCAGTCCCGGCTATATGTGACTGCTATAGTGTACTTCCAAACTCTTTTTTTTTTGTCTCATGTGATCTGTTCCCTGAAAACTATGACGGTAACAGAACCAGAGTGTGAGTATCGAATGCTTTTATCATTGTGCACAAAAGTTGAAGCCATCATAAAAATAAGAACAGGAAAGCTCATATGACATAAATGTTTTTAGATATCACACTAGCTTTGTTAGCTTTGGGTTTGCTAGCCTATAATGCCCAGTTGATCATGGATAAGTTTGCTTTTCACTTTTTTATATATTTTTAAGTGATGAAAACGCCTCCTTTAAGTGAAATTCACTCTTCTAAATTCAAAATATATCACCTAGGTGATTCATTTATTTCATAGCCTATAACATCTTCTAGTGTAGACACGAAGGCCCTTTTACTTCACACACTGTCACGGATTGGGTCAGGAATGAGGACCCAATGGTAGTGGCATCCTCCGCCTCCTGGCAGTCAGCAGCGTCCGACTGTGTTGAGGGAGTATTGTTGACCTCGGTCTGGGATGAAGGAAGGAAGTCCTCTGAGGCACAGGCTGAGAAAAACTCCTCCAATTGTAATGCAAACTTGATTGTAGCAGCAAGACCTGCTACAATTGTGGGACACAAGCTCTGATGGGCTCAGTACAGCCCTAAACAACTGCATAAGGCTGGCCTGATTTTGTCTGAGGAGCTTCATGGCCTGCTTGGCTCTGCTTCGTGCGGTATGTGGTGAACAAAAATAAACTCATTCCTGCTGGGTCCATGCTGGTCGGATCGTTATGTCAGGGATTGCGTCAGGAATGAGGCAAAAAGAAAATTGTTAAATTAAATCTAAAAAAATATTTATTAAAAAAGTAACACAAACAGGGAAAACAAAACACTCTCAAGGGAGAAACCAGCTAAAGAGAAAAAAACAACAAAGAATTTAAAACTAAAAATCAATTACAAACCGGACTGGAGACAGAGCAACAAAACACAGACTGAACATGAGAAAAAAACAATCCAACAAACACAAGGGGAAAAGGAGCACAATATATACAGGTAGGGCACATGAGAAACTGGTGAAGGCTTTTAACATAACAAGGACTAAACAAGGGAGAGTGATTAGATTTAAGACTGGATGGTGACCGCTTGTGACTAGATAGGATCGTCGATGTACACAGGGGACTGGACAGGATCGTCAATGGTCACAGGGGACTGGACAGACTTGTCGACAGCCACGGGGAACTGGAAAGGCTCATCAACAACCTCAGGGAATTGGACAGACTTGTCGACAGCCACAGGGAACTGGACAGGCTCATCGACAGCCTCAGGGAACTGGACGGATTCATCAATGACCACAGGGAACTGGACAGACCCGTCGACAACCACGGGGAACTCAACAGACTCGTCGACAGCCACTGGGAACTGAACAGACTCGTTGACAGCCTCAGGGAACTGAACAGACTCGTTGACAGCCTCAGGGAACTGAACAGACTCAATTACTTCAGGGAACTGAACAAGCTTGTCGACAGCCACAGGGAACAGGAGAGGCTGATCAATGGCCTCAGGGAACTGGACAGACTCGATGACCACAGGGAACTGGACGGGAAACAGGACGGGCTCGTCAACAGCCTCAGGGAACTGGACAGACTTGTCGACAGCCTCAGGGAACTGGACAGGCTCATCGATAGCCTCAGGGAACTGGATGGATTCATCAACGACCACAGGGAACTCAACAGACTCGTCGACAACCACGAGGAACTGAACAGACTCGTTCACAGCCTCAGAGAACTGAACAGACTCAATTACTTCAGGGAACTGAACAAGCTTGTTGACAGCCACAGGAAACAGGACAGGCAGATCAATGGCCTCGGGGAACTGGACAGACTAGATGATCACAGGGAACTGGATGGGAAACAGGACGGACTTGTTGATGGCCACAGGGAACTGGACAGGCTCAATGACTTCAGGGAACAGAGCATGCTTGTCGACAGCCACAGGGAACAAGAGAGGCTCGTCAACGGCCTCAGGGAACTTGATGGCCACCGTGGTCGGGAGCACTGGCAGCAACTGAGGATCAGGCACAAACTTCTCCTCCTCCTCTTGAGAGTCGAAAACACTGCAATAGGAAGGTAGGTAGGGCACATGAGGAACAGGTGAAGACAATGAAAATAACAAGGTCTAAACAAGGGAGAGTGATGAGGGTAACGAGGAGGCGGAGTCAGGGAAGCACATGGCAGACAAACACAAAGTGAAGGACCAAACACAAAATGAAGGACCATACACAGCCATGTGCACCGAGTGTCCGGATCCCGAACAAGAACAGAAACCGAACTAGGCTGAGTCAGGACCCAGACACCACGCTCCGAACATGAAAACACAAACACAGTATATGAGTGTCAGGATTCTGTCACCACTAAAAACATGATTGACAAAATGACACGATCCTGACACTCACATCATGGTCTTCAGGGCTTCTACACACAGCTCAACTCAATTGTCATGAGAAGCTTTGACCTCCACATGAAAAGTGTTGGTGTGCATGGTAAACATTGAGAAAATTTTTTGAGAAAAACAAAAATCATGGGAATTGCTTTGCAAAGTACTAATGGGCTGGGTCAAATAGAATTTAATTCAGAGGTTCTCCGGTTATTGCTGCATCTACGTCCAGTTATATAGACCATTCCCTCATGCACGAGCGATATAAACAAAGACAGCACATTCATAAGTTGGTAGGGTAAATGGACTAAATGCAATGAATTAGAAGAATAGAAATATGGACTTAAATTTTTTTGTGCATTGATGTGCTCCTTTCAGACGCATGAAAACTGTGTTTCAGGATATGGATGTACACTATCAATTATAGGGAATGAAGTATTATTAATCATTTTCATCTATTGACACAAATTATTGCTAGTATTAACAGTGATTGTATCAGCACGCACTTCACTTCTACCGGTCGACATTGATTTGGAAAAATGTTATTTATTTATTGAAATTTTTAAATAAAACAAATTAAAATTAAAACAAAAAATATTTCGAAATGTAAATTACACTTCAAACTAAACAAAATATAATCAAAATAACAAAGTGAATAGAAAATAAGTATACATACTGTAGGAGAACACAGTAGGACAATTATATATATATATATATATATATATATATATATATATATATATATATATATATATATATATATATATATATATATATATGTGTATGTACAAAATACAAGGTGTGGTATGTTGGGCAGTTTTCTTTACAAAATCATGGTTACAGTGATGACAATTTATGATTGTCCCTAACTGACAAACCTAATGTAATTTAAGATAAAATGTTTAAAAAAAGAGGAGAAACGTACTTGTAGAGTTTACTTCCTGAGAGAATTATGATTTCATTATGACAATTTTATAAGGAAATAAAAGAATAGCAGTAGTTCTGTTAGGAAGACTTGTAGTAGCATTACACCATTAATTTAATTCAGGCACCTCATCCAATCATAATCCAGCATTTGCTTTATAAGCTCTCTTTCATCGATTGTTATGTGTGTTGTTTTCAAGGGTATTGTACAACAAAACTCACCCTTTCCAGGGTTCACGTGCATCACAAAGCATTGGTTATCCTATTCAAGGGTTTTGCACAACCAATGACCCCTTTTCAAGGGCTCTTTTTAAGGGCGTTGCAAACATTGCTCTCCCTTTGCAAAGTTACTGCACAAACAGTGCACATCATTTCATTTGGCCCATCAAATCACATAAGCAAGTCCATGCTTCTATAGGGTATGACACAAGCATGTGCACTTTCATAGTTTAATGTCACATTCTGTTTTATGTTTCATAAAATTACAGTATTTCTTCTTTTTCAGGTTTATCTTCATCTTCTGAAGATATGGTTTGTCATTGTGATGTAGGCAGGCAGAGGTTGTGGATCTATGTGCAGCTTTATTAACAAAACAGGGGAAAACTCAGGACAAAGGGAAAAAAACAAGGAAACCTAGTACAGAGCATAACACATGCAAGAACTAACAGGGAACAAGGAAACTAAAAGAGCTTATATACAAAAAGGAACAAACAAGGGAATAAGGAACACCTGGGGAACAATCAGGGAAGGAGAACTAATCAGGGGAAAACCAATCATAAAAAGAAACTACAAAAGGACTACAAAAACCAAACAGAAAACAAAAAACAAATTTTCCAAGGGGGCCAACAGGCAGACCAAGGGGGCACAGGGGGCAAACAGGCTTTCCAAGGGGGCACAAGGGGCAGACAGGCAGTCCAGGGGGGCACAAAGGGCAGGCAGGAGGTCCAAGGGGGCACAGAGGGCAGGCAGGTAGTCCAGGGGGGGGGCACAATGGGCAGGCAGGAGGTCCAAGGGGGCAGGCAGGAAGTCATGGGGGGGCACAATGGGCAGGCACTGGGTCAGGGGACCTGGGAGGAGGCAACTGGACAGGGACTGGGTCAGGGGGCCTGGGAAGAGGCCGCAGGACCGGGACCGGGTCAGGAGGCCTGGGAGGAGGCCACAGGACCGGAACCGGGTCAGGAGGCCTGGGAGGAGGCCACAGGACAGGGACCGGGTCAGGAGGCCACAGGACAGGGACCGGGTCAGGAGGCCTGGGAGGAGGCCACAGGTCGGGAACAGGGTCAGGAGGCCTGGGAGGAGGCCACAGGACAGGGGCCGGGTCAGGAGGCCTGGGAGGAGGCCACAGGAGAGGGGCCGGGTCAGGAGGCCTGGGAGGAGGCCACAGGACTGGGGCCAGGTCAGGAGGCCTGGGAAGAGGCCACAGGACTGGGGCCAGGTCAGCAGGCCTGGGAGGAGGCCACAAGACAGTGACTGGGTCAGGGGGCCTGGGAGGAGGACACAGGACGGGGACTGGGTCAGGGGACCTGGGAGGCGGAACCATGGAAGGCCCTGGAGGCGGAGCCGAGGGAGGTTCGGGAGGCTGAGGAGGTGGAGCTGAGGGAGGCTCAGAAGGCAGAGCTGTGGGAGGCTCAGGAGGCAGAGCCGCGGGAGGCGGAGCCGTGGGAGGCTCAGGAGGCAGAGCCGAGGGAGGCAGAGCCGTGGGAGGCTTGAGAGGCGGAGCCGTGGAAGGCTCAGGAGGCAGAGCTGAGGGAGGCTCAGGAGGCGGAGCCGTGGGAGGCTCGGGAGGCAGAGCTGAGGGAGATAGGCCATAGGAGGCTCTAGAGGCAGTGACCTGGAAGGCTCTGGAGGCAGAGCTGAGGGAGGTGGAGCCAAGGGAGGTGGCGCCATAGGAGGTGGAGCCGTGGAAGGCTCAGGAATTGAAGCCATGGGAGGCTCGAGGGGCGGAACCTTGGAAGGCTTGAGGGGTGGAGCCCTGGGAGGTAGAGCCGTGGAAGGCTCTAGAGGCGGAGCCCTTGAAGGCGGAGCCCTGGGAGGCTCGAGAGGCGGAGCCGTGGGAGGCTCGAGGGGTGGAGCCCTGGGAGGTAGAGCCGTGGAAGGTGGAGCCCTGGGAGGTTCGGGAGGCTTAAGAGGCGGAGCCCTGGGAGGCTCGAGAGGCGGAGCCCTGGGAGGTAGAGCCGTGGAAGGCGGAGCCCTGGGAGGTTCGGGAGGCTCAAGAGGCGGAGCCCTGGGAGGCTCGAGAGGCAGAGCCGTGGAAGGCTCAGCAATTGAAGCCATGGGAGGCTTGAGGGGCGGAGCCCTGGGGGGTAGAGCCCTGGAAGGCTTGAGAGGCGGAGCCTTGGAAGGCTCGAGTGACTTGAGAGGCGGAGCCCAGGAAGGCTCGAGAGGTGGAGCCCTGGAGGGCGGAACCCTGGGAGGCTTGAGAGGCGGAGCCCTGGAATGCTCGAGAGGAGCCCTGGGAGGCTCGAGAGACTTGAGAGGCGGAGCCCTGGGAGGCTCGGGAGGCGGAGCCCTGGGAGGCTCGGGAGGCTCAGCTGAGGGAGGCTCAGAAGGCAGAGCTGTGGGAGGCTCAGGAAGCAGAGCCGCGGGAGGCGGAGCCGTGGGAGGCTCAGGAGGCAGAGGTGGCGCCATAGGAGGCTTGAGAGGCGGAGCCGTGGAAGGCTCAGGAGGCAGAGCAGAGGGAGGCTCAGGAGGCGGTGCCGCGGGAGGCTGGGCCGTGGGAGGCTCGGGAGGCAGAGCTGAGGGAGGTGGCGCCATAGGAGGCTCTAGAGGCAGTGACATGGAAGGCTCTGGAGGCAGAGCTGAAGGAGGTGGAACACAAAGTGAAGGACCAAACACAAAATGAAGGACCATACACAGCCATGTGCACCGAGTGTCCGGATCCCGAACAAGAACAGAAACCGAACTAGGCTGAGTCAGGACCCAGACACCACGCTCCGAACATGAAAACACAAACACAGTATATGAGTGTCAGGATTCTGTCACCACTAAAAACATGATTGACAAAATGACACGATCCTGACACTCACATCATGGTCTTCAGGGCTTCTACACACAGCTCAACTCAATTGTCATGAGGAGCTTTGACCTCCACATGAAAAGTGTTGGTGTGCATGGTAAACATTGAGAAAATTTTTTGAGAAAAACAAAAATCATGGGAATTGCTTTGCAAAGTACTAATGGGCTGGGTCAAATAGAATTTAATTCAGAGAGGCAGAGCCCTGGGAGGCTCGGCAGGCGGAGCCCTGGGAGGCTCGGGAGGCTCAGCTGAGGGAGGCTCAGAAGGCAGAGCTGTGGGAGGCTCAGGAGGCAGAGCCGCGGGAGGCGGAGCCGTGGGAGGCTCAGGAGGCAGAGGTGGCGCCATAGGAGGCTTGAGAGGCGGAGCCGTGGAAGGCTCAGGAGGCAGAGCAGAGGGAGGCTCAGGAGGCGGTGCCGCGGGAGGCTCAGGAGGCGGTGCCGCGGGAGGCAGAGCCGTGGGAGGCTCGGGAGGCAGAGCTGAGGGAGGTGGCACCATAGGAGGCTCTAGAGGCAGTGACATGGAAGGCTCTGGAGGCAGAGCTGAGGGAGGTGGAGCCAAGGGAGGTGGCGCCATAGGAGGTGGAGCCGTGGAAGGCTCAGGAATTGAAGCCATGGGAGGCTCGAGGGGCAGAGCCCTGGGAGGCTCGAGGGGTGGAGCCCTGGGAGGCTCGAGGGGTGGAAGGCTCTAGAGGCGGAGCCCTGGAAGGCGGAGCCCTGGAAGGCTCGAGAGGCGGAGCCGTGGGAGGCTCGAGGGGTGGAGCCCTGGGAGGCTCAGGAGGTGGAGCCCTGGAAGACTCGAGAGACTTGGGAGGCGGAGCCCTGGAAGACTCGAGAGACGAGAGGCGGAGCCCTGGAAGGCTCAGGAGGAGGAGCCCTGGAAGACTCGAGAGACTTGGGAGGCGGAGCCCTGGAAGGCTCGGGAGGCAGAGCCCTGGGTGGCTCGGGAGGCAGAGCCCTGGGTGGCTCGGGAGGCAGAGCCCTGGGTGGCTCGGGAGGCGCTGGGACGGTCGAGGCTACAGGCGCTGGCTCTGGGATGGCCGAGGCTACAGGAGCTGGCTCTGGGACGGCCGAGGCTACAGGCGCTGGCTCTGGGACGGCCGAGGCTACAGGCGCTGGCTCGCTGACCGTGGCAGGCGTGGGCTCTGGCTCGCTGACCGTGGCAGGCGTGGGCTCTGGCTCGCTGACCGTGGCAGGCGTGGGCTCTGGCTCGCTGACCGTGGCAGGCGTGAGCTGGGGAGCAGAAGCCTTTCCTCTTCTCTTCCTCCTCCGGGCGGACGGAGCTGACAACGCTGGCTCTGGGACGGATGAGGCTGGCAACACTGACTCTGGGACGGACGAGGCTTTAGGCTTGTTGGCCGTGGCAGGTGTGGGCATTGGCTCGTTGACCGTGGCCGTTGGCTCAGGAGCAAACCTCTCCAAAATCATATCCACATACTCAATCCAAGTGTACTCACCACTCTCTGGCAACTCCTCCCATCCATGGGCAGGGAGGCCGATCTGGTAAATGGACTTTAGGTGTCGGTCCGCATAACCAGTGCATCTGGCAATGGTGCAAAACATACGTGAGTATTCGATCAAAGGGAGGTTCGCCCGGCTCAACTGGAGGAAGATTGCTGCTAGATCCATCTGAGGGTTAGTTCTTCTGTGACGTAGGCAGGCAGAGGTTGTGGATCTATGTGCAGCTTTATTAACAAAACAGGGGAAAACTCAGGACAAAGGGGGAAAAAAACAAGGAAACCTAGTACAGAGCATAACACATGCAAGAACTAACAGGGAACAAGGAAACTAAAAGGGCTTATATACAAAAAGGAACAAACAAGGGAATAAGGAACACCTGGGGAACAATCAGGGAAGGAGAACTAATCAGGGGAAAACCAATCATAAAAAGAAACTACAAAGGACTACAAAAACCAAACAGAAAACAGGAACTAAACTAAACTTCAAAATAACAGTACAAAAACAAAAGACAATAGAGAACATGACAGTCATTTTTTATTTATTTATTTATTTATTTAGGGTTTTCAATTTTAATTAGGCCTAAATTCCTTTTCAGGGAAAGTTCTTATCCCCTGCTGTCATCGTCTTCTGGATGGTTGATGATGTCTACAATATACACACAGTCGTAAAGTACACACCAGCATAAACTTGCACACTCATGCATGCACAAACATACACACCATGTGGAAAGCCTTTTTAAATCTGGGTCCCGCCTAGTTCGGTTTCTGTTCTGGTTAGGGATCCGAACACTAATGCTCCATGTCTCTTCTTTTGTGAGCACCTGGCAGGATCGGAAGGTTCAAGTGAGAATCTGAGCACTGAACCGTTAGTTGGGGCATACGCCAAAGAAAATTATTCTATCCCCATATTAGGATTATTCTAATTTATTCTCAAGTCTTTCTGGTGGAAATGGAAGCACAGCGGTAGTATACACAAAATGTAATAAAAGTTACTGGATTTTTGCTTATTATGGGCAGTTTTCCTAACACATAACAAATAAAAGCTGGCATCAGTTACTTACTGTTAAAGTCATTTTGTACACGTGGGGCACAGATGCGGTTAGCAATGATAAATTGAATGAATCTTGAGAATGACAAATAGACTTAGCCTATTGCTTTATTTGCGTTTTGTGTTAAAATATATTTTCAATCAGACAATATTAAAATAAGGTCACTGTGTTTATTGAATAAAATTAGACTCGTTATGGAAAATTTGTGTTTAAAAATGTGTTTATTTGTCCATAAAGAACATGTTTCCCAGGTGACTGCATGACATGAGCAATAACTGTAAACTACTGAAGGCTTTCTGACTGTGTGTATGTTGTATTTCCATTTTTTAGGCTACTATTTTTTATTTATTTATTTACATACTGCATATTTATGTATAAATCAGTACAGAAGGCAGCGCTGAATTAAAAGCACTCATCCCTGTTGAGGTTGTGGGGACATGGCTTCACTCTTTCCAGATCTGTGAGTTAATTTGACAGCTCACGGGGTGTTGTGGAGTCTCCTCTGTGAGACAGGTACCCTAGGGCGAGCCAGCTGGATTGTGGATGTTTACGGATTTGGCTGTAGTTTCCTGCTGGGTGTCATCTGTCTCCACACTCTGCCACTGCATGGCTAGTTTTTTTTTTCCTGACATCATGTGGATGAGCAGTTGTGCCTGGCAGGGTTTGTCTTTCCAGGTCTGCCATCAAACCCAGCCAGCGAGCTCCTAATCCGGCACGGCAGCCTTCCGACATGCAGCACCCCTGGGCGGGTGCATCCCGATCGGGCCACCGCGGGTCACTCAAACTTCCACAAGCATCAGAGGAGATCCGCACTCCTGCACGGAGAAGGAGAGAGGTGGCGGGGGAGGGAGTCACAGCCAGGGGACTTGTTCTTCTCACACACGAAGAATGTCCCCAAATCGATAGCGGGCCTGTCACTTCCATCGTGCGCTTCCACAGGTTCGGGCATCTCTCCGCCTGTTGCCTGCAGTTTGACTTGGACACCGACGCAGATCCGCAGGGAAGTGACAGCAACAAGTCCACACACACACACACGCGCACACACACAAACACACATATTCCCTGGCCCTCAGATATGCCGTTAACATTAATGGTAAAAGACACAATGATTTCACCCAAAGTGCTTTACAGTTTAGCATCACCAGACAGCCCTGACAGGGTTTCCAGAAAAGCACATGATGATAAGTACATATGTTGATTCTCAGACTTCACTAGGGGTCCCACAGACTCCGTTGAGCCCCGAGAGAATACGCAGACAAACTCCAACCAACACCGGCCACGACGGGCTGTTTTCTATGACTCTCTCCGCTGGACTCTCGGGGGGGTAAAACGGTACTAGGATTAGTGACCTGCTCTTTTACCCAGGGTTGGATCTGACTGACGGAGAGAGAGAGATACCGGCGAGGAGAGAATGGCAGGTTTGAGTGCTCTGGCCAGGGCTGTGGGTCACGAGTGATGCCCACCTGTTCAACGCATCCCTGCAGCTGCCTCTGTGGTGTGGGATCAAGACCCTAGCAAGATGAACCAACAAAAAAGACAGTGAGAGTGAGTAAACAAGAGAATGAGCAGCAATAAGAGAAAAAGAGAGAAAGAGAAAGTCATTCAACGCAAAATAATGATACCCACTGGGTAATGGGCAGAGATGGTGAGCAGGGGAAGTGTGTGTGTGTGTGTGTGTGTGTGTGTGTGTGTGTGTGTGTGTGTGTGTGTGTGTGTGTGTGTGTGTGTGTGTGTGTGTGTGTGTGTGTGTGTGCTAGAGCCCCGGTGGGTGTGTCTCAGACCACCCACTTACTGCTCCAGGACTCAAGAGCTCATCTGCAGTTAGAAGACCTGTGTGTGATTGCACATTAAATACATTTGAAAAGGCCTATTACATTATTTATATACATTCTTATGTATTTAATTACAAATGTGTATATATTTATATATATAAATATATAAATATATATTAGGGCTGTCAATCGATTACATTTTTTAATCAAATTAATTACATGGTGTCCCGATTAATTAATCACGATTAATCGTACATACAGATATTTGCTGAGAAAGCCCCTCATATAACAATAATTCAATATATAATGATTATACATATTTATATCAATATATAATTATACATAGTTATCTTTAAATATTTAAAAAATATATCAAATTAATTTTATTATCCATATATAATAAAATATATTCAGATAATTAAAATGCATTACATTCTTGTAGCAGAAGAGTTAATCATTGATAAAACAAAAAGCGGCTTTAGAATACAATGTATTGTTTATTACCATATTATTGATCATAAGTCAATCATTGTCATACAGTTCACATTAATCCATTTCACAAGTGAATTTGTCAATCAGTTGGAGATTTATTATGAGGGCTTGTTTAAGGACCCGTCAACACATATGTCAGACATGCTTGTGTAGCGTCTCGGATGTGTTGCATCATAAACATAAAATGCTTAGGTCACTGTGTCAAGTTAAATATAGTTTAATACTCAATCTTTAAACACATCTTGAGATCCCTTAGATCAGATTTGCGCTCCTTCAAGTGTTTTGAACACAAGAACGTAACGCATGTTTGTGATGTTCTGCCTACTGAAGTGTTTTCTTCACTGTATAAACTGTGCGTTGCTCAAACAGCTGAAATTTCACTTACTGCCCTCTGGAGTAAACAGGTGGTACTACAAGTTTGCATTTCTCAAGAATCTTCCTTATTATGGATTAATTGCGTTAATTTTTTTAACGTGTTATTTTTGGTAAAATGAATCGCACTGAATTAACGTGTTAAATCGACAGCCCTGATATATATACAGTATATATATATATATATATATATATATATATATATATATATATATATATATATGTATATATATATATATATATATATTTAAACAGTATATATTCAAAACAAATCTGTTGTAAATTCACACACTTTTGCTTGAAAAAATTATGCAGCACATTAATTGTTTATTTATTTAATCCATTCATATTGAGTCTTCCAAGACTATCTCAAGTCATTCTGAGTTTGCTTATTTAGTTGTAAATAATTTTTTTACTTTTAAAGTATTTAATTGTATTATTTGAAGCACACTCGACATAACAATCTTTTTGTTATTCATAAGAAAGAGCGACACAAAGCTAACACTGATGATAGCGGGCGTTTTTTTGTGTGTACTTTGATTTGATTGTCCACCCCACTGTCAGGATACTGTGATCTTAAATTGAAGATATATGTTCTGAAGTGACGTCACACACTGGAGTCAGCCATTCAGCAAATAATGTTGGAGTTATTTGAAGTATGTGTGTGAACTCTTATACTTTATGTTTTCCTTTTATTTTGTGATGTTAGTCTTTTGCTGTCAAGCATAACATTTTCAACCTGTTATGGAAAGATATAGGTTGACTTTTTTGTAGATAAAATCGGTCTGTGCTTATCAAAATGTGAAACACTGCTCCCAGTGGCCAAAGCTGTAAGTGTTGTTGGGCGTAAGGGCACATTTGAGCTCCATTTTCCAGATGAAATGTCCAAGCGAGTTGTTCTTAGCTGTACAGGATGTAATACAGTGAATAGAAAAGAATATTTCAGAATGCAGGGGGCTGAATGCAACCTCCGAATCACATCTGTCATTGATTATACAAACACAATTACTGCCTGGTGTTAATGTGGGATGCAAACCCAAGTCTCCCACATTTCTGATGCAACACGCTTCCGGTCGCACCACAAGGGAAGTTAAACATACTTGATCTGATGCAAAAATGTATGATGGGAGATGGCACTTGTCAGTGACCTCGTTTACAATTAGAAAAAGTTTTATTCTACGTTTTTTGCAGAAAGTGATCTAAAATCTTGTAACCATGAATGTAATTTTCCTTGTTAAGTTTAAGGGATTAAGAGAAAGCAGTCTGGCACACCTAGATTTCACCTCCATGAAGTTGGCACCCCATATAATGAAATTGCTACCAAATCTATACCATTCATTTGTGCTGATTTATGACGCAAAAATGAAAGTTTGTGCTGGTTCAGTGTTTGAGATATCAGACATATTTGTTTTGGCTGTGTGGCATCACTTTCCACCCCATGTGGTCCAAATCACTCCAAACCGGTGCTGTTGGTTTGTGCTCGATTTGTGCTGTTAAAAGAAACACTTTAACTATTTCCCTTCCTTAGATATAGTAAGAAACTTTTCAGGAGCAGTGAGGTCACTCTCCACCCCATGTGGTCTAAAACGTTCCAAACCAGTGCCGTTCGTTTGTGCTCGATTTGTGCTGTTAAAATTTATCTAGTATCTATTTCCCTTCCTTAGAAATAACAGCTTGTATTCAGGAGCAGTGACATCACCCTCCACCCCATTTGGTCCAAATCACTCCGAACCATTGTTGTTTATTTGTGCTGATTTGTGCCAGTTCGTGCTGTTAAAAGAAACATCATAATATATTATTTTCTTTGTATATCACAAGATAGCTTTTGGGAGCCGTGAAATCGCGCAGGCTAAACCCCATGTCAATCACTCTCACCTGTCTCCATCGTTTGTGATCGCTTCTGGTTTGTGCTGAAGCCAATTTGGTATTGTTAAAGCATAAGATTTGATTTTTCACAACCATCAAACTCCAAGTGCTTAAAATTAGTATTTGTTTGTAGGCTATATGTGACATTGATGAACAAAGCTGTACATAACGTTTAGATAGGTTGTAAGGTCCACCTGTTGGTCCAATGTTGGCATCCAATAGCGTGGCAGAAGGGTACCTGCGTGTCACTGACTTTTTATAAGCTGTAAATACTTTGATTATTTGATTTGAGTTCCATGTTTTATTAATCTTATCATTCATTCTTTTCGTTATTTCATCTGACTCCAATTAAACCTTGTTGATATATCTATGCTCTGAATTTAAGTTTTGTATCTCATTATTTTTAGTGATTCTCTCTACTAGACTGCATTTGTTATTTACAAATTCATCAGATTCAGA
Source organism: Xyrauchen texanus (assembly GCF_025860055.1). Lineage (NCBI taxonomy): Eukaryota > Metazoa > Chordata > Actinopteri > Cypriniformes > Catostomidae > Xyrauchen > Xyrauchen texanus. The sequence goes on along the minus strand of NC_068316.1, from coordinate 33,026,891 downwards.
TATTAGTAAGTCTTAGACTAAGTCCTTATAGGTTCTCGGCTTTATCCGTGTAGTCTTATTTGGCTCAGTATAGATTCTCGACTCACCGTTTAACCCCAGTCAATTAAGTTCTGTTTTACAGATTCTTGGTCCTACTCTTAGTATTCCCATTTAACTCTACTTGGCTAAGTTCTATTATAGATTCTCGTTTCGCCGTTTCGCCTATTTGTACATACTTAACTAATGGGGTACTTCTGAAGTAGCTTAGTTAAGCCAACTCTGTCCGTAGATTTGTAATTAATAAGAAATATAATAGAAAACAGTCCTTCACAATGAATCATAATAATTATTTATTTTACCAGGTAATAGTAATACATTCAAACAATCCAATTCTAATAATAAATTAAACTCAAAGCTATCAGTGAACAAAGCATAATAATATAATTAAAGTTGCATTCCATTCAAACAAAAGAAATGTCTGGCTACAGAGACCTGGTAGAGAAAAGACTCCCTGATTCCTTTGTCATCTCTCTTAAATACCAAATCATTCTATTGTTATTTCAGATGTGTGTGTTTGATGTTATTCAGGATTTGGTTTATAATTTAGGGGTTTGAAGGAAGACCTTTGAAACTTTGATTAAGTAGGTAATTTGATGTTTACGTAGAATACACCTAATCTTCATACAGCATCTGGTCCATGTGAGAGATCTGGGAGGGGCATGTCCTTGATAGAATGCAGTATTTTACTAAGCTCTTAAATCTTACTTGTGACTTTGCTGAAAGGGAATGAAACCGTTTTACCAAAGACCTCTTGAATGATCCCAAACATGTTTGGTCAGAAAACCTTTTACATTACAGAACAGAATAAGTAATAACTTAATTTTTGGTGAACCGAAAGTTACCTGAGGCGAGAGAGGGGGCAGATGTGAGTGAGATTTGCATTTTATGGTCCTTAATCAGTAGGGTGCGTTATCTCAGGTGGAGATGCTGTTCTGTGTGAGAGTTTTATGACGTTGGTTCTCGCAGAGTTCTTTGACTTTTACGTGCCTATTGGCGTAGACATTCTGGTGCCAGCCTTACAAGGTAATTATTCAGAACTTTTTCGCAAGTAAACAGCCACAGTATTCAGCTCTGAATTTGCTATGTGTTAGTTAATATTCAAAGTATTTGTATGAAATTTCAGCACAATGTTTGAAAACATGTTGGGTGCATTTCACATGCTGGAATGCATTGCTGTTGCACTAAAATTACACACAGCGCTACAAAAGAGCAGAACATAGGTGTCCAGCTCTACACACAGTTCATTTTCTCAATCAACTTCAAGTGCATCCTGGGATGCTTTTTAAACAGTTCTTATGCTGGACACTTGTTGGCTGCTTTAAAAAATATCTAATATAATAATAAATAAAACAAATAAATAAAAGGTTTGTATAGACATTTATAATTAGGCACAATTTATTTTTTTAAACGAAATAATCCCGTGTTTGACAATAAGCCTTTAGATCAAAAGGTTTTAAGATTATGGGAAACAAACTTAATCATTGCATCTTGCTATGTTTTGCTATTGCTGTAGATAAATTGAGGATAACTGAGTTTACATTTGGTCAAATTAGCTTCAGAAAAAGTTACTTTAGCTGAAAGGTGAGTAGTTTGCAGTGGCAGGCCATGCATTTAAAGTCCAGGCCTTCAGAGTGACTCATGCCATTAAGAAAACAGAGTTTCACAATGAATAAGACACCCTATGCCTCATGTCACAGCTAACTAGAAATACTAATTGATATTTTAAAAACAAGTCCACACATGAAAGCCAGAACTTGAAATGACACTTAATGCTCGTTTTGTGAGATGAACGTCTAAATAACAGACATTCAAAAATCATAATTTTTCATATGAATCTACCAAGGAAAAATCTATCTAATAATATTTGCGATTTAAACGTTGCTTGCAATAAATTTAGTTTTGTCAAGGTACACGTTTATGCTGCGTTTCATTCAAGGTGGATGCGGGATATTCCATCTTGATATCTCCGACCATAAATGCATTCCATTCCCCGATATTCAGAACTGCAATGCTCCCGTTAGCTTAACATGGGTTTGACTCTCATTAGAGATGTCTCCTAGCAACCCAACGGATAAACAATGCTGCAGTGCTAGCATTTGTGCTTCAGGTGTACGGTTATCAAAGAGATTATAATGATGTCGGCTTGAAAAAAATACAACAATGTTCTACTACGTATGCTTATTTTTATTATTCTGAGACCCAAAAATTTACAAGAGTATCTCCTCCTAGAGCTTTCAAGCTACAAACACCAAATTCACCACAGACCTTCAGACTGGTCTGACTCGGATTGCTATATCTATTCTAACTGTTTGGACTTCCAGTATTACCGTATCAGACTTGCGAAAAGGACTGATTTTAAATTGACTCTAAACACCCTAGCAACTGCATACATCCAAGCAACCATTTAGTGCACCCTAGCAACCAAAACCCATTGACTGCCATTCAAAAAGGCTTAGATGGATATCTCTTTGACTCAATACACTCAGTCCAGCAAGCAGCCTTTTTAGGATCACCCTGACATCTTCCTAGCAACCAGATTGACTTACCCTAGCAACTGTATAGCAAAATGCATAGCTCTGCACCACAACATCATAAGACTTAAACTTTGGCTTATTTGACTCAGACCAGCAAGGAGCCTTTAAATATCATGCTGGATAATAATTAGCCACACCCTGGCAACCATTTAGTGCACCCTAGCAAACAAAACCCATTGACATCCATTAAAATCAACTTAGATGGATATCTCCGGATCAGAATATCATAGAGATTTCATTGTTGGCTCGAATGACTCAGGCCAGCAAGCAGCCTTGTTAGTATAACTTTGGCAACTGCCTAGCAACCAGATGGGGTTACCTTAGCAACCAAGTAACAAATAATATATCTCTGAATCAGAACATCATAGAGACTTCAGGTTTCTTTCATTTAACTCAGGGTAGCAATGAGCCTTTTGTGTATCACCTTGGTAACTGCCTAGTAACCAGATGGGGTTACCCTAGCAACCAAGTAACAATTCACATATCTCTACACTAGAATATCGTAGAGACTTCCGATTTCATTAATTTGAATAAAAATAAAAAATACTATTAGAATTTCACAAAGTTTTGCTTTGCTGGTCATATATACAGTGAGATGCATGTTAAATCCTGAACACACAAACTAAAACTGCCAGTTACAACAGAATGCACTGGGTGGCACTGTTGAGTGTGGACACAAGTTTATCATATTTGTTGAGCAAACGGGTCTGTCAGTATGTTCAGATGGACACCAAATAAGTGGGTTATTGTGAGAATGTGGCTTACTGTGAGTAAGCTGGGTTTCTGTTTAAATGTACTGGATTAGCAGTGTACACTTTACTCTCGTATATGTGCAGCTCGTCAGAAAGCAGTGTCCCCGTAACAACGTAATCCCCGCGACGCTTCTATAAACAACAAATATGGCATCCGAGAAAGTCTTTGATAGGGGAGGTAAGGGACATCCCATCATTTAAACTGGTGTGTATAAATGAGTATAGTTTAATGAGCACGTGGATATGCTTGTTTTTCTCAACAAAAACATGACATGAGATACAATATAAATATGATAACTATTATATGGCGAGTGTTTATACTCATCCTGTATGTTAAATGCATCACTCTACTTCAATAACGTTTTCTTTTTTCTTCGCTTTGTGTGAGCTTAAATGCTTTCATTCTATTCTTTTTTTGTTTTCACGCATTGCTTGTTTATATATACAGGGGCGAAAATTTCATCAAAATGTTGGGGGGGACAATAAACATAACAATTCTCAAGAGCAATTTTTGAAGGGGACACCAAGGTTTTTTTTTGTTGTTGCCCTGTTTGCATTTGTATTATTTTATTTCTTAAACAATTATTTTAAGAATATATCATTATATTATTTACAATACTCATATTTTAATGATATTTTCGGGGAGGTCCTGACACCACCGACCCCTACGTATATATATATACATATATATACTATATATATGTATATATATATATATATATATATATATATATATATATAAAACACAGGACATGATATAAGCTTGTTATGAATATAATTAGAAGCTTGTTTTTTTTTTTTATCGTAACGCAAACTTTATGACTAAAAATTAATTTGACAACGTCTCTTTCACATTAATAACCTTCATTTAAATAATAGAATATTTGAATATTAGTTTTTTATGAGCTTAAATATTCGAATACCAAATTATTGATGAATGCCCATCCCTACTTTTGATATGTATTACAAGCATGACCGTCATGAAATTTTATGAACATAATGTTTTTTCCTTTGTTAATTAATCCTTGTAAAAAGTTGAGGGCAACAGAGCACTTGTCTTTCAGTACAAGACTGAGGTAAGTTCTGAATTGATCTATGTTTTGGTGTCAACTCATCTTCATGATGCTCATCAACAGTGCATTTTAATTCAGTGTGAGAAGAGCTGCACAGATAGACTCGGCACCAAAACTCCCGTTGCACTGCTGCACACACGCTGCTTCTGCTTCTGATGTAAATACACTCATTTGTTAAAATGGACACTGAATATGCACTGCTTCTGTCCCACTTCTGCGTGTGGTGCAAAGGGCGTAGGTTTGGTTTGAAAGCTGGTGGGGACATATAGCAAGGATAGTATTCAAAATGTTGGTATTAAGAAAATGTGAGAAAGTTAGTCTGGTAATAAAGGTAAAATAATATTACCTTATAAAACAAACCAAATTTCTTATCTCTCTGCCCCACCATACTAAATATTAGCCTTTCTTTTTTATTTTTTATAAATATATAATAATTTCCAAAGAATAAACAAATTAGGAACTGACCACTAGAGCTATACGGTTAGGAGGGAAAATGTGATATGCAATAAAAACGATTTACCTTCAGAAAATAATATCCAAGCCAAGGGACATAATGTGACATTCTGTAAAATCTATTATCCAGCACTAAACCAAGGGTAGGGTAAATGAACAATGTACATGTGCAAAATGATATCACAAAATAACACTTACATTTTTCCACACGTTCTGCTTTCCAACTCCCATGTGATATTTTCTCATATTGTTTATTTATATGTACTTATATTTGTATCTGAAAGAGTAGGCCTCCTGAACAAAATACAATGAATTACTTTTGTATATAAATCACCAATGCCTTACTTTTATTTTCAAACCCTGATGCTCTTCTCCAATGTGGGAAAGAAAGCACGAAGAGGGCCTTTACCGGCTGAAAATGAGGAATCTTCTATAGGGATGCATGCAAAACTCAGAGCCTTTTCGACTTTTTGACAGGAAACATTTTGTTCACGAAAAGTATGCTTGTTTAAATCTCCAGAATATGATTTTTTATTTTTTTTTTTTATCGCGCAAACGACTGTGATTGGTGCATCCTGAACAGCGCTGAGAAAAGTAACAGCTGTCACGTGACAACACCATTTACGTGCTGCTCCTTAAGAGGGAGGACAATAATTTACACATTAATAATTATACTAAGGACAGTTAACAGTTGTTAAAATGAAAATAATACAGAGTATAAAGTTTAAAGTATTTTTCTGTGTGGTAAAATTGCGATCATGTTGCACATATGAATTTAAGTCAGTTAGCTTGAGCTGTATTCATGTACATTTAATGATGAAAAATAAAGGTACCTTATTAAAGTATCACATTTTCAATTTCTAAGCAAACAAAAAAAAAAAGGTACCAAATTGTAGGAAAGACACAAATGCTTTAGACAAATAAGAGCTGTCATGAGAACGCAGGTTCAAATCTGGCCTGTGTCTTCTCCCGATCCTGATCACATTCCCAATGTCTCCCTCTGCTTTACTGTCTTATGAAGGCAAACATAAACAAATGAATAAAAGTTCAGCTGGAAGTGCAAAAGGTACATTTTTCTGATTGGTCTACACAAAGCAGTGCATTCTGCCAGTTCCTTATTTTACTGTGCTGAGGTCAAATTGACAACAACAAAAACAATGTTAATACTGCAAATGTATACATACGTTGTGATCCCGCTTCAACATCTGTCTACTTGATTTTGATTATGTGAAAGGAACAAATGTATAGAATTTGGAAAGTAATGGGGAGAATTCATTTTTGAAATTACTATTATTTTTATACATACAGTATTGGGGTCTCTGGGACATTTAGCTCAAACATTAAAAAACTAATACTTAACTCAACATGAGATTTAAAAAACAAATAGACCAAGTGAAATATTGTAAATTAACGGCTCATACAGTATATGTGCACTGCTCAGTATTATCCACTATAGATGATGAAACTGAGAGACAATGTAGATTCTCATTACAGCAATAACAGTAGTGCCTGCAGAGCATTCACACTCAATTAAATAGATTTATATTCTCACAACAAACACAACAGCAGTGCCCATGATATCGTATCTCTTCAACTATTCATTTTTTACTCCCTAAAATATGTTTACTTATTTAAGAATCTGTTTACGCATTGAAACAGGTATAATACAGTGACAATTGAAATGAGAGTATATTGTGTATCAGTGGTAATCAGGGACTGAATATGAAGTTAAAAAACTGTAGATACAGTACATTAATATATCTGTAATACTGTATATATTGTCATGTAGGATTCATAATAAATATTTAAAAGTGTTTCTTCACTCATCTGAGGTTCATCATTTGGAATAAGTTGTGTCTTAAAACAAAAGCAATACTTCAGCTGTTACAGCAGCATTCAAAGCCTAATAAAAACCTTTACAGATGTATTCACTGTAAATTGATTTGATATTGAAGTGTTTTTTTTTTTTCTTGTATAAATTCATGTTTTACTCATTACTATTATTAATTGTAATCATGGTTCAGTTATATATTTCTCATGACAGCTATAGCTCACAGGTCATTACTACATCAGCCCAGAAAATCGTGACATGACTGTGACAATATGAGGCAGATGTGAAGCGGAATTGATCTAACGTAATACTTTGTCTCCATCTAGTGCCTATGGAACATGATTTTGTTGTTCAAAAAGGAAAAATCAAGTATAAATTGTTGAAACATACATATTTATCAATTGGCCTGTATTTAAAGGGATAGTTCACCCAAAAATGAAAATTCTATGATCACTCTCATGCCATTTGAGATGTGTATGGCTTTCTTTCTTCTGCAAAACAAAGATCCAGGCTCAGCAGGTCCTGCAGGTCCTGATGAAAGGATGGTGATTAGATATTTGTAGGTCCAAAAAGCACAGATAGTCAGTATGAAAGTAATAGATCCTATCTCCAGCAGTAACATTAATGTATTCTAAAGCAAATTGATCACTTTGTGTGCAAAAAAGAACGATATTTAAGCACTTTTTAACTATAAGGCGCTTGCGTCACAGGAGCACTCAGGTAAATACGACCATTTGTTAATGCCTAACCGGAAGCAATCTTTTATAGTTAAAACGTGCTTAAATATAGTTCTTTTTCGCACACAAAGTGATTGATTTGTTTTAGAAGACATTAATGTTACTGCTGGAGATAGGATATATTACATTCATACTGACTATCTGTGCTTTTTGGACCTACAAATATCTAATCACCATCCACTCCCATTGTAAGGACCTGCTGAGCTTGCAAGGATTTAGATTTGGCTTGAACACTGGGGGCTGCAGCGAGAAACATTTACATGTTTCCATTGATCATGGTATAAATAATTTACTTGTTTTGTTATTGATATTAGAAAATCACTTGCCATTATATCAAATTATTTGGTTCATTAAATGAAGCTTAACATTGTCTTTGTGATTGTTTTTGAGTTGCCACAGTATGCAATAGACTGACATGTTTTAAGATCTATTTTAGTTTTAAAAAATGGCAAAAAAGAAACAGTTTCTCTAGAATCTCATCAGTCAATCAAACAAATGAAGGCTTTACAATGCTTAAAACAATTAGCAAACAAAATGAAGATTTCATACAAAGGTGTACACTACAGTCTTCAAAGACAAAGAACAACTGGCTCTAACAAGGACAGAAAGAGATGTGGAAGATGTACAGGTAAACAAGAGGATAAGTACATCAGAGTCTCTAGTTTGAGAAATAGATGTCTCACATGTCCTCTGCTGACAGCTTCATTGAATTCTACCCGCTCAACACCAGTTTCATGTACAACAGTAAAGAGAAGACTCAGGGGTGCAGGCCTTATGGGAAGAATTGCAAAGAAAAAGCCACTTTTGAAACAGAAAAACTAAAAGAAAAGGTTAGAGTGAGCAAAGAAACAGACATTGAACAACAGATAATTGGAAAAGAGTGTTATGGATTGTGACACCACTCAACAGAAAGAGGACAGGAAACAAGTCTTCCTCTCAAGGTAAGCCTTTTAATCTGTTATTCTTATCGTTTCAATAACACACACACAATATAATTTCAAACGCTGGGTTTGCTTGTCAGCTCTTTCTCCCCATGCTCTGTGGCTGCTGGCTTTTTATCCGCTCTCCTCGCTCTACTGCAATTAGAGACAGGTGTTAGACATAATTTAGCTCAGGTGTGAGTGCCCTTACCGCTTTTCTCTCCGGACGGTGGCTTGACCACGCCCCGCTGCCACATACCCCCACCGCCCGACTCAGGCCGGGGTGTCATCCGGCCTGCCTACCACTCCCCCCCCCCCCATTTCTGGAGAGGAAGTCAGCGGCAGCCATCTGCACCCCCGGTCTGTGGACCACCTTGAACTTAAAAGGCTGCAGGGCCAGATACCAACGGGTGATCCGGGCGTTAGTATCTTTCATGCGGTGGAGCCACTGCAGTGGGGCATGATCCGAGCAGAGGGTGAAGGCCCGCCCCAGCAGGTAATACCGGAGGGTGAGGACCGCCCACTTGATGGCCAAACACTCCTTCTCCACGGTGCTGTACTTAGTCTCCCTCAAAGAGAGCTTCCGGCTAATGTACAGCACTGGGCTCCTCCCCTCCACCACCTGCTGAGTACGGCCCCCAGCCCTCTGTCTGAAGCATCCGTCTGCAAAATAAAAGGGAGAGAAATCAGGTGCATGAAGAAGCGGCCCCCCACAAAGTGCGGCTTTAATCTGCACAAACGCCTGTTGGCAGTGCTCTGACCATTGGACCGGATCTGGAGCACCCTTTTTAGTGAGGTCAGTCAGCGGGCTGGTGACGTCCGAATAATTAGGCACGAACCTTCTATAATAGCCAGCCAGCCCCAGGAACTGCCTCACCCCCTTTTTGGTCTTAGGTCTAGGGCAAGTCGCATGTCGCTGCGGTTTTATCAATTTGGGGGCGCACCTGGCCATGACCCAAGTGGAACCCCAGATACCGTACCTCCACCGCCCAATCGCACACTTCTTAGGGTTTGCCGTGAGCCCGCCCGGCGCAGCGATCTCAGGGCGGCCCTCAGATGTTGCATGTGCGCTGCCAATCATTGCTATAAATGATAATATCATCTAAATAGGCAGCGGCGTATGCGGCGTCGCGGTCTGAGGATCCGATCCATGAGTCGCTGAAGCGTGGCTGGTGCTCCAAACAAACCGAAAGGAAGCGTCACAAATTGGTGTAATCCAAGCGGCGTAGTGAAGGCTGTTTTTCACGGGACATTGGTGTCAAGGGGATCTGCCAATAACCCTTTGTTAAATCCAAGGTCGAATAAAAGCGAGCAGTACCTAACCGATCGAGCAGTTCATCAACAGGGGGCATTGGAGTGCAGCGTCAAATTTAGACACCGCGTTAACTTTTCTGTAATCCACACAGAATCGAACAGACCCATCACTCTTGGGAACAAGAACAACCGGGCTGGACCAATCACTGTGGGATTCCTCTATTACGCCCATATCAAGCATCGCATCTAATTCTTCCGTACTATTTTCTTTTTATGTTCGGATTAGCGATAGAGGCGACAACGCACCACTGCGCCCGGCTTCGGTCTCGATGTGGTGCTGTATGATGTCTGTACGGCCCGGTAGAGGAAAACACGTCTGCAAACTCCCTTTGTAACTTCGGAAACCTCTGTGAGTTGCCGTGGTGAGAGTTGGTCTCCACAAGTAACGGAGTGTTAGGATTGTAGTTTTGTTTACCTCCGGTCCGAGCTCCGCCCTCTCGGAACTACTGTGGCCAGCGTCACAGAGGCGCCTCCTCCCTCCATAATTTCAGGAGGTTGAGGTGATAAATTTGGCGTCGCCCCCTCTATCGGTGCGTTTAACTTCATAATCGAGATCCCCAACTCGTCGTGTGACCTCAAAGGGTCCTTGCCACTTGGCGAGTAATTTAGAGCTTCGATGTTGGGAGTATCTGAGTACCTTATCTCCGGTGCAAATTCCGTAGCCGAGCACCCCTGTCATACAGCCGGCGTTGGCGTTCTTGAGCTTGGAGCAAATTCTCCTGTGTTAATCAGCCCCAGTGTGTGGAGTTTTGCTCTAAGATCGAGAACGAACTGAATTTCATTTTTACTATTAGAAGGTCCCTCCTCCCGCTCGCGGATGGCGTCAAGGACACCGTGGGGCGTCGCCCGTACAGTAGCTCAAGCGGGGAGAACCCTGTGGAGGCTTGTGGGACCTCTCGTGACTGCAAACAACAGGGGGTCTAGCCACTTATCCCAATTTCTAAGCGTCATGGGTAATGCAATTTACGAATCATGTTCTTGGCGTTTTATTAAATCGTTCCACTAGGCCATCTGTCTGCGGGTGGTAAGCGCTAGTGCGAATCGATTTAATGCCCAAGAGCTCGTAAAGTTCGCGAAGTGTTCATGACATAAAAGTCGGTGCCTTGATCGGTGAGGATTTCTTTCGAATCCCCACCGGAGATTATCTTGAAGAGTGCCCCTGCAACACTACGTGCTGAGATGTTGCTCAGAGGCACTGCTTCGGATATCGCGTTGCGTAATCCACTAGGACTAACACAAAGCAATGTCGGCGTGCTGACCGTTCTAATGGCCCGGCGAGGTCCATCCCAATTCTCTCGAAGGGGACCTCGATTAATGGTAGAGAGCGCAATGGCGCTTTTGGGGTGGCGGTGGGTTTACCAGCTGACATTCACGGCACGCCGCACACCACCTGCGGGCGTCACCGCCAATGCCCAGCCAATAGAAGCGGGCTATTAGGCGGAGAAGTGTTTTCCGTTCCCCTAGGTGACCGGCCATAGGATTGTAGTGGGCGCCTGGAAAACCATTTCCCGGCGGCTCCGTGGAATCAATAATTGTGTTACTTCCTCCTTTGATTGAGCGTCCTGCGTCACTCTATATAACCGATCTTTAATCAAAGCAAAGTATGGGTATGCAATGGCGGCGCCGGCCGGAGCTGTTGACCATCAATCACTCTCACTTGGTCAAGAGCATGTTTAAGGGTTTAGATCCGTGACTGCTCTAGAGGAAAGTCCCCTTCAGGGAATTCCCTGAGAGGAGGGCGGCCACCTCGCCCGTCCCTCGTCATTCGAGCAGCCGAGGGCGGCCCGGTTCCGCCTCCCTGCCAAAGCATCGCACACCGCACACCTCTTTATGCAAGACCCATCCGCACAAATACCCTCTAATATATCTTTAAAATTCGGCCAATCAGTACCCAAGATTAGCGGATGGGTGAGGCGGAACTAACCGCTGCCTCCACACTATGTTTTTTCCCCTAAATTTAATCGCCAAAGTCACCATGGGATATTTGTGAACATCCCCATGCACACACCTCACCCTCACCAGTTTAGATAAACCCAAAGCCCGGGTTGAACCAAGCGTTGGTGGATGGTGGTCTGATTGCAGCCGGTATCCAGCAAAGCTGGTAAATACCCCTGATCCTTGCCGAATCCGGTATGCTCCAGCCCGATAGGGGGCAGCCTGCGGGACGTCGGAGACCCGCACCACCGTCCCCACCTCCATCAGCGGACACTGATCCCGGAAGTGGCCCGGTCTCCGCAAGTCCAACAGGCCAGCCCAGGCGTTGCGGCGCACTGCGTGCTGGCGAGCGCCCCACCTGAGGAGGAGAGCGGCTGAAAGACGGGGAATGGGAGGGCGCATTCTCCCACGGCCGGGGACAGGTCTCTGGAACCCTCCACGCCTGCGCGGGGCAGTAGCGGGCCCTGGGAAGAGAACAGAAGGAGAAAACACAGGGGGAGGCGAGGGCATGGGCGGAAACAAGGGAAGGGGAGAGAGAGAGAAGAAGAGGGCTCGTCCGCCCTCGGGATCGCCGCCAAGTGGTCCTCCGCTAGCCGAACAGCTTCCTCCAGCGGCGCCGGGCGATGGCACTGGACCCACCCGCCCGTCTTCGAGGCAGCCGTTGAGCGAACTGTTCCAGTACCACCTGGTCGATTACCCCTCGGCGTCGTGGTCCCCAGCGAGCAGCCAGCGCCGACAAGCGTCCCGAGCCGTTGGGCAACGCGAGCGGGCGATCGGACTTCTCCAACTTCATGCTCGGAAGAGCTGGCGATTCTCTTCCGGGCTCCGACCGACCCGCTGCAGAATGGCCCTCTTCAGGTCAGCGTAAGCCAGGAGATTCGTCGCCGGCAGTTGTTGTGCCGTGAGTTGAGCTTCCCCGGACAGGAGAGGAATTAGCCGGGCTGCCCACTGTTCGGGCGGCCAGCCCCAGATTTCGGCCGTCCGCTCAAACAAGTCGAGGAAGGCCTCAGGATCATCTGCTGCCCCCATCTTCTGTAGCGTGGGCGGGGTAGCGTAGCGCGGCTGTCCGGGTCGCGGCTGTGGCGGCTCCGTCTCCTGGCTGAGGAGGCTCGGATGGCGAGCCGGTCCTCTGCCTGAGCCCGCATGATCTCAAAAAACCGGCGGTCTTGGTCCTGCCGGAGCTCAACCAGGGCTTGCTGGTGGCCTTGATGCAGCGTCGTGAGGGACTGGAGGACTTCTGCCAGCTGGGAGGACTCTATGGGGCGACTTTGCTCCATAATTATCCCAGGTTTCGGCACCAGTGTGACACCACTCAACAGAAAGAGGACAGGAAACAAGTCTTCCTCTCAAGGTAAGCCTTTTAATCTGTTATTCTTATCGTTTCAATAACACACACACAATATAATTTCAAACGCTGGGTTTGCTTGTCAGCTCTTTCTCCCCATGCTCTGTGGCTGCTGGCTTTTTATCCGCTCTCCTCGCTCTACTGCAATTAGAGACAGGTGTTAGACATAATTTAGCTCAGGTGTGAGCGCCCTTACCGCTTTTCTCTCCCGGACGGGCGCTTGACCACGCCCCCGCTGCCACATGGATCTTAACCCCATTGAGCTTTTGTGGGATCAGCTAGACCAGACATGGGCAACATATGGCCTGCAGGCCGTATCAGGCCATCCACATGGTTTAATGTGGCCCGCGGCTCATTTATCGTAAAAGCGTTTTTATTTTTCATTGGATATTTGTTTATGTGCATTGGGACCTAACGCATCTCCACAATCATTTAACATGCTCAGGGTTGCCAGATAAGAGACAAAACACCCCCGGTTTGAGATATATACTTGTGCAAATTGGAAATATTCTGCTTAATGTTATACTTATTTTGTGCAATCTGGCAACCATGCATGCGAGTGTGCTTTTTCTATCTCGCTTTCCCCTTTGAACACAATTAGCGATCTGTAGTGCAATATTCTGCTCAAGGAAAAGTGTTATACTGCTACTCTGTGTCCATTCTTGAGGCTGCTTGTGATGTTTGGTGCTACTTTGCAGGTAAACCTTCTCAGTGATTAAATTAAATATAAAAGTAGATCTCGGCATCATTAACATGCGAGCAAAAGCAAACCAGAGACAAATATGTATATGTATTTTTTATTTGTGCAATTCAGAAATGTTGCAGTCCCTTCGCACCTGTATGTTAATCTAACTCTTGCAGTGATTATTATTGCAGTAGTTATTCAGCTGTGTGCTGAAAGTCAAACCATCGAGGAGACCCGCATCATGACTCTTTTAGCATGTAAACGGGTAATGTTTTAGAAAGAAAATAAGTAAACTCGCCTGGTTTGCCCAAACATTAAAAGTTCTATACATTTAATTCTATATTTTTTTATTTATTAAAACAGACCCCTGATGTAGAGATTGTTAAACTGAATAATACATTAACAGTGAAGTAGAGATGGTAAAATAAATGTATTCAGTTTTTTATTGCCTGATAGAAAAGTATCTATATTTGTAGAGCAATACAATACTTTAGGCAATTGCAGAATAGTCCCATTAGTCACAGATACACTTCAGAAAATTGAGTAGGCCTACAAAACTATCTCTGGGCTTAAAAGTTACAAAAACCAAATCATTGTATCTCAAAAGGAATACAATGTGGCCCCCCATGCACTACTTAAAGCCCGACGTGGCCCCTTTACCAAAATAGTTGCCCGCCCCTGAGCTAGACTGTAAGGTGCGTGAGAAGTGCCTGACAAGACAAGTGCTACAGGAAGTGTGAGGTGAAATGTCACCTGAGTATCTGGACAAACAGACAGCTAGAAAAGCAGTTCTGCACATGGAGGATTGTTTGATGAGAACTCTTTGAAGTAGTTTAAGAAGTTCTGAAAAAAAAAGAAAAAAAAATGACAATTGTAATTTTTCACATTATTAATAATATTCCAAACTTTTGGCTGCCAGTATATATATAACTAAGAACTTGGTTAACTGGGTTAACAATAACAATTGTTAGCATACTATTCTTGACTTCGTTTGCTTTTACAGTTCTTGGTAAATATTTCAGAGCACTGTGGAGTACATATGACATCTGATGTGCAGTACTATAAGGCTAGGTTAGGTACTGCAAAATGTTTACATTTAACAGGAAGAATGGTCAAAGCTCTCTGACAGGGAAGAACAGACAAACAGACAGACATACTCTGCTAAAGGTCACAAAACTACAGTAAATCTATTTCACAATGACATGAGCACCTGTATGATCCAGTCTCATCATAAATTAGGTACACCTATGAGCTTCATTCATAATTCATATTACGCTTTACGATATGACGGCATTACCACCTGGGAGTATGCATTATTTTTCAATAATTCAACTGTCCATTATCAGTTATCCCTTACTTATAGAGATTACCGAGAGAAGTATGAAAGATCACTCGCAATACCCATATGACTGGCATGATATCACTTTATCGCTGGATGTTCAATTGTTATTCAGAAACATCAAACCACTAGATGGCGCGACTGGAATCATTATTCCAGAGAACCGTGTAATAAAACCGGTGTTCTTGTTCTTTATGAGTTATATCTGTTATTATAATAATAATTATGATGTATTATTATATATAAATTAGGCTATTATGTACAAGAAAATACCTCAACTGAAACTGAAAATAACTTTTAAAAAGAAAACTTAATATCACTGATTTGATAAAAGTCTATAACTTCAACATCTTTATGTATACTTAAAAAGACAATCAACCAGTGAAGATAGCGTCCTCTGGTACTTTTATTTTGAAGTCATTTTGACACTTTTATTTTGGCATTCGTTTCAGGACTTTTATTTTGAAAATGTTCTCCGTTGTTGTTTGCACGTGACTTGACAAACTGCTATCTGTGCCATTGTGTAAATACATTTTCGCTTCATATATATTTACATTAATCTGTCAGTGGGAGTTTAAAGTTTGAGAGTAATAATTAATTGTCAGCGTAAAAACTATTATCGCGTAAGGCTGTCAGTTCTCAGATAAAGCAGCATCTCGTGATGATGGAGAAGATTATTAAGGGTGAGTTAAGTGTTGCACTATAACAGCGATCATGCTAAGTGTTCATGAAGACTGGCTGATATTCACATTAAAAACATTTACAACATTATTTTGAAGGCTTTAGTGTCATGGCTGTTGAAAACCTATTGCGCTTCCCACCTAGAAATTGATGTGTCCATAATGACCAAAAATGCTGCTGACTCGTTATGTGCCAAAAACAAACAACAAACATGCGGTCTAAGTCTAACTTTTACACAAATTCTGCAAATACGATCATATAAAGTGAAGATGTTAATCATACAATACAGAATAATAATAAACAATATGGCACACAGGAAAAATACAGTGCACAATGACTGGCGACTGGAGTTTACCGATTATATTGTATACAGTACAACAGTATAAGTGACATTAATGCAAATCTATAAATCACACAGAGCCCACACAGAATCTGTGCCCGCAGAATTGGAA
Source organism: Xyrauchen texanus (assembly GCF_025860055.1). Taxonomy (NCBI): domain Eukaryota; kingdom Metazoa; phylum Chordata; class Actinopteri; order Cypriniformes; family Catostomidae; genus Xyrauchen; species Xyrauchen texanus. The sequence continues at coordinate 33,010,801 of NC_068316.1, read as the reverse complement.
CAATCTAATGAAAATAAAATATTTTAAATTAAATATATGAACCAAAGCAACTTTTTTTAAGAAGAAGAACTAATGGCTTGTTTGCTATTTTATAAATATATATATGCATATGCAATAATGTTTATTAATGTTATTAATTATTATATTAATTATTTATTAGTTATAATAAAGTGTTGGCTGTTTTTCTATCATAATGTCACACTAATTGTTCTTGTACAGATGTTGGTGATATTCAGTCCAGACTGATTGATCACAGACCAGTCCTGCAGGGAGAAATCAGATACTTCCTAAGGGAGTTTGAGGTAGACCTAATTTTATGACAAAATTAGTAAATTAAGTTTTAGAATAAAAGTGTATTTTCCATGTGTGTTTTATGGCATGATTGTCTACATTGTTTATATTTTAATATGTGAGAGCATAGCTGTAATAATACTGCCCCAGTAACCAGTATATGATGCAAGTTAACATTTCACATTTACACTCAAAATGTTTGTGATGTCATAGGAGAAGCGTGCTTTCAGAGAGTGCCGTCTGCTTGAAAACCTGAATAAGATGATATCCGACACCAATGATCACGATCTACCGCAATGCACTGCCAGTATGCACGAGAAACTGTGTGATGCACTCACACGGCGTGAGTCTCTCCACTTATAACAATGTGTATAATACAAATAATTGCATTTGTAAATATTTTCTATGTATACCATTCAGTAGTAACTATTTAGGGGTGGGCGATATGACCAAAATCTTATTTCACGATATGAATATTTTTTAACATTCATAGTTAAATTTAAAAAAAGAATCGTTTATGTATTATATAACCATATTGTAATGCCTATTTGTGTATAGTCCAGTCAGTGAATTACATTTATATTGAAAATTACATCCTCTTAAATAATTAATTTATTTGGAACTTGAAAAATATAGTCAAAGTAAAAAACAAACAAAAAAATATTTGTTTTTAATTCATCCTTACCATAATGCTAAATTTCACATCATGCCACATTTTAGTCTGATGTTGTTGACAAATATTATTATTATTATCATTTCCTCAAGAAACTTGACATCTTCTGAAAGCAATGCAACAAAAGAAAAGTAAAAGAAAAACAATACAAATCTTAATGAAAGTCATCAGAGAATATATGAATATCTGAAGGCAACCGCGAAAGAGACGATAAGTCAAAATGCATACCTGTTGTCACATTTCTACCAGTTTATTCTGTCTACCGGTATGTCGCTCACTTAGTAATTATTTGGTTTTAAGATTGCTGTTTTAGACAGGTTGCACTTGCTTTAACATTCAGTCCTTTTACAGAGACTTTGATAAAATTGTTGAAATGCTAATGACCTTGAATGTATCTGTGGGCAGGGGCGTCGGACTGGGGGGGTAAAGGGTACCGAGTACCCAGGGCCCGAGGCAGGGGGGGCCCCTTAGAAGTCAGTTTTCTATACATACATATTTGGTACGGGGGCCCAGCAAGATGGTTTGTACCCAGGGCCCAAAATTTGGTGCTACGCCCCTGTCTGTGGGGATTATATTGACGGAAGGATAGTTGTGATAGAACCGGATAGAACATTCCATGTTAGAAATATCATCATACTTAATCTTCTAATTTTGTCTAAATGATCTGTTAGTAAGCTTAGTATAATAATCAATGGACTATTTTACTAAATAAACTTGCTTGTGTGCAGTTGAAGCAGCGAATCACATGGCTCAGAGAATCCAGCAGAGGGAGCTAGAGGCTGAACAGGTACAGTACATGTGCAAAGCACATCTGCATCCTTATAGAATGGCCATGATCAAGAAGACTAGCATAATGCATCCTGTATACTGACCACACTATACTGCCTACTGTTTTTTAACAATAGTTTGCAAAGCACTGTATAGTATGCAACAATGGACATTTTTAACAGTAGAATGCCATTTTGAGGACCTCACTACATTGCGTTTAATTTAAGAAGTAGCTTCCAGTTTTCTCAGAATTAAATGCAGTTATTTTGCATTGTTAGTGGTGTTTGCTTTAGCAGGGTGCCGCTATTACTGTTGCTCTCAACTTCGTTTAGGGAATTTTCAAAATGATCATGTCAAAACTAAAAAAAAAATCAAATAATAAGAAGGAGAAGAAAAAAATCTTGGGTGATATTACTTCGGATTAATTTATCAAACTGAAAATGGAAGGTTTTAATATACATTCTACATTATTGCATAAAGTATGAGTAGTATGGTAGGATGCTATTCTGTACATAGTCATTGTATGAGCGCAGCACTCAAGGCTCTGCAAATGCAGGACGGTCTGACATATAAATATACAACATAGTTGAGTTAAAAGAATTGCTTGAATAAACTGATGTTTGAGTAAGTAAATGAGATGAAAATGAATTGATGTGTGTTTGTGTATGAAGAGCTCTCATGTCCAGGTTTATGTGGAGAGGAGGAGGCAGGACTGGGAGGAGTTTCTGAAGGAGCAGTGTGCTCTGAAGGAGGATGTGGATGAAGAGCACTCTAAAGCAGTCAGCAGACTCAGTGCTCAGTATGATGAAATGAAGAAAGACCTGAGCAAATACAGCAGCTTCTGAACATTAACCTGACTCTGTGTATGTGTGTGTGGATTATTATTACTAATGATAAATCTATGCAATCCATTTTTTCCTTTTTTAATGTTGTTATGTTGGCTATTTGTTGATGATATTAAAGGAATAGTTCACGCAAAAATAAAAGTCCTGTCATTATTTAAACTTTTTACCCTCCTGCCATTCCAAACCTTGTACTCAGTAATTTATTCAGTGGAATTAAAAAAAAAAAAATCTTCATGCAGCTCTTTTCAATAAAGTGACAGATAGAAACATTGATGTTTGACAAAATTACAAAAACCATAAAAGAGTGCTAAACGCTTTCTTTTTTAGGCAGTAGTACTGGTTCTAGTGATCCAAAAAATGTATTTGCACAAATTAAACTGTATTAGCATGCAGAAAAGTATGGTCAAATTTGTAATTTTTAAATGATGTATTGCTATTGTTTTATAAGTGGTGCTTGCTTTAGCAGGGCCTCACTATTACTATTGCTCTGACTTCCGTTTAGAGAATTTTCTGTAAGCCCTAAACCAATCCTTCAAATTTCAGAATTTATCTTAACTTATCATTGTTCGTTTACACCCATAAATTAGCTGTCAAGTCATCCAGCTTTTGGAGGAGATTTCTGCTATGATTTATGTAAGCAATTTGGTGTATGATGTGGAGAATCTGGTGAAACATTTCATATATTTAACATTGACAATGGGATCATATTTCTGGATCAAAATGACATGGAGACATGGGTAGGCTCTTTTGACTGGTGCTAGCATGCAGCCTTTAAAATATCATCCTGGCAACTGCCTAGCAATGCCCTACGAACAGGTGTAAAGTAACGAATTACAAATACTCACGTTACTGTAATTAACTACTTTGTTTACACCGTCTGTGTTCGCTAATTCCCTGTCCTGATTTTATTTTTATCAATCAACGTGATTGGCTAGGAAGATTCTCGTGATCCATCAAATCACATAAAAAACTTGAACGGCAGATGCAGATCTGCACCAGCTGTGGAGGATGTCTAATACAGTTTACAGCTGAACATCACACCTGAAAGGGCTTTAGGCAGTGAAAACGGCCAATTGCTTGATCGTGTCATGTGAGTTTAACTTGCATTAATCCATCCATCGTCAACCGCTTATCCTGGTGAAGAAACATATTGAGGTAAATTTCATATTTCTGTTTACTAGATTCTGTGTGTCTATAAAGTAGCCTGTAATTTAGCTATCATCACTGAGATTATTTGGGCTGCTGTGAGAGATTAATGCAATGTTATCAATAGGGCTAAGCAATACAATTATCTACATGTTTATTGGGAACAAAAGAAATGTACTAAAACTTTTGAGTAATGTTTTTAATTTAGCCTATGTTCAACATAGAACAGGTGTGTTCATTACATCATTTGCGATATCAAGAGCACCCCTGGTTGGTTGATCGACTTTTTATTTCCTGATGTTTGTCGCTGCGCACTGTTTGATTGACAGATGGCTAATGTTAATGCTTAAACGATCAAACAGCTACACTTCATAATTCCGCCAATGCCCGTCTTGATGAGGATTTAATGTAAATGCAGTCTTTTATGTCTAAAGTGAATGTAAACAGTGGGACAAAAAGCATATTTGCTTCAAAATGTTGGAATTGAAGTGTAGCCTACATGTAACCGAATTGAGCTCTGTCTAGTCGACTATGTCATATAAATTATTCAAACAACAATAACAAGGAAACAAGAAAACCACTCAATACTTTTGTCTGAATAACATTAGTAGATTTAAAAGTATTAATGTAATAGAATAAAACAGTGACATTTTTAATAATAACCCATAAATAAGTGAATTGGTATAATAAATTACCAGGAAAGTAGAGATGATAAAATATTTTATAATTATTAGCCTTTATAAAGATCATTGTTAACAGAGACATTCTTCAGCAGAACATTCCACCATGGTCCATTCAATGTAAGTGAAGGGGTGCCAAAATGTGGACGCTCCAAAAAGCACATAAAAGCAGCATAAAAGTAATACAACTCCAGTGGTTTAATCCATGACTACAGAATTGATATGACAGGTGTGGGTGAGAAACAGATCAATATTTAAGTCCATTTTTGCTAGAAATTCTTCTCTCTGCCCAGTAGGTGGTGATATGCATGAAGAATGTGAATCACCAATCACAAAGAAAGTGAAAGTTAAAGTGGAGATTGACTGAGCAGGGAGGAGAATTAATAGTAAAAATGGAATTAAATATTGATCTGTTTCACACCACATCTATCATATCACTTCTGAAGACATGGATTAAACCACTTTTATGCTGATTTATGTGATTTGTGGAGCTTCAATATTTTAGCACCGATTCACTTTCATTGTATGTACCAAAAGAGCTGAGATATTCTTCTAAAAATCTTAATTTGTGTTCTGCAGAAGGAAGAAAGTCATACACATCCAGGATGGCATGAGGGTGAGTAAATGATGAGAGAAGTTTCATTTTTGGGTGAATTATTCCTTTTTAAGCATGATATAGCCCCTGTACCAAACACATTTTCCCATGCCTGCTCTACCTCCTCTATTTTGCAGGACATGACGTGCCAAGTGATCCTGCTTATTTAGCATATTTTTGCATTCTTTGCATTGTTTTGAACATGTTTTATGCGCAACAGTAACTCTCTGTCGGCATGAAGGGAAATTTAGACCCTAAACATAAACTGATTTTAATGTAATTGTTTCATACATTATGTGATTAGTGTATTGAAAATAACATTTTAATATTTTAATTTCTGTTATCATGTCTCCCTTATATTTTTTGGAATCAGATTCATGTAGAATAGATAAGTGATGTATTTTAAAAGTTGGCATACAGTGTTCATTATAATGGGGCACAGGTTTTTGCAACACTATTCAGTTCAATTCAATTTTATTTGTATCCTTTCACAACACACATCATTTCAAAGCAGCTTTACAGAAGATCAGCATTAACAGACGATACAACTGTAATGTCTATAAAGTCGATGAGTCTTCATTGTGTAATTAGATAAAATACGATTCTTAATCGTGTTTAAAAATAAGTAATTAAATAATAATTGTATTAATAACCCCAGTGAACAAGCTGTAGGCGACTGTGGCAAGGAACACAAAACTCCATAAGATGTTGATTAATGGAGAAAAATAATCTTGAAAAACCAGACTCACTGTCTACAATGTAAATATTACTTATGTATAGTTAAAATCATGGTTTAAAATTATTAAACTAAGTGTTAAGGGACAGTGTTTAAACATCGATTGTGTTTGAACTGTAAGATTAATGACCACAGTCTTTGAAGTCCATCCTGGATTAACTGCAGAAGTTCACATAGATGCAATTGTCATTGTTAATTGGCTGATGATGGATTTTGTTGCAATTGATAGTCTATATATTCCATTTCAAGAGTGTAGACCAACAATAGACCAAGGTGATGTAGGCAGAGTTCAGGGATGTGAAACGCAGTTCAACCTGACCGGTAATTTCGGTGAGGTCCATCCTAAATCCAAGGTTCAGACAATGGCATATGAAGTATCCCATTTCTTATGGCTGGAGTTGGCATCAGTTCCTCCTCTGAAGTCCATCATAATAGACTGAAGTGATTTATGGCTGGCACTGGCTGCATTTAGTCATCATCATTCAGTGACATGTAGCAGTGGAGTCCAACACGAAGCAGGAATGGTGCTGGATCCAGCCGGTTCTGGTGACCTCAGGATAGGAGTCCCGAGGTTGAGATAGGGAAACAAATAAAAAGATGTAAGCATAGATGCCATTCAATTTATTGCAGAGTTATAAATCATGATCAATGTTTCTGGTTTCTGGTTCCGGCAGACTAAACAAAAGCAGCCTCATTGTGGGTTGGAGGATAAATTGTGTATGCCTGGCTAAATAGCTGAGTCTTTAGTCTAGAATCCCATATCCACTGACCACTAATCTGACTAGCCTATTAGATGAATGCATCCCACTTGTGTTCTCTGAATCTCAGAAACATGCTGAACCCAGTATTTATGGGTCAAAAGCACCTCTGTTTAAGCTAGTTTTCTCTAGAAATGAAGTAACTGGGTGCTCACAGACGTGATGGGCAAACAATAATATATTGTGTTTTTATTGATTTAATCAATTTATGCCAGTCCCCTGAGCAGAAATGTTGCCTGTCTTAAAAATACAAAGACCGCATATTCCAAAAATGTTGAGTGCTATATTACAAGTCTTCTGAAGCCCTAAATTTAAGTCATCATTCTCTGGAATTATTTTCCTCCACCAAACTTCTAAAACCTTATTTGTGATCAAGTTCAGATGCTGTGTGGATGCCATAATGCAAATTTCCTGTGTGTTGTATTCAAATACAAAGCGACCGTTCAGATATGTGGAATGAAGAATGAGATTTGAGGGCTTTGGTGGAGAGAATATTTTCAGCAAATAATGTCTAAAAAGGTATCATATGAGTTCAGAACACTTGGAATATAGCGTATGGATTTAAGATTGACAGACATGGTCAGGCCCTGCGATGGACTGGCGACCTGTCCAGGGTGTCCCCTGCCTTTCGCCCAATGTTAGCTGGGATAGGCTCCAGCCCCCCGCGACCCTGTACACAGGATAAGCGGTTGACGATGGATGGATGGATGGAGACATGGTCAGTATGAACCGTCCTTCGAGAGCAGAATAAAGAGTCCTCAAAACTCTTCATTATCCTCTCAATGTTGGTCTTGCATAGTCGTGACTTCTCAGCTTTCACCGTGTTTTCAACACAATAGTAAAAATCAGACAGACATGCAGTGTGCTGGAGACACGGGTGGAGCGTTTGGACTGTCAGCGGTTGCAACAATATGTTGTGAGCATTCACAGAGCATTGAGAGCTAGTGTTAGTGTTTACTGATTGTTTAGGTGTTGTTGGAAGCAACTGTGGAATTTTAAGAGATTAATTTACAGATGCAAAAACAATATTTCAGAATGCTTAAACATACTGCAGTAAACATGAAGTAACTTTTGCCATTATGTGTTATTAATGCAGAATAACTGCTTTGATTTATTTTTGTATTAATAGAGTGATTTGTATATAACATGTATGAAATCAGCAAAATCAATGTTTGTGGAAGTTACTTTGAAGCTGCTTGTAAAGCAAAACATTTTATGTAGTTAAACGTCAGCCAGACTAACCTTTAAAAAATCATTACAGTAGCTACACTAAGGTGCTAACAATAAGTAGCTAACTACATTGAAGCTATTTAAGTGGGCAATATCTATACGTAAATATATAACTATCATATGATGTTAAACATTTTTGCAATCTAAATAGTATTTGTCTGTTACAAAAATAATGAGGATCTCAATTATGGTGACAGCATTAAATTTCAGCAGATAAGTTTACACTAAATAGTAAATTAATAAAACTAGAAAACAACAATGGATCAATGGATATCGCTAAGTTGAAAACACAATGATGAACAGCAGCAGTGTGACTACATTTAGTAGATATTCCCAGAACTGGAGAAGCTACTTTTAAACTTTATCTTCCCAAAGCTACAAGCTACTCATAAAACTACACTACAAGCTATTAAAAAGTAGCTTGTAAAACTATAGATAATGTACACTTATGTTTAAACTAGAGCACAGCACCATTTCATCAGAATGTTTCAATAACATTCCGTTCTGATTCTGCTGGACCTTTCTGCTGCCTTTGACACAGTCAACCATCAGATCTTACTCTCCACCCTCTCTAAACTGGGCATCACTGGAACTGTGCTTGACTGGTTCAACTCTTATCTCTCAGAAAGGTCCTTTGAGGTAGCCTGGAGAGTGGAGGTATCCAAGCCACATCACTTACTTACTGGGGTACCTCAAGGTGCTTGGGCCACTTCTCTTCTCCATATACACAACATCACTGGGACCCATCATCCAGTCACTTGGTTTCTCTTACCACTGCTACGCTGATGACACGCAACTCTACTTGTCTTTCCAGCCCAACGACACCACAGTGACTGTTCGAATCGCTGCCTGTCTGGCAGACATCTCAGCCTGGATGAAGGAACACCACCTTCAACTCAACCCTGCCAAGACCGAACTCCTTGTCTTTCCAGCCAACCCGGCTGTTGAACACATCACCGTGCAGCTGGGTCCAACTACAGTTTCACCTTCCAAAACGGTCAGAAATCTAGGGGTAACCATTGATGATGAGCTAAATTTCACAGACCACATTTCAAAAACTGCAAGATCTTGCAGATTTACACTCTACAATATCAGGAAGATAAGACCCTTCCTCTCTGTACATGCCACACAACTGCTCGTTCAGTCCCTTGTCATAACTAGACTGGACTACTGTAACGCTCTCATTGCAGGCCTTCCTGCATGTGCTATTAGACCTCTCCAAATGATCCAGAATGCAGCAGCACATTTGGTCTTTAATGAACCTAAGAGAGTGCATTTTACACCACTCTTTGTCTCTCTCCACTGGCTGCCGGTTCATGCACGTACTAAATTCAAGGCCCTGATGCTGGCATATAAAACAGTCACTGGGTCTGCTCCAGCTTACCTAAAAACATTTATGCAGAGCTACGTTCCCACCAGAAGCCTGCGGTCGGCTAAGGAATGTCGCCTTGTCGTACCAAAACAAAGAGGCACCAAAACACTTTCCCGGACTTTCAGTTTCATCATACTACGTTGGTGGAATGACCTTCCCAACTCCATCAGTGAAGCTGACTCACTGTCTTTCTTCAAAAAACGGCTAAAAACACATCTTTTCCAAAAGCACTTAACCGGTCACAAAAAAAATAAAAATAAAAAAATATATATTATTTACATTTATTGTTGCACTTTAAATCTGTTTTGAATACTATTCTGATGCTAGTGTAACTTTGTAGTATGGCACTTTTCGTACCACTGTCTCCCTAAGATGATTCGCTGATGTTTTCCTCTATTGTAAGTCACTTTGGATAAAAGCATCTGCCAAATGAATAAATGTAAATGTAAACAACATCTCTCGTCTCTGAACCCGACCTCATTTGGATTTGCCGTATTCACAGCGAGTGGATTATGTTTCTTCATCTCCCTGTCTCACACCAACAAAACGCATAGAATTTAAACACTTTTGTGTAAAAGAGGCATTTGCATAGCGATGTGTTTGCAAGATGACGCTTCGTAAATGTTTCCCACCTTGTTTACCCATTGATTTGGTGAGAGTTCATAGTGAAAGCATGAAACTCAAGACACTTCTCTCTTGGCTCGCTTGGTTTCTGAAGGCCAACGGCACCCCTCTACCTCTATCCACCATATTTTTTAGCATAACTAAGCACCATTATCAATCTTGAATGTGGACCTCTTCTGGTATAAGCCACCTCCAGCCATTTCAGCTAAACAAAAATACTAATTTATACTGCTCTATATTGTAGGCTGGAAATCCATGTGATCGTATTACTATCATTTATTATTATTTTATTATTATGAACACATTAAACTGTAGCACATATTTATTTTATCGCTTATCGCATTTTGCCATTGTTTTATCACACGCAGTTGCACAGGCAGACGACTGCATCAATGAATGGGAGATCAGGCACAGAAATGCTTAGCTCCTTCTGTCACGGCTACCACAAACTTTAAACAACCAGGAAAGAGAAGCAGAAAGAGAGCAGAAAGCCACTGGGAAAATGCTGCTTCAACTTTCTTTGCACCAAAACTGCATCTTGTTTAATCTTGGCAAAAAATAAACACATAATTCTCTCAGTTCGGGTCAGAGAGCATACTTTATTTCTTAGCGGTCTATAATAAACAGACTCTCAGATCTCGCATTCAGCATGGCTTATGAAATAAATGAATAAAGACATCATTGGAGGTTTTGCAGGGACATACAGGTGAAACTCGAAAAATTAGAATATCGTGCAAAAGTTCATTAATTTCAGTAATTCAACTTAAAAGGTGAAACTAATATATTATATAGACTCATTACAAGCAAAGTAAGATATTTCAAGCCTTTATTTGATATAATTTTGATGATTATGGCTTACAGCTTATGAAAACCCCAAATTCAGAATCTCAGAAAATTAGAATATTAAATGAAATCAATAAAAAAAAGGATTTTAAATACAGAAATGTCGGCCCTCTGAAAAGTATAATCATGCATATGTACTCAGTACTTGGTTTGGGCCCCTTTTGTATTAATTACTGCCTCAATGCGGCGTGGCATGGATGCTATCAGCCTGTGGCACTGCTGAGGTGTTATGGAAGACCAAGATGCTTCAATAGCGGCCTTCAGCTCTTCTGCATTGTTTGGTCTCATGTCTCTCATCTTTCTCTTGGCAATGCTCCATAGATTCTCTATGGGGTTCAGGTCAGGCGAGTTTGCTGGCCAATCAAGCACAGTAATACCATGGTCATTGAACCAGGTTTTGGTACTTTTGGCAGTGTGGGCAGGTGCCAAGTCCTGCTGGAAAATGAAGTCAGCATCTCCATAAAGCTTGTCTGCTGAATGAAGCATGAAGTGCTCTAAAATGTCCCGGTAGAGCGGCTGCGTTGACTCTGGACTTAATAAAGCACAGTGGACCAACACCAGCCGATGACATGGCTCCCCAAACCAACACAGTCTGTGGAAACTTCACAATGGACATCAAGCATCTTGGATTGTGTGCCTCTCCATTCTTCCTCCAGACTCTGGGACCTTGGTTTCCAAATGAGATGCAAAATTTGCTCTCATCAGAAAAGAGGACTTTGGACCACTGAGCAACAGACCAGTTCTTTTTTTCTTTAGCCCAGGTAAGATGTATGACATTTGAAGCCCATGTCCAGGACCCGTCTGTGTGTGGTGGCTCTTGATGCAGTAACTCCAGCCTCAGTCCACTCCTTGTGAAGCTCCCCACACATTTGAATGGCCTTTTCCTGACAATCCTCTCCAGGCTACGGTCATCCCTGCTGCTTGTGCACCTTTTTCTTCCACACTTTTCCCTTCCACTTAACTTTCTATTAATGTGCTTTGATACAGCACTTTCAGAACATCCAACTTCTTTTGCAATTACCTTTTGAGGCTTTCCCTCCTTGTGGAGGGTGTCAATGATGGTTTTCTGCACAACTGTCAGGTCAGCAGTCTTCCCCATGATTGTGAATTCAACTGAACCAGACTGAGAGACCATTTAAAGGCTCAGGAACCCTTTGCAGGTGTTTAGCTGATTAGAGTGTGACACTTTGAGCCTACAATACTGAACCTTTTCACAATATTCTAATTTTCTGAGATTCTGAATTTGGGGTTTTCATAAGCTGTAAGCCATAATCATCAAAATTATATCAAATAAAGGCTTGAAATATCTTACTTTGCTTGTAATGAGTCTATATAATATATTAGTTTCACCTTTTACGTTGAATTACTGAAATTAATGAACTTTTGCACGATATTCTAATTTTTCGAGTTTCACCTGTATGAATGGAAGTTTACATGGAGACATGAGAATTTTGCATCGTAAGTTGCAGTAGTTTATTTTTTTTTTCAGATTAGCCTCACTAACAAGTGTATTTATTGTGGCCACACAGCTTTTAAGTCCCAATCCTGTGAGAATGTGCAAGTGGAAATGCTCTTTCACTATTAAACATAGATGTGAATTCTACTGTCGATTTATTATGATGTGACTTCACCAAAGGTTTTGGTGATCTCCGATCATGATCATTCAAGATTTTTTTCCGACCACATTTCTTCTGCGAAGCTGACGGTTCGCCACTACCCTTCCTGGTTTTATATATCCAGATTGATGTTTTTCGGAACAAAGACTCTATCGCATTTGCATGCTGACCCTGGAGGAAACCCTCCGTTTTCAATGGCTCGAACAGGATGTGGCATTTGAAGCGATAATTTCCTCCCTGCACCGTTCAAGATAGACCCTCTGTCTGAAAAATTATCATGAATTAGCTGCGAGTGCAAACCGCTGGAGTTTATCAGAGCACGTCCTGTCACACCTGCGGCACAGGAACAACAGCTTGTTTTTCATCTACTCTCTATCAGTTGCACCGAGTTCTTCCTGTTTTTGAGGGAGCCTGGTGAGCAGACCACCCTGCCAACATAAATCGTGCTTGGAAATCTCTGTGGACTTCACAGCCAGAGAAGACATTGGAGACACAGTCAAGGAAATGTCCAATCACAGGAAGCTGGACATTCATCCAAACAAAAGGACATCCATTTACAGCCACTTACTGGATGGCTAAATGCCACTGTTTTTCCACACTTTTATGGAAAAGATAAAACTCAGTAATTAAAGTGAAGACTTAGAATATAGCACACAACTGTAAAATCACACAGGTAAGCCAAGTAATCTCTCCTTGTGTTTAGTTGTCTTTGAAAGTTTGACAGGGCCCTCGGCATGGTCTAGAGTGCACTTTCATCCTACTAAATTAAAAAGTCTGTTGAAAAAGTCATAATCCATGAGAAAAGCCATCAGGACAGGGGGGAAAAAGAAATGGAAGGGAAGGGGATATTCATTTTAAGAGGCTATTTATTATGAGTTATTAAGCTTGCTGAGGGTTCTTGCTCTTTTGTGTTTCGCTATAGCAATATAAGATATGAGGCTCTCCAAATGAAAATAGCAGTGTGAGTTGGGCTGCGACCCAATAATTCAACACTGCTGCACCGCAGGATTCTTTAGTGCACAATAGAACAGGTGCTGAATAAAATTCTTTGGCAGTGGCAAACATTAACCTTGAGAGCATATAAAAGATGTGGGTGTTTCCTCAACTTCGGGAACTATAGCAATGTGGACTTTTAGAAAGTAAAATCTTGTTAAAACAATTTTCACACTCACTAATGTTTCAAATTTGTCTACAAAACTGACTAAAAATAAATCTTCTGTGATGCATGTACAGACCCAGTAAAGTAATTAAAATTCACACCACAGTGTAATTTCCAGCACATCTTAAATTCTGTATTGTATTTAATAGTGGTGGAAATGACGCTGATGGAAATATATATATATATTTTTTTTACAACATGTGGAGCGGAGGGGGGTGGGGCCAGGTCGGAATAAAGCGCGAGGGATAAAGGCGGCCGGTGACGATGGTTCGAGAGAGAGAGAGAATTATGGGCATGTCCGTCATGTGTGTGTTTATGTTTGTGCTTTTGGTTTAAGTTTCCATTAATTTATTATCATTTATATTGACAAGCCGGTTCTCGCCTCCTCCTTGCCCATCTTTAACAGTGTTACATTGGTGCCGAAAGCCCGGGAAGGAGGAGGGATGCCTGTTGCAGAGTCCTCGACACTGCCGGCCACCAAGGGGAGCGCCGCTGCCATCTGCCGGGTGACTGAGTAGCCCGACCGCCCGGATGCGGGGAACGGATTCCCCGACCTCCTGGAGCGATGGAGCTGCTGCCAGGGGCGGAGGAGTGCCCTGCCGTCCCCCAGAAACGCGGAGGGGTTGAGTGAAGACCGCCGTCAGCGAGGGGAGGAGGGAAGTAACTCCCCAATCGCCTGGAGCGGTAGGGCCGCTGCCAGGGGCGGAGGAATGTCCCCAGGTGCCGCCAGAAAAGCGGAGGGGCGTTCTGTCCGCTGGGGGTCGGAGATTTGACTCCAGTTCGCCCGGAGAGGAGCGGCTGTCGTCCGCCAGAGAGTGTGGAGGAGTGTTTGAGGACCACGCGACGGTACATCAGAGAACCGGTGAGTGAGCTTTTTCTCTCTCTCCTCTCTCTCTCTCTCTTTCGCACCGTGTTGGCCTTTTCCCTCGCCTATTTTGTTGTTGTTGTTGTTTTTTTCCCCCTCCTGTCTCCTCCCAGGTTGAGGAAGGCGGGGATGACCACACAGGACGCGAGATACTCCCCGCCCCAGGGATGTACGTCATGCCGGTGGCACCCTGGCCTAAGATAATGCCGGGAGGAGTGTGGAGCGAAGGGGGGTGGGGCCGGGTTGTAATATCGCGCGCCCGGTCCCCAATCGGCCTGATGAGGCGCGCGAGGGATAAAGGCAGCCAGTGACAATGGTTAGAGAGAAAGAGAATTATGGGCATGTCCGTGTTTATGTTTGTGCTTTTGGCTTAAGTTTCCATTAATTTATTATTATTTATATTGACAAGCCGGTTCTCGCCTCCTTGCCCATCTTTAACAGTGTTACACAACGCATTTGTTTTGATACATTTTATGTATCCTAAATACACAATTAAATTATATTTTCACACTTTGTGCATAATTTCACAGTTACAGCTTTATTGGAAATTACATCCAACTGACCTGTTTGATGTGAAGTCTCTGTGACCGTGCCGCACTATATATGTCTGTGAACAAATTACCATTGCCTTCAGTGTGTTACACTGTGGGATGTGACAAGTCAGTGAAATCTTGAAAAGGTGATCCTGCTATTTAATTACCTCAGTCAAAATGTAAATTTTCTTTCAATAATTTATCTTTTAAGTGACACTGCTTCATTTGGCCAAAGTTAAGCAGCGTTGAAGGGGATGAGCAGGGACAAAAACACTTGTGGGTCTTTGCACATTTTTTCAGACATGTCAGTTATCTGTTTATGTGTCAATTATATTTATAACATAATCGAGTTGGATTCAATTAAACTAGGTGTTATGAATCGTCCTATGTGCATTTCCAGAGTATAAAGGCAAGTCATAATTGTAACACAGTGTAATAAATAAAAAGCACTATGATGTGAATATATAGTATATATTTAAAGTGTATATACTAATGTTAGTCAATAAACAACACATCATAAGATTATGAAGCACAGACTTTATTTATGCCACCACACCACAATGTAAAAATATTTGTCTTTTATACTGCTTTGTGTATTTTTTATGAGTTTAAAGCAGCTCTTACATTCATCCAGATGGGATCATCACAGACGTTTTATGATATTGTGACAAAATCTGATCAGAAAACAACACAAATGTGTGTAAGTTCTGAATGAGAGATGTTTATTGTGATGTAACGGTAGACGTGTGCCCTCACCGGTCACACATCAGGCTCACTGGCTTACAGGGATAAATCATGGATACAAATATATTTAAATGTCAAATTTGACAATATTTGTGCTGACCTCAGACTTGTATACCTTTCCTGGGACTTTGCATGGATCAAAAGCATATTGTTTTTGTGATATTTTTTCCATTCACCACCATTATTTCCTCCTGCTGATAGTCACGAATATGTTGGCTGCGGGTGAAAAGTGATGTCACTGAAACAGGTTGTTACAATGTTCAATGAATGAGGAAGCGGGAGATGGAAACCCTTACCACTTCCTCTCTCCTCCGAAAAACGCCTGACCATGCCCTCGCCTCCACACAGGTCAATAAAACAATTATTCTCACAAGTGATATTTACCTTGAATTGTCTTTATTTTCTTGCAACATCACTAGTCTAATATTTCATCTCACTGCGTAAAAGTTTAAGACGCTTATGAAAAATGCTTTAAAATGATGCCATAAATAGATTTTTATCAATTAATTTCATACTAAGTGAAGTAGACATAAAAAATCTAATCATATTTGGTGTGAACACATTTCACCTATCCAGAGGCATATCTAGGATTTGAAAATATCAGGAACTGAAGCCACAACATCAGGGGCTCTGATGTCTGGAAGCAGCTTTTTCAAATAGTCTTGTGTAGCATTAATACAAATATGGTATTCAAAGCATTTCTCGAATTGTATGTATTAACCTGACCTCACTAGAGGAAGTTTCTTACAATGACCTTTCAAAAAAAGTAGCCAGCTGTGACAGTAGCATGGTAAAGTGATGCAATATCTTGCATGTATTTTGAGATAAACCATGGTATTTACTTGATAGATGTATCATATACTCAGATTTATAAAAATAAAAAAAAACAAAGTATCTGTAACCTTTTGAGTTTGATACAGAATTTTAGTTTAAGGTGCTAAGTGAAAATCAAACTAAAATTGACATGTTGGGGCTTCATTCAGGAGCAGGTCTGGTTATTAGTAATAATTATTAAAATCAATAGAGCTTTGATTAGAATCAACATTAACTTATTAATCATTCAAGTCTACAATCATCAAAGATATCTAATCAAAATCAATAGAATATTAATAAGGATTACTATTGCCAGGGCATCACTATGAAATCAGGGACTAATAACCAGGCAGTATAACAGTCTCACTATAGGATTGTTCTCCTAGGAAAGTCGATGTCTGGAGACATCAACATTCAAAAGGTAAACAATGAAGGCTTGAATCTGAGCACTGACATCCCCTGCCAGCCCTTGACACAGGTGCATGCAGAACAATACCAAAACACTTCTCTTTAAAGTATAACAAAGTTTATTGATGCTGTAAAATCAATTAATAATCAATACAATCCAGTTCCAACTACAAACTAAACAGTAACATGATTAGATATGGTAACAGATAAGCCTATAATACATGAGAGGAGTGTGTGTGTGTGTGTGTGTGTGTGTGTGTGTGTGTGTGTGTGTGTGTGTGTGTGTGTGTGTGTGTGTGTGTGTGTGTGTGTGTGGAGTGGAGTGGAGAGAACAAAATGGCAGGCGTGACTCTCCTGGAGAGTACGTCACATGAGATTTCCGGCCAGAGAATGTGGGCACAGAGACTGGTTAATGGCGTCTGCCCGTTTAACGTGTGTCTCCACTGGTACGATAACTTGGGGACAAAGCTGGGCTCTATCGCCAAGTTATCTGTTCACCAAATGTGTCTGCGGGTATGTTTGTAAGGGGTCATGTGTGCGTGCAGTTAGTACGAGAGAGAGAGCAGCCGAAGCTGGTATAGCGATAGTATGAGAGATGGCAACCTTTAGTTTTATCATTCAGAGACACGTTGAACGACTCGTAATCCATCCACCACGGTCATTGGTTCTTTATTAGATAAACTCAGTGTGCTGGTCTCTCCCGCAATGGCGGATATGCACAAACAATCTAACTTGGTTGGACGACAACACAGCAAATCTCATTCGTGGTAACAGTACGTTACAATAATGCCTTGAGTATTATTAGCAGCAATGAGCAAACTCATTGATGATGGGAAGCCCAACATACAGTAATAAACACCTAATTTCTGTAGGATTAGTTATAATATTCTGACTTAAGGCCACTTTACTGAGTTTGGACTGTGCAAGTGAAAATGTTTGTTTCCTACTCCATAACAGATATTGTTTTCATTTCATCAGGCTCTTAATGATTGAACTAATCTTTAGGAATATATGAAGGCAAACAAGGGGATATATATATATATATATATATATATATATATATATATATATATATATATATATATACACACACAAACATCATTAGAACAAAACATATAACACAAGAGTAAAATCATTCCATTATTTGTCCATAATTCTTGGAAATCCAGATTTTAAAGCCATTAAAAATGCTAACTATACTAGCTCTGCTTTGCTTCACTTTCATCCTTATAAAACTCATTGTAAAGCATAATTATAATGTTTAGACTGAGAGATGCCATGAATAAATAGAAGGTTAGAAAAATATATGATTTATCTATATTTTCCTAGCAATTTGTGGTATTTTTATACAGTATGTTTATTGTCTCTATGGAACAGTTCTTCATCTATACTGTCATTTGCTTCAGGCTGCATATTCAATAAAATCCTGCTTTCTGCCTGAACATGAGATCAGTAAATACGGCTGTTATAACCACTTGATTATAATTAAAAGTATGATATATTCAGTACAGTATATACTTTTTAATGTTTACCTCAAGTAATCATGGTGCTAGCATGCTAACCTTGGCCCTAGTTTGCATCTGTTACATTGCTTTATTGCATTTTATGACCAAATGTGTGAAAATAGGCTAGAGGTTTTTTACTTGTTTTAGTAAAGAAAGACATGTATTGCTACTGCAATGATTGGTGTTTATATGATATACTATGGCAGACAGAGGAACATTATTGTTTCACAGGTGTGAATGGTTTACAGACTGCTGATCCATTCACATATATAATTTGTAAAATTAAGGCAAAGTTCACCATGTGTCCCTGCATTAAAAGGAAGAACAATCAGATTAGCCATGTTGTAAGATCGCTTCAAACAGAATTTCCAATATAAATGACTTAAAAGTGAGTTTCAAATAAACGTTATATTTGAGCCCCACACATTTCAGCCCTCCAAAGCTCTCACAGTGAATGGTAGAGTCTTCAAAGGGAACAGACAGATAGCAGGGAACATGTGTTGTTGCTGTTGCTCTTCTGCTCTGCTTGTGTTGAGTTGGACTTCCCGGTTAAATACGTGTCCCATGACACCTGCTTCTTGGGAGCATGCGCATAATGCAGAGGACAAATGCGGTCCAATTGTCGCTTATACATGCTCAATGGAACTGATAAATAATCATATCATCTAGGTCTGTTAGATTGATTTAGCAAAAACTGAAATGGTACGATTTCTGTCAGGCTAATGCATTTACATGGCATTTTAAAATGATTAATTATTGCTTTTGTCACGATTCACTGTTGTCTGCCCTGTGTTTTGCCTCTGTCATCTGATTCCCATGGACTACACTTCCCATAATTCCCTGCCCTCATCACTGCCAGCTGTCTTCTATTGTCCTCACCTGTGTTTCATTTACTCATTAGTCTTTTTTTATATAATGGTCTGTTGGTTGCTTGTTCTTTGTCAGTTGTTGAATGTATCTAGACCAACCGTGTTTTGCCCGTGCCATTCGTGGATGTTTTCTCCTGTTTATGTCATTGTTTCCCATCGTGGGTGTTTTATTTGTTCCTGTGTTTACCCGTTATTTTGTGCTTGTTTATTTCTCTTCATTAAACTCTTTTGCTGCACCTAGAGCTAGCTCCTGAACTTCCTTCCTATATGTTACAGCTTTAATCTGACTGAAATCAGACTTTTAAAGTGCATGTAAATGAACTCACTGTAACACAGATTTTTGCATATTTTTAAATAATTGGAGGGACAAGCTAAAATAAATTTTTGTGGTAATTAACTTTATGCCACAAATGCTGTTGGCTGAGCTTATTTAACCTGGAATATTTCTTTCATTTTGGGCCACATGCTTCATTTGCATGTAAGTGCTATCTCAAGATGTGACACTACAGAGGGTCAACCCAGCTGTATTCTGCCATCTTTAGATGAGTGTATGCGTGAGGTATTTTCATTGGCCAAAACCTTCACTCTGCCAAGTTAAAAAGACTAGTGATGAGAGCATAAATAAAAAGATATTTCCATTTTCAATTTTCTTTGATTAAAGAAAATTAATGAAAAAGGCCCTTCAAAATTGCCCTTTTTTACTGTGCGACTTGCTGAAAAGCAAGCACAGAACCAATTAAATTGTTTTGAGTTACTGTTCAAACTTTAAGTTAGATTTGGCCAGATCAGATTTTCTGTTCAGACTACATTCAGTTTTTCTATCATGTCCACATTAGTTGTCATGGTATATTCACCATGCATGAGATTTAAGTGATGGTTGTTTTACCATTGATTATGCTTTTCACGAGGGCAGTATACAAATATGACCATTCTTCGCAGACAATGGCTTAAAATGGGAGAGGTGGCATATGCAATGTTTGTTTACATTTACATTTTATGCATTTGGCAGACGCTTTTATCCAAAGCGACTTACAGAGTACTTATTACAGGGACAATCCCCCTGGAGCAACCTGGAGTTAAGTGCCTTGCTCAAGGACACAATGGTGGTGGCTGTGGGGCTTGAACCAACATCCTTCTGATAAACAGATTACCAGATATGTGCTTAGACCACTACACCACCACCACTCCACTTTGTTGCTGCTAGTGTTGTTGCTGCCCGTTTAATCAGGGACATCCTGTACTTTGGCTGAAATTATGATGTCACATATGGGAGACCTTATATCTTGGGGTCCTGTATTTTAGCAGAGAGTGAAACATCCCGTCTTGAAGGCTTTGTGTCCCGTATTAAATCATAAAAAGTTCAGATGGTGAGACGAGACCGTGTCCTGTGATGAAATGCTCAAAATGCTCAAGCGTCCTGTTTTCACATGACATTCAATACTTTATAGGTTAAATTACTCTGACGTCACACCGCAGGAAACCGTGCTTCTGGGTTCTTTCGAGCAGCAGATTTCAATGGTGGAAAAAGTCAGCACTGCAGTTTTAACAAGCTTTACGGAATGTAATAATGTATTTTAATGTTAATAAAAGTTATTATAAATAGTTTGTCTATGGTTTACAGTGAAGAAATGAAGTGGGTTCTTTTCTGAAATATCAGCAAAACCAGTTTAAACATGGTTCAATGAGCCTGTATGATCATGTCAGACATGTAACAGGTTGATGAATACACATCCTCACATGTTTAACACGCTTCTAAAGCCTAAGAAATGTTTTGCATAAAAATAAAAACTACCACTAGAAATGCAATCGTGTCTTTACCGCTTAAATTATTAACCTACATACTAATAACATACTAAATAATATTATTCTTACTTAAGTATGATCATATTCCATATCAAAACATAATAACAGCTGTTTTTGAATGAACAATATTATTTACTGAATTCAAAATAAATGCAAAGACATAATTTTAGCAATATGATATTATTTTTATTCACTAATCCCTTCACAAATAGTAGTCCATGTGCTGCGGTGGTGGAGACAGGATCTGTTCCTCCTGCTATATTGTATATGGTGATCTTGATCAGATAAGATAATTGTTAGATCATAGTTGACCTCATATCTGTCACAGCAACAGCATTTTGGAAATTAAAAAAGGAGTTTGCAATCAGAGTTTATGTAATGTCATCATAAAAACGTTAACGTCAACCAACAGCTGCTGCGGATCTATTGTGTCTAATAGAGCACACGCAATAACAATGACCCATGAAATATCATCATCATTTATGTAAAATCCTGTGTTTGTCCTGATGCAACGATCTGGTTGAAATTTAAAGAAGCCTCACTCTTCAATAATCTGTGGAAAACAGCATGTCCCATCCCAACAAACAGCACTTTTTGGGCAGTTTCAGCATAGTTTGAGCGAAGCACCCATAGACAGCATTTCTTTTCTGGGCTACCAAAAGAACCCGGAAGGACCGGGGCAGAGCGTTTGTTTGTAAACAGTAACTTCATCTATAGCTTTGTGGTTTCTTGCAACCGGTATGGGTTACTGCACCTTAGCACATCTTTTAGGATAAATTAAGCCTATTTCTGTGTTATTATAAGAGGTTTGCAGTGCTTTGCATGACCTGTAACATATAAATTACATATGGGTATTCATTCAGAAGAGATGATCTCAATGCCCTGTTTACATTCTACTGTGAGAGTTTTTTAGGGCTGAAATGTGTAATAAAACAGGCTAAACTCAATTTTGAAGAATTTCTTTTTTATTTTGTTTGTAATGATCCTACAGCATGTGGTCCAATGTACAAAAAAACAAAAGATGTGCACCCAGTTGAGCTGATAATATATTTGTTAAAGTTTTTACATGGTTAATTCTGTTGCACTTAACTTGTTTAAAATAATCAAATAGTAATTTTGATCCCGATTTAAATTTCGCAGTTAAATCTGAATTAACTTTAATGCTGTTGCTCCATTACGTTAAACTCGGATTTAAATATCAGTTATGGATTGCAGAGAATCATGCGGAAGAGAGAGATCGTTTACGGACATGTCTGTCATGTGTGTGTTTGTCGTCTGTTTCAGTTTATTATTAAAATATTATTTATATTGTCAAGCCGGTTCTCGCCTCCTCCATTCCATTGATCCCTTTCCACTGGTGCCGAAATCCGGGAAGGAGGAGGGATACGCCGTAGCAGAGTTCTCGCCACTACCGTCCACCCCAACGGAGCAGCCACGGCCATCTGCCAGGGGCCGAGGAGCCCAGCCGCCTGGAAGAGGACGATAGCCGCCGACCGCGAGCGGGCAGGGGCTCGCTGCCAACCGCCTGGAGCGGGAGAACCGCTGCCAGGGGTGGGGGAGACCCTTCTGTTCCCCGAGAATGTGGCGGGGTGTTCTGTCCGCCAATGACCTGATGGCAGATGGGGCTTAGGGCATGCCCTCCCCCAGGGAAAGAGGGGAGGGGGGGTGTACTTCATGCTGAGGGCTCCCCAGCCTGAGAGAATGAGGGAGGAATATGGCAGGGCGGGGCCGGGTCGTGATCCTACACACCCGGTCCCGTATTAAGCTAATCAAGCCTCCGAGAGGGATAAAGGTCGACTGCAGAGGATCGTGCGGGAGAGAGATCATTAACGGACATGTCATGTGTGTGTTTGTCTCCTGTTGTAGTTTATTATTAAACCATTATTTATGTTGAAAATTCGGTTCTCGACTCCTCCTTTACATTGATCCCTTTACACCAGTGGTTCTCAACCGGTGGGGCGCGCCCCCGGGGGGGACGTGAGTAGGCTATGATGGAAGGGAAAAAAAACTGAAAAAAAATTTTTTTGGGCCACATTTTTTTTATCACTAAACTACTGTCATAAAAAGTTATAGTTTTGTATATACATAACTCCTGAATAAAAATTTAAATGTGTTTGGACTGATTTAAAAAAAAAAAGTTTTGAACAAATTTG
This sequence comes from Xyrauchen texanus, assembly GCF_025860055.1. Lineage (NCBI taxonomy): Eukaryota > Metazoa > Chordata > Actinopteri > Cypriniformes > Catostomidae > Xyrauchen > Xyrauchen texanus. Next base: position 32,987,772 of record NC_068316.1, on the reverse strand, counting down.
ATTGGTTTGTCGATAGTGAGCGCAAATGCAGGTGATAAGCATAAGTGGTTTCATTAAGCGAGTCATTGAGTCGTTCATTCAAACGATTCGTTCAAACGGCCGATTCATCAAGAATGAGACAGATGTTTGTGAATGGGTCATTGAATCTTTGACTCAACCGATTCGTTCACAAAACTGAATCATTCAAAACACGATTGAGTATTGCTGTGAGATGCGCTATGCTAAATAAATAACAATACATTGTTGTAACAGCAATATCTCCAAGTTTTGTTTTTCACTGTAAAAATGTCATGATTTGCCAATGCAAAGAGTGTGCCGCCATCTTTTCCCCCCACTTCAAGCACTGATTATAACACAAACAAATCATCCTCCTGGCGGCTTTTTTTTTTTGTCAAAGGCGACAAATCCAGCGACTTTTACTGGTGTTTTTGGAGACTTTTGTGGTGTTTGGAGACTCGAAAGCACGAATCACTCTGCAGTTAGGCCTACTGTGCTCAACGAACAGCGGGTGCTGCCGTGAGCCCCTCTCCTGTCCAAAAGCACTCACAGGCGGTCAGTCTCTCGGTAGCCTCGCGCAGCAGTCAGAGCAGAGAGGAGACACACACACCCCTCCGCGTCCAGGCTGCAAATGAATCGCGCATGCGCATGGCCGCCGCCGTTCCCGCCCTGGCTTACAGAGTGGGGTATAAATGTAAATGTTCACTCACTCTCACACAAAAATAAATCACTGCATTTAAATTGACTCACGACACAGCTTTCCATTCACTCGTCTAGTCTCTTGCCAAGTTCGCTTGTGCCAGCTCTCGCTAGTCTTATCAATCTCGATTTACATAGGCCTTTACTACAAAACCCCAACATTCTTTTTCAAGACTAAACCCACAAACATTCTTTTTTAAGATTAGATCAAATCTCAGCCCTAGCCAGTATTTTTTTTGTAACTGCTAGGCAGTAGCTACACTTAGCTAAAACTACCCACACGACTAAGACACCCACACACACACACACACTGACGAGGACTACAATCGTTAAGTATTAAAATAAAATCTGAATTGTCTGCAAAAGAATTATTTTGTTCGTTTAATTAAAGATTGTGCCTACCCAAATACCAATAAGTCGGCGGGCCACTGGCGGTGCTCCGGCGGCAGTAGAAGCGGCAGAATGGCGATATCGCAAACACGTTTGACGGTGCACCGCCGGCGGCAGCCGCTTTTTAAAAGCGGCAGCCACCTTCCTACCGCCTTCGTTCCGCGGCCGGCCCGCTGGCTATCCGCCGTTCCGCCGCCGTTATATCGAAGGGGGACCGTCGGAGGCAAACGCTTTTTTCCGAGCGATCTGCCGCCGCTTATTGTATATATATATATATATATATTTATAGCATGCAGTTTATCAAGAATAATGATTGATCAAACCAGACAAATTTCCATTTGGCGTTTTAATTCCACATTTCAAAGTACAGTAACTGTCATTGAAACAAGATGTCAGATCACTGAAATATAAATAACAGAAAAATACAAACATTATATATACACACACACACACACACACACACACACTAAAGAACATGCAGGTTTCTAATTCAATTCAACTTTAATTTTTTAAAAAACACTATTGTAACACTTACAATAATTGTTAATAATATAAAGAGGTCAGCTCTGGGATAAAAAGAATTACCAGTAAACACAAGCAATGAGGATATTTGGTACCAAATAAAGTGCAGGATACCAAATAAATTGAGGTATAACATCATATTTACAAGTCATTTCTAACAATAGGTTAAGTGGTAATAATTTAGAGTAAAGCTCTGGAGTAGAATATACCATTATAACTGCAATGCTGACCTGTGGCACAAGGATTTACAAGCTATATGTAACAATAGAATAACAGTTAAGCACTGTGACGGAATGAAAGTAGAATTTTTGGTACTAGTTTATGTGCAATATCAAGTATCAGAGGTATGAAATAGGATTTACAAACTATAATAGAATCGTTAAGCACTGACGGATTGAAATAAGCCAATACTAAAGTCACGGTAAGTAGAATATTTGATACCAGATAATGTGCAAATATCAAGTATTAGATGTATAATCTAGGATTTACAAGCTATATTTAAAAATAGAATAGTTAAGCACTGTAACAATGAAATAAGCAGCAAATTGTATCTAGCAAAATTGAGATCTTTGGTATCAAGGAATGTGCAGGATAACAGGTATAATATACATTTTGACATTCAACTTACACATGACAACAAGTGGGAATAAATATAATTAACAGCAGAAAATCTGGCTGTAGAGAACACAGCCAATCAGAATGTCTGGAGAGGTTGGGGACTTTTTCCACCTTCATGTTCAGATGCTCCTTTCAGGTAACGCGTAACGTTAACCTGGATCGCCTCATCATTGGCATCCTGGGTTGCCGGGTTCTTCCGGATGGCTCCTGTAGAAAATAAAGATCTGTCATTCCATTTGAATGGCATAAGGTCATACACATCTACATAAATATAAAAAAATATCCAACTTACTTTGAACAATGGTCTTCAGGAACATGTCTCTAAAACATGCTTTATCCCCTACACCAGTCCAGGTTGTATTGATGGAAAGGTGATTAGAGAAGATACTCTGAAGCATTCGCCACACGGTTGTCTTTAGGTCCCTCCCACATTTGATTGCCAAAAACCGAAGCTGAAAATACAAAAAAAACATGTTACAAATTACATTTCTCTGAAGCTTCTCATAAATTTAAAATGTGACAGGCTGTGGATTCAGACTGTAGAATATGCAGTGTACAATCTTAATTTTACTTTTTAGATTACCCTATGGCGTTATAAACGAAATTGGCACACTTACAAATCGTTGCTGGAGCTCTTTATCCTGCCTCAAACTGTTGTCAAGCAACGCCAAATCTTCCTGGGTGTCTAGGGGGGAGTAACAGATCCCCTGGCAGGGATAAATCTCCAACAGACACATTGGCACTGAAATGTTGCAGCATAGCATTTTGTTGTCCATGCTACGCACAACATCGCCAAATTCCAAGACGTCGCAGCATTAGGGTTTGATCTGCACCTACAGGGATTCCCAGAATAAAAGAATAAAGTAGTCAGTCCTGGTCCTTCAACTACTAAACTATGACATTTATATCTAGGTCTACTACATGTACAGGTGGCCCCAGTAGGAATTAAACCAACAACCACAGGTGTTGTTTGCAAGTTGTACCCGATTGCCCAGTGCGAGCAAATGTCTCCAGCATTGTCCCAACTTGCTTCACCTGCTCTTGAAGTGAGCCGCTGTCACCTAGGAAGTAACAATATATTGATTAGCAATACACTAAATATAATAGTAATATAATATAACCACAATTATCATACCAGTAACTTTCCCTGTAATTTCTATCCACAGTATGTTATGCATGGCATACAAGTTCATAATGAAGAACCCTTATGATAACATCAATTTCATTTTTTTTCTTTGAAGCAGAATATTTGTTTGTAAAAGGGGAGGAAAAAGAAAATAATTAAATATTGGTATACAGATTTTGGTTGATATATCATACTGTACAGTGAAATGTGCTATTGTTGTATCCCTACTCACCTGAAGGACGGATAGATCAGGCAAATCTCCAGTCAGGCCTTTGTAGAGTGTGTGCTCCTGCATATCCACAGGTATTTTAATTCAAACATGCAACATATTGTAATAAATCTACAATATTCAGCCTTTACCTTACACCCTCAGTTGTTGCTCTACACTTTTATGGTATTAAATACTTATTTATATAGCTTGTTCACTGTATAATCATGATAGCCTAATACTTATAACACAAGATTGCATCTTAAACGAATGACTGAGTTGAAAACTTGAATAAGAACGCATTTTACACAGAGGGGACCAGTTAGGGAAACTTACCTGACTACAATAACTGTTTTCATTTGATTTGAATTACATTAAACATGAATAACCTTAGCCGAGTCCCCAGGAACATCGGGCTATTAAAGTCTAAGCCTGTAACTGCGGTCTTATCAATTCTAGCTTCACCATACACTCAAACTGTGAGGTTTATCTGTTTTCCTCGTGGACCTGTAGCACAATGCCCTGACAGTGACTTCACCTGTGCCCTGATCTTTATTAGAAACTGAGAGGAGAGCAAGTTAATATAATTTATATTACAATTATCACAAAAATTAACAAACAGTCTGTTTTAAAACTAAGAAAAAACAAGCTTCTATACTAACCTTACATAAAAAGTGCAGATAACTCGATATGTAGAGTTTAAAGCCCTTGTCCCTCTTGCTTGTCGGAGCAGGGGACCAGGCATCAACAATGCGATGAACATCGCTGACTCGTATTTTCGGAAGATTCTGGAGACATCGAGTAAAAACAGACATTTTGGGCGATGCGCAAGTAAACCGGAAACAGATATGGCGACAGCAGAACTTCACAGTTCAGTCTTTGTAATGTGTTTTAGCAATACATTTAACATTTATAATGCGTTTAGATTTTTTTTTATTGCCTTTATAGGGACTTTAACACTTTGTTAAACATTTGTACAGGTCATAATTGCAAAACCTGTAAAAGGTCAAATAACAAAAAAAAAATCGAGGTTGGAAAAAATGTAGACATAAACGAAATTTCTGCGCAACTGTGAAACCAGAGGATAATTTAGCTTTTTCATTGAGTTTATCCTTCACGTCAAAACAGGGATTTTCATGTTTATGATAGATATCACCATGGTTGCAAATTAATAAAAAAAATTAAAGTATACCCGAGATTTTGGCCATGTTGCAGATGTCTTTCACTGTTCACTGATAGTCAGGCATTCGTGAAAAGTCTAACTTCATCAATTTATTCTGCTAAATTGTTCATACCATGAATTAAATATCTATTTTAAAACCTAATCAGAATCATAAAGATATTTATTGCCAAGTAAGTTTTACAAAAGGAATTCTTTTTGGTTTATTGGTGCATGTCTCAAATGCGTAGCAATCAAAGAAATGTAAACAATTTTCAAGTGCATAAAATAATTCAATATATTTTACATATATTACTGTATAATCACTTCAGAGTTTCAAAGTAATTTAAATGTCATTTCCTAAACCTTACCTTATCATGGAATCAAGAGTCAAGACTCTGTTATAAACCCTAATGGCTTTGGAGCAAAAAATAATAATAGCTAACATGGCTGGTCGATTTTGAGAGTAGAAATCCTTGTATTTCAAAGCGGCTTGCCGCCAGCCGCCCGCGGTCGATCAGCCCGAGGCAAACGCCAGAGAAAACCTGACCGCCGGCGGCATATCGCAAGAAATGGGAGTGACGAATTCGGCGGCAAACGTTTCATCCCCGCCAGTGGGACGCACCTATAGCCGACAGCTTAGGGACGGCGGCAAAAAGAAGCCGTGCGGATATTTTTTGCTATCTGGGTAAGTCCCGACTGATTAGCCCCTGATACGTCTCTCAACATACACCACACACACAGTTACATATTGCCTAAACTTTATTGAAAACACAATTGGAGAAATTTCTTGTGAGGACCAACAAGCCAACCGACGCACCACCAGCTGCAAAAAAGCTTCGAAGGTACATTGAAGCATACCTGCAATTTGGGTTTATAGTCACGGCTGATCTGAGACCTCAGTGTGTCGTGTGTGCCGAGGTGCTGGCAAACGACAGTATGAAGCCCTGCAAATTAAAAAGGCACCTCGAAACAAAGCATGCTGGCATTAAAAATAAACCAGCTGAATATTTTAAAAGAAAGCTTGATGGCCTCCATCAGCAACAGGCAACCATTTCAGTGCACAGCACTGTGTCTAAACAGTGTTTGGAGGCATCGTATGTAGTGGACAAAAGGATCGGTAAACTGGGTAAACCGCATACAATCGCCGAGACTCTCATTTTTCCGGCAGCGCAAGACATGTGCAGAATAATGATAGGCGATAGTGCAGCAGCCAAACTCGGTGCAGTACCACTGTCCAATGACACAGTCGCTAGGAGAATTGTAGACATGTCCAGTGATATCAGAGAGCAGCTTATAGAGTTTGTAAAAAAGAGTCCTTACTACACGCTGCAGCTGGACGAATCCACTGATATTGCTGGGCAGGCACAGCTCCTCACCTATGTCAGGTATCTGCGGGACAAGGCAATTGAGGAGGATGTCCTGTTTTGCACACCTCTTCAGTCGCACACTACAGGAGAAGCCATTTTCAATGTCCTTGATTTTTTTATACGTGAAAATGGTTTGGCTTGGGACCGATGCGTTGGCCTATGCACGGATGGTGCGCAGGCAATGACGGGGCGTGAGCGTGGCCTAGCTGCTCGCGTTCAGCAAGTAGCTCCACTTGTGAAATGGACACATTGCATGGTCCATCGCGAAGCACTAGCTGCTAAAAAAATGCCGGTTCTCCTTGACTCCGTGCTGAACCAATCCGTGAAAATAAAAAATCTCGTCAAATCACTTGTTTTGGGGTCCTCTGCCAGGAGATGGGGTCAGGGCACGAACAGCTGCTTCTGCACACTGAAGTTCGCTGGCTCTCCAGGGGGCGGGTGTTACAGCGGTTGTATGAGCTGCGAGAGGAGGTGAAGTGGTTTTTGACAGAAATCAAATCAGATCTGGTGAAGCATCTGGATGACACTATGTGGCTTGCGTCTCTGTCCTATTTGGTCGATATATTTGACCGCTTGAATGGCCTCAACCTGTCTTTGCAAGGCCGCGAAACTCATATTTTGCTCCTTGCAGACAAAGTGCACACCTTCACACAAAAACTAGACCTCTGGCATGGCCGCATCAGTCGAAGGAACTGCGACATGTTCCCCAGCCTTGCAGACTTTATCACTGATGCAGGCACGTCACACGATTTCTCCTCCCTATTTCAATCAGCGTCTGAGCACCTGTCAGCAATGAGAAAACAATTTGCGACGTACTTTAAAGAGGATTATCGCTCTTTTGCGTGGGTTTGAGATCTGTTTGTGTTCACAGCAAACGAGCTATCAATTGATATGCAGGAACAGCTTATTGAGCTGAAGAGTGACAATAGACTGTCGGTTTCCCGCCGTCTCTGACGCTTCGGGCCACATCAATTTCCTTTCGTGTCAAAAAAAAAAAAAAAACAAGCACCAATTGTGGTCACAAGAACCGTATCGACTAAATCCTGCCGGTCTCTCGCTTCAGGAAGTCGAGAACAGTGCTCGGGAAACACCCGAGACCAGCCTCGAGAGGCTGGTTCCCTTAGTAGAAGCTTCGGGAAGGAGGTCCTACCAAGGTGGTAGAACCTCGGAGGGCTGTCCCCCCTCCGCTGCAGAGCAACTAAGGTTGCTCTCGCAGCGGAGTCCTCAGGAAATCGGTGTCGGTTCCCGCCGTCTCTGACGCCTCGGACCACATCAATTTCCAGCGGACGCACGCCGTGCCATTCGTGTCAAAAAATATAAATAATAAAAAAAAAAAAAACAAGCATCAATTGTGGTCACAAGAACCGTATCGACTAAATCCTGCCGGTCTCTCGCTTCAGGAAGTCGAGAACGGTGCTCGAAAAACAGAGAGGCTGGTTCCCTTAGTAGATTTTGTAGAGGCATGGAATCATCTTCCCAACATATGTGCATGGGTCCTGCATATAATAAAATCAGGGTACAGACTGCAGTTCGGGCACCACCCCCCCAAATTCTCTGGGGTGGTGGAGACTACAGTGGTTCCGGAGCAGACTCAGGTGATGGAACAAGAAGTGCAATCTCTGCTGCTAAAGGAGGCCATAGAACGTGTTCCTCATGCAGACAGGGAGTCCGGATTTTACAGCCGGTACTTTATAGTTCCAAAAAGGATGGGGGTTGAGGCCGATTTTAGATCTCAGAGTTTTGAACCGGCCTTTGAGGAGGTTCAGGTTCAAAATGCTTACTATTCCTGCCATCGTGAGCCAGATCAGATCCAAGGACTGGTTTGTCACGATAGATCTAAAAGAGGCCTATTTTCATGTATCCATCCTTCCATGTCACAGGAGGTTCCTGAGGTTCGCTTCGGGGCTAAGCTTACCAATATTGGGTTCTTCCGTTCGCCTAGCACTCTCTCCCGCACATTCAGCCAAATGTATGGATGCAGCTCCTGCTCCTCTGAGACTTCAGGGCATCCGCATACTGAATTATATCGACGATTGGCTCATTCTGACCCAGTCTCGAGAAATGGCGGTTCGGCATCGAGATGTCGTCCTTGGCCACATTCGAAGTTTGGGGTTGAGACTCAACACAAAAAAGAGTGTGTTACAACCATCCCAGTGCACAACGTTTCTGGGTGTTGTGTGGAACTCGGTTACGATGCAGGCACGCATGTCTCCTGCACGTATCGAGTCCGTTCTGGCGATGGTGTCCGGGTTAAAGCTAGGCCAGGCCATCACTGTAAATCAGTTTCTAAGACTGCTGGGCCTCATGGCAGCGGCATCCAACTTTATACCTTTGGGCCTTCTACACATGAGGCCCCTCCAGTGGTGGCTGAAAGCCAAGGGGTTTTTCCCCAAGGGGAATCCATTTCAGTAAAATCAGAGTAACGCGCAGATGCCTTCGTTCTCTGCTAATATGGAAGAAACCTTGGTTCCTGTCCCAAGGGCCAGTGTTGGGAGCGTCATGTCGCCGGGAAACCGTTTGACAGACGCCTCCCTCACTGGCTGGGGCGCGGTCATGGACGGCCGCTTTGCCAGGGGTCTGTGGCAGGACCATCATCATTCTTGGCACATAAACTGTCTAGAGATGTTGGCTGTGTTCAGGGCTCTGAGGAGCTTCCTTCCAGACATCTAAGGTTACCATGTCCTAGTACGTTCAGACAATACATCAGTGGTAGCTTATCTGAACCGACAAGGGGGACTCAGATCGCGCCCTCTGTGCAGACCGGCGCATCAGATAATTTCTTTGGTCCCAAGGGAAAATACTGTCTATCAGAGCATGTATGTTCCGGGGTTCAGAATCAGGGAGCAGACATCCTGTCGAGGCAGGGGCTGAGGCCCGGGAATGGAGACTTCATCCAGAGGTGGTGAAGTTGATATGGGACAAATTTGGACCATCGAAAGTGGATCTATTCGCGTCTCGAGAGATGTCCCACTGTCCATTTTGGTTCTCCCTCTCACATCCAGCCCCACTGGGGTTGGATGCCATGGTACAGGCCTGGCCGAGGCTTCAGCCTGTACGCATTTCCCCGATCGTTCTGCTCCCGGGAGTCCTGGAAAGGGTCCGCCAAGAGGGCATCAGTCTACTTCTGGTTGCCCCGATGTGGCCAGCCCGAGTATGGTTCTCAGACATAATCTCACTCCTGATAGCTCCGCCATGGCAGATTCCTCTGAGGAGGGATCTGTTGTCTCAGGCAGGGGGCACAGTTTTCCACCCTCGTCCAGAGCTGTGGAAAATGTGGGTCTGGCCCCTGAGGGGGTTCAGTACCTAAATGCTGGTCTATCAGCGGGGGTGGTTGAAACCATACTTAACTCTAGGGCTCCGTCTACTAGGAGATTATATGGCCTCAAGTGGAATGTGTTCTCCACTTGGTGTAGAGAACATGAAGTAGATCCAGTTAACTGCCCGGTGGCTTCAGTTCTGGAGTTTCTTCAAGATCGTTTCTCTGCGGGTCTCTCCCCTTCCGCACTTAAGGTGTACGTGGCTGCCATTGCGGCTTTCCATGCACCATTGAGTGCTGGGCCTCTGGGGAGGCACCAGCTGGTCATTCGTTTTCTCCGTGGTACATGGAGGATGAGACCGACAACCAGGTCCAGGGTTCCTGCCTGGGACCTGGCGGTGGTTCTCGAAGGGTTATCCCTGGCCCCCTTCGAACCCCTTCAGTCGGCCTCGCCCAAGGACCTGATGTTCAAGATGGCTTTTCTCTTAGCTATTACCTCTCTAAAGAAGGTGGGAGATCTTCAAGCCCTGGCAGTAACACCAGCTTGCTTGGAGTTTGCCCCTGGCGGAGTTAAAGCCATTGTGCACCCGAGACCTGGCTTTGTGCCTAAGGTGCCTTCTAACACGGCACGGTCTACGGTCCTGCAGGCATTCATCCTCCACCTCATGTGTCGGCAGAAGAAGAGAGGCTCCATTTGCTCTGCCCTGTCAGAGCTTTGAGCGTTTACCTCAAGAGGTCCTCTTCTTGGAGGAGGTTGGACCAACTGTTAGTGTGTTTTGGGTCACCTAAGAAGGGGCTCCCTGCTTCGAAACAAACCATTAGTAATTGGATTGTTCAGGCTATTATCTCGGCCTATAAGGTGCGCAATTTGCCTTCACCTTTGGCCATAAGGGCTCATTCAACTAGAGGTATGGCGTCCTCTAGGGCTCTCTTATCGGGAGTGCCCCTCCAGGAGATCTGTGAGGCAGCCGGTTGGGCTACCCCGCACACTTTCATCAGGTTTTCTGCACCTCCCTAGTACGCCTGGCGCACGTGTGCTCTCGTCCTAGCTGAGTGCCTGAGTTCAGTTTCACTCTAGGGCAGGCCTTTTTCAGCGCGTGGTCTAGTGGGCATTTGTTCCCCAAAGAGTCGTTTTCAACGACGCAGTGCGAGTTCCCTCGGAAGGGAACGTCTCGGGTTATGACTATAACCCTTGTTCCCTGAGAAGGGAACGAGACACTGCGTCGTCCTGCCACGCCCCTCAATGCCTGAGAGCGGCTTGCTTCATCACTAGGCTAATGTGTTTGTGTGCCGGCATCACTTTTATGCATCCGGTTATGCCGTCACGTTACGTCATGACGCAACACCAATCAAGATTGGAATAGTTTCATTCATAATTCAGAGGCCCACGCTAAGGAGCGTTCCCCAAAGAGTCGTTTTCAAAAAATGCAGTGTCTCGTTCCCTTCTCAGGGAACAAGGGTTATAGTCATAACCCGAGACGTTTTATCCCGAGACGAAAATTCACCTCTAAATTCACCTCTAAAGAACTAAATTATGCCAAAAAATTACTATTACAGCAATTGCGAGTGGGGTAGCCACCCCCTAACTCTGCCACTGCTCTCTTTGCCCTTTGCTAGCTCAATACATAATGATTTTAAAACAAAGTATTAATCAAGCCCTACACCCAAACTTAATATTTTAATGTTACTTATATGCTGGTAAAATAAAGAATATAAAAATTCGCCACTATGATCAAACTGATGATCAAATGCACCAGAGCATTGTAGAAACTTCCTGTTTGGCTCATTTGTCTCAGTCTAATCTAACTCATGCTAGCAACAATTAACGAAGTGTTAAAATATGCTAGCAATGCCTAGAAAGTACTAAAACATGCTAGCAACACCTAGCAAAGTGCTAAAACATGCTTAAAACATGCTAGCATCATGCTAAGACATGTTAGCATTTGCAAAAAACAAAATGCATACCAATTTTCAACTTCATTGATCATACGGTTGCGGTACTTCATGCTTCATGGACCTATAATAATTAGAAAATCGGAAAAAATACAATAGGGTACCTGCACCTTCGATGCCTGGACCCCTAAACATCCTTACAAAAACAATAGCATTTTTTATTCTACATGGAGAGGGTCCGCACATGGGGGCTGCCATGTTAGAATCACATGACCAGTTGAATACTACTCTCTTAATCTCAGTAACTGTCCTGTTATGACACTTTCATTCATTGATTAAAGTAATCATGGCTGACTATAATGGCACCTGAAACTGAAAACTATTGATTGTAAATTGTGCTGCATCCAAGCCGATATGTGTCAGTGTTAGTCTAAGATGACACAAAGACAAAAATAACTGAGTGCACCTATAATTTATTGGCCTTGAATTGCTTTTATTCTGTGATGTTTGTAATTGTCTGCAGCTTTGGCAGTACAAATGTTCGATTATTTGTCATGCAAATAAAACAAAAACGTCTTTCATAGTGTGGTTTCTGGTATATAGTCATTGTTACTTTATCACTGGATTATTTTATGCTTGCACCTGTTTAATGTCACCACTGTCTAGTTATTTATCTTCTAAGCAGGTCTTTTTAAAATTGAGAGCGGAAATGTTCGGTGAATGTCGGTAAATGTCCCCTCTCTGAGGCCTCGTCTGACTCAGTACCCACTCCCAGAGGGTCCAAGAGTCCTGGCAGGGGCTGTGTGTGTGACTGTGTGTGTAGGAGCTTTTCCACTGAGCTTCACTCCCTTTTATTACACACATACACAATTTGTATCCTTCCATGAACTGTGCTTTCAAAAGAGACTGCTCTGATGACTTTACCTGGAGCGGACTGAACTCTAAAACTTACAGCAACATCAGATTTGTGTCCTCTTTGGAACTCAGGATACTATGCATTTCATCAAGAAACATTAAACACATAAAAACAAACTCTACTGAGGCTCTAGAATCACCTGGTGGCTAAACACAATCAGAGACATTAGAAGAAGGGGGGACGGACAACTTGTATATGTTTGAAAGGTAGAAATATTAATGCAAAATTCCACAAAGTACGTGAAGGACTGACAAGCTGACTGACATCAGCTACATTATGTCGAGGTACTGACAAGCATCATCTCCCTTTAGACATATTTGCATCGGTTCAAGTGTGTTTACCATCCCTTACAAAAATCGATTTGTTTACAACTCAATTTTGGTGCACTTCTGTGGGCATTTCACCCAGAAAGTGGAGCTCACACGTGCCCTTACGTTCTAATTAGAGCTGTCAGAATTAACGTGTTAACGCATGCTATTAATGAAAAAAGTTTAACACGTTAATTTGTCTTAATTGCAATTAATTACCATTAATACAACATAAACCAGTATAAACACTTGTTGGGAGGGCGGAAACTTTGTTATGTATCTGCACATTACAATCATTACACTGACGCACAAACCACAAACACACACATGAGCGCTTCCCTGTCAGTGATAAAATGGAGAAATGTTATGTACAAAACAAGCCCAAATGGTAATTGTGATATAAATCAAGTATTTTTAGCCTATATAAGCTGCATTTTAATTGCCAACAAAGCACAGCAAATCTTAACTATCAACAAAATGCAGAATGAGACATTTTTTCTGCAAGTTTGGAGTTCAAAGCACCGTTTGAAGCTGGCATTGAAGCTCTGATGTGAATCATGAACGCAGCTTCACGATTGCTGTAGGAAAGCAGATAGACACATTCCCCGGCAGATTAATGTTGTGGAGGATGAAAGTTTAAGGGATTTAATGCCCATTGCAATTTAGATGCAACCTATGGGAAGACTCGTTCTTTCAATTAGTCAAACACTTAGATTTTGGTAAATGTTTAATGTTACTTAAATTGGTGATATTTTAGTGCATGTCTGTCTTTATATTGTGGAAGAATTTTTTGAAGCATTATATTGTTACATATTGTTTTTTTTTTCTTTCTTAAGATGGAAAAAATTGCGTTTTGACAGGAAAAGAACTATATATGGTGTCAAATTTCAACATTTTCAAAATCTATGATTAATTGCGATTATCTACATAAATATTATAAGATTAATTGCAACTAAAAAATTTAATTGACTGACAGCACTTGTTTAAACACTATTGTTTCTGAAATCACTGTGAGATCAGGCTGTAAATAGTTTTCACAAAAATGAATTGTAATATAGAATAAATGAATATTCTGTCATAATTTACCCACCCTCAAAAAAAAAAAAGTGGTACTTGATATGGACTCACTTTAGAGCTTAAAATTTCTTAAAATTAACATATTCTAAGTTATTAACCCATTTAATCCCAAATTTTTCCCAGAGATGACATATATGAGTTTGTGTGGTATTTGTAAGTATATTAAACAATCAATGTCAATAATGTAAAAAAATATTTGAAAAGTCCAAGAAAAAATGAGTTTTATCTCTGGTCACAATTGTGAGCGGTGGTAGAACACAGGGAGTCTAAGTCTAACATTGAGGATGGCCTCCCTTGTCCTTTTGGTGCAGTACCAAATTTTTTCAGGAGACTTTGGGCAACTACTCGCTGAAATCCAAGGAGATCATAGTCACCATTCATGACATCTCTGTGGAACAGCCAACTGTTGACCACAGCACTGTGAAGAGTCCAGGCATAAATTGGCCACCACCACTTTTTTGATCTTATTGTGCTGTGGTAACGGGACACCTGAAGATCATGTAGATCTACTCCTCCCATTTGCTGGTTGTAAGAGTGGATTATTTGAGGTTGCTGGAGGTAGTCATATGCCTTTCTTTCCTTGTTCCATCTCCTAACTGGTAACTCAGAGTAGACCTTTTCCACATTGCTTGCAACAGTGACCACACTGTTATCCCTCCACCTCACCAGTAGCTTTTCTCCTTCAGACAGAACTTCTGTGAAGCCCCTCTGTAACTTTTGGAATTCCTTGAATGGCACATCAAACAACTGGTTTTGCCGCATGGCCCCAGTGCACCCATATCGTCGCTTTGTCATCTCATCAATCAGGGATAATGTGGTGAAAAGGTTGTCATGCGTGAAGTTGCATCCTCCTGGAACACCAGCTTGTTCAGCCAAACCCAGCACTACACTGGGCCCATGACCTAACCCAGTCTCTGGAAGAAGGGTATGCACTCCAGCATAAGGCTCCATGTGGTAGAGGTAACCCCCTGAGGACGCCAGGCTCCAAACCTTATAGCCATAGCGGATTGGTTTTCCCTTTATGAACTGCTTGTACCCGTGGCGCCCATAGTAGGGAATCATACTCTCATCAACTGACAGCCATTTACTGCATGGCAGAATTTTGTATGCGTTATTGAGCTCCTGGAAGATTGGCCTCACCTTAAAGAAGGGGTCATTGTTGCACTTTGTGTTGTCCACAACATGGATGGAAGCCATAATTTCATCAAATCTGTTTCTTCTCATAGCATTGGAGATGCTGCTGTTGTGGACATCACCATCTAGTGACCAGAGCAAATGCCGTCAAGGAACAGTACAATATCCAGAGGCGAGGAGCACACCATAGAATACAAGTAGTTCATCCATGCTTAAATTAAGAGGTTTGTATTTGTTCTGAACAGAGTAGAGATTTGACATTTCTATGGTAAGATCTCTCAGAGAATAGACATTGTGCTGCTGTTGGTTCATACACAATGTAGTCAGGCAAATTGCTTTTTGCTGGTTTTTTAGACTTTCTGAAACACCTACTCTTGTTGTTCCTTTTAATCAGCTGAGCAGGGGTGCTTTCTGCCAAGGGCACTGGTATGGTGGTAGTAGTAGCATCTGAAGATGGCAATACAGATGATGAAGCAGCTTCAAGTTGTTTTGTACGATTTCTTGTTCGGATTGTTAGTTTTGGTTGGTCGCCGCAGGCAGGTTCAGGGATGTTTTCTACCAAGGGCACTAGCATGGTGGCAGTGGTAGCATCTGAAGATGGCAATAAATACGATGAAGCAGCTTCAAGTTTTTTTGAGAGATTTCTTGTTTGAATTGTGAGTTTTGGTTGGTCCTCGCATTCAGGTTCAATTTCCTCAAAATGATCAGATCCAAACAGTTCTGCAGTAGAATTCAAAATTCTTGATGGTATGTGAGCTGAGTCACCAGTAAAATCCATGTCAGATGCAGAAAGCTATCACAGTCGCTTTCTATTGCATCCTTCTCTATCTTAGGGACCACTGCTATATTAAAAATTGCAGGCTCTGGGTCATCAGTGTCAAGTAAATCCATAACTTGACTTAAAGTCAATCTGAAAGAGAGTTCATAAAAATAACACAGAATTACATATGGGGAACATAGACTCCCTGTGTTATACCACCGGTCACAATTGTAACCGTCTTCATTTATCTGCAGTTTGACAACAGAATAAAGCACGTATTCATTTAATTTCAATGTGTATGTATAGATAACCCTTTCATGATGATATGTGCAAAAAATATTCTTACCTGTTCTTTCTGAGCTTTGATGTCATCCTTCCATTAAAATGGCAGCACCAGGAAATAAATGTGTGTGGTCACATGACTAAACAAACCAATCATGTTAGACCTGCCATAAACTCATATAGACATCTTACATTTTCATTATATATGAACATGTGCTTCATAATACGAGTTAATTTTTGATTGCACACTAAAATATGCAAGGAAAAATTGTGGTCACAATTGTGACCAGTGGTATTAAATGGGTTAACACTTTAGATTAATGTTCCCTTTGTTAAGAGTTTATAAAGGTCTTCCTTTATATAGTCACCTTTGGCTTGCTCACTGGGGTTAGTACAATTATTATTTAATTATAAAAAATAAATAAAAAACAATGTTATTTCTCAAATGAAAATGCGTAACTTTTACAAAATCTAATACCCATGCTTTAGTATTCTTTCTATATAAGTGATATATTCTCAAGATGGATATGGGACAGTCTGGATATTGTGGGCAAATGTTTGAGATGAAAGAGGCTCTATTGAGGACAGCTGACTGTGTTTAGTTGATGCAATGTCTGCTGAGTTTGAGTTAAAGACCTCCATCATCAGTGCACATAACTGGTGACAGATTCAAAGTATATTTAGAGTCATTCACAAGGTCCATGATATTTATGCTGCCCTGCTTAGCTTTTGAGATCATGTAAGGTCTGGCATGTCTTCAGACAATTGGCCGTAAGTGAGTATAGGTTTTATTTATAGGATAGGGGTCTGTTATTTATCATTCGTCAGGTAAAAATTATAGGTCTGATAGCTTAGAACAGTACATTTACATTTACATTTATGCATTTGGCAGACGCCAAATGCATAAATGCATAAATAAATGCACATCCAAAGTGACTTACAGTGCACTTATTACAGGGACAATCCCCCCCGGAGCAACCTGGATTAAGTGTCTTGCTCAAGGACACAATGGTGGTGGATGTGGGGATCGAACCAGCGACCTTCTGATTGCCAGTTATGTGCTTTAGTCCACTACGCCACCACCACTCCCAGTAGTACAGTAGTAGTAGTAGTACAGCAGTATCACACCTCTCCTCAACAAGCTACACAATTTGAGGTATCATTCATGTCCATAGCAAAAACAGTGCAGGATAAGTTTCGCAAATTGGGGTTGGGGTTTGATTAAATTAGCTGATTTGTGTTACAGTACATTATCAATACTGCATCCCTGACTTTTTTTAGCTTAATTTATTGTCTACTGAATCTACAGTATATATGATCCTCATTATATACCCTGCTGTATTGTGGGAGTATAGCTTGTCAAACAACAGTGAATTTGGAAAAGATGTCCCTCTGAATCTTCTAGAAGAGCAGATCCAGGGCCTCTCTGACCTTCACATTCAAGTTTGAGAGCGAGCTGGACAGACGAGCTTCTCCGTACCTGTTGCTCACTCCTGGCCAACTCAAACACATTTTTCTGCCTGCAGAGCCACTTAATGGCTTCTGTGGAGAGCTGGAAGAAAACAGCTATGGTAAGATCACCCCATGTCCCGTCACAGGATGTGCTCTGTGCATACATGCTGTAGTGCATTATACAAAACTAAGGTGGATTGATGGTCAATAAAGTTACAGCCAGAAGACATAGGAATGTTTAAAGGGGTCATGTCATCCATTTTTTTCCCCTTGAGGTTCACTTATGTTATTAAAGGTTTTTGCACAAAAACAGGCATAATATTGTATTCAATTACCTTTTTCCACCCTGTCTCTGGCCCTCTGTTTGAAACGCTCTGTTTTCTGTGTTTTCCCTTTAAAGACTTATATTATACATGCCCACTGTGTTATGATTGGCTAACATCTTTGAAGAGCAACACCCCTCGCCAACACTCGTGGAACTTTGGAGTGTGGTAGTGTAAACTCCCCAATGATTTCTCTTGCAGACATCAGTGAACAACATCCAATAGAATGTTTAGTCCAAAGGTTTTAAATTGGTTACTGATACAGTTATCCAGACCATGACGTTGTCTAATATTTTTTGATGGTCAAAGTAAGTTGTCAATTTGGATTTACACCAAAACTATATACTATACTATTATATATACTATAATTATATACAATAATAAGCGTGACCGGGAGCATCCAAAGATGCAAATTAAACATTATCAATAATAGTTTAGTTTTGATAGTTAAGACAGATTGCGTTCTTACCGAGTGCAAACTGTACCGGATAACACATAAACTAACCCAAGCAGACTTTGATGTGACAAATCACTTTCAAGTTCTGACATCAACAAAACACAAAACCAAACTATGATTTAAATTCACTAAATAGTTCACGTAACAGTTTTTCAGCTTTAACACTTTATATGAATGTTAAAGATTAAATTATGAAAGGTTTATAAAGGGGTTCATTAATTACTATTAATTTACAAATGCATTATAATCACTGATATAACAACATGAATAAAATGTGCAAATTGTATGCAATACTTGCCAAATAGTGAGCATTTAACTTACACATTAAAAATGGTTAATAAATAGACTTATTCATACTGTACTTGATATGCAGTTATAACAACATGAATATAAAGGGCATAATTGATTAATAAATAGTTATTCAAAGTACTGAGAAATAATATGACTGACGTAAGAGTAAATAAGTAGTTTGCTGAAAAACTATTCAAGTAATTACTTTACAAATTACTTTTATGAAAATTATACATAACCCCAATTCTGAAAAAGTTGGGACAGTATGCAAAATGCAAATAAAAACAAAAAGGAGGGATTTGTAAATTAAATTCACCCTTTGCTATATTGAAAGCTCCACAACTAAATATTATATTGTGTTTTACAATATTTATTTTGAAAATGTACAGTAATTTCAAATCAGATGATTGCAACACACTCCAAAAAAAGTTGAAACGGGCAATTTAACTGAAAACAATTGGACGGGTTGAAATAACAAGGCAATATGAAACAGGAGATGTTAAACAGGTGAGGCAATCATATCATAGGATATAAGGAGCTTCCAAAAACAGCCTAGTCCTTCAAGAGCAAGGATCAATCGACACTTGTCAATTTGCCAACAGATGCTTCATCAAATAATCCAGCAATTTGAGAACAATGTTCCCCTAAAAACAAATTGGTTGGAATTTCGGCATTTCACCCTCAACAGTGCACAATATAGTTAAAAGTTTTAAGGAATCTGGTCAAATCTCGGTGCGTAAAGGGCAAGACGAAAACCACTTCTGAATGCACGTGATCTATGATCCCTTCAGACGTCACTGTCTTTAATACGTCATTCATCTGTAATGGATATCATGAACATGGGCTTGGGATTACTTTAGTAACCTTTCTTAATCAACACCACTCACCGCTGCATCCACAGATGCAAGTTAAGACTTTACTATGTAAAGGAGTAGCACTACATCAACACTGTCCAGAAGCGTTGCCGACTTCTCTGGCTCGGTGTCATCTTAGATGGAGAGTAGAACAGTGGAACTGTGATTCTGAAGAGTCTCACATTTCAAAAAGTTTTTGAAAAACACAGCTGTAGTGTTCTCCAGGCCAAAGAGGACAAGGGCCATCCAAGCTGTTATCAGCATCATGTGTAAAAGCCAGTGTCTGTATGTGCCAGGGGTGTGTCAGTGCCAATGGGATGAGTAACTCGCACATCTGTGAGAACACCATTTTGGAGCAACGTATACTGCCATGAAGCACCGTCTTTTCCAGTGACGTCCCTGCATATTCCAGCAGGACAACTTCAAATCACATACTGCCTGGATTACAAGTGCATGTCTGTGTAAACAGAGAGTGCGGGTGCTAGATTAGCCTGCCTGCAGTCCTGACCTGTCTCCAATTGTGAATGTGTGACACATTATGAAGCATACCATATGGCAACGAAGGCCCTGTACAATTGTGCAGATAAAGACCTACATAATGGATGAATGGGGGAAAATTCCACTTTCTAAACTTACAAATTGTTTCTTAAATGGCACAGTTGGATTGGTTTCACGCTGAAGAACTGTTTAAAAGTTATTTTTTTTCTCTCGTAAATGTAAACTAGTGTAAATGCCAACACCATCATATATGTTGAAAGGATTTGATGCCTGTCAGCCAAAACATGAGCTCATTGACGTTAAATGAGTCTGCTTTTTTATTCCATCAGTTACTCCTGGTCGGAGTCTGCTGTAAATATTTTGTTTATACGTAGGATTACGTCCTACCTAAGTTTAATGGTGTAACTCTCAAATAATTAGCAGTGCATAAATTGTGACTTAGTGCCCATTTATACCACAACTAGGCTAAGTTTTAACTTATGCACAGCTAGTGTAACTGGCCCCAGATCCTCAGAGAGTGCAGAGAGTTGGCATCAGACTGATGATATGGAGATGGTTGTAGTGACGTGATCTTTTGTTTAATTTGTTGTGTCAAAAGACCTCACTCAGTTTGTCAGACCAGTGGAAACAAAAATATTATGAGTCTGCCCCAGTGCTAAAAATGTTTGACAGCTTTTGATTGGTCATTTGTTTTTATTCATTTTAACTTGAAATACGCGCTTCCAATCCCACACATTGTATACACCTGCACTCGTCCCTATCACCTGTCATTGTTTACACCTGCACTCGCCCCTATAAATACACTATCCTTCCGTTTGTATCTGGTTGGTTATTGTATTTAGTTCCCCGTATCTTTGCCCCGCTAGTCTCGTCTAGTTTTGCCCCCCCGCTAGTCTCGTCTAGTTTTGACCTCCCTACTATTCTTCCTCTTAGCTTGCCAGCTCCCCTAGTTCCCCTGTCTTTGCTCCCACTTGTTATACAACCTGTTTACCCCGGCTTTGACCCTCGCTCCCCTCGACTACTCTCCCGGATTTGCCCCCTTTACTCTCCTTGATTCCCCGGCTTTCGACTCTACGCTTTCCCTGACCATTCTTCACTGGATTTGCCCTGTTTTTGTACTGTTGCCTGCTCTTATACTAATAAAAGCAGTTTTTCTCCGACATTGTGACTGCCTCATCTTGTGTGATTGTGTGCGGGTTACAGAATAACCAACCTAACCGAAGGCAGTCACAATGCACCCCACGGATTCGCGCAGCTCACTAGAGCGGATTTTCGTGGCGTGTTCCGAGCGCGGATTTGCGGCTGGGAGAGATTACCACGCATTCACGGCCCAGGGACAGCAGGTAAGCACTTTGTTTGACTTTTGTCACCCTGTTCTGCCTGTGTCTGTCCCTGAGCCCGTTTATACTCCCAGCGCATTTCTGAGCGCCGTGAGCCTTCAACCCCCTGAGAGGTTTGACGGCTCTTTTGACGCTAACCTAGGGTTTTTTATGCGAGGCAGCGGTTGTGTAACTCATAACCCCGCCCTCGACATCATGGACCCAGCGGCCCAACTCATGGTTTTGCGTCAAGGGAGCCAAACCTTGGAGGCTTATGTTACTGATTTTTGTGCCCTGGCCAACCAGGTGAATTTTGATGAGGTGGTTCTGAAAGACATTTTTCAAGATGGACTGAATGAGCCAGCCTCATCATACATGCCTGGTGGTCGCTGCTCTCTCAACCTGGCTCAGTTTATTGACCTCGCCCTGCTGTGCGTTGGTTCCTCGTTTACTGTGGGGGAGGCAGATACTGAACCAGCGCTCTACACCACGGCCCCCGTCTCGAGGCCTACCACGGCCCCCATCTTGAAGCCTACTACGGCCCCCGTCTTGAAGCCTACTACAGCCCCCGTCTTGAAGCCTACTACGGCCCCCGTCTTGAAGCCTTACCCGGCCCCCGTCTTGAAGCCTTACCCGGCCCCCGTCTTGAAGCCTTACATGGCCCCCGTCTTGAAGCCTTACACGGCCCTAGTCCCGAAGCCGTACACAGCCCCAATCCCGAGGCCTGTCACGGCCCCAGCCTCGAAGCCTGGCACGGCCAGCGAGTCAACGCCCATGCCTGTCAGGGCCCCAGCCTCGAAGCCTGCCACGGCCAGGGAGTCAACGCCCATGCCTGCCACGGCCAACGAGCCAGCGCCCACGGCCAACGAGCCAGCGCCCATGCCCGCCACGGCCAACGAGCCAGCACCCCTGCCTGCCACGGCCAACGAGCCAACGCCCCTGCCTGCCACGGTCAGCGAGCCAGCGCCCATGTCTGCCACGGTCAGCGAGCCAGCGCCTGTAGCCTCGACCGTCCCCATGGCCACATCCCCTGTTGGCCGAAGACGTAAGAGAAGGAAGAGGGCCCCTTCTCCCCAGTCTCGTCTTGTGCTCAAGACCGCAGAGGTTCCCTCAGAGTCTTCCATGGCTCTACCGACCTCTGCTCCGCCCTCAGAGTCTTCCACGGCTCTGCCGGGTTCTGCTCCACCCTCAGAGTCTTCCACGGCTCTGCCGGGTTCTGCTCTGCCCTCAGAGTCTTCCACGGCTCTGCCGGGTTCTGCTCCGCCCTCAGAGTCTTCCACGGCTCTGCCGGGTTCTGCTCCGCCCTCAGAGTCTTCCACGGCTCTGCCGACCTCTGCTCCGCCCTCAGAGTCTTCCACGGCTCGGTCAGCCTCTGCTCGCCCCTCAGAGCCCTCCCGGGCTCCGCCTCACGAGTCTCTCAGGGCTCCTCCTCTCGAGCCTCCCAGGGCTCCTCCTCTCGAGCCTCCCAGGGCCCCTCCTCTCGAGCCTCCCAGGGCTCCTCCTCTCGAGCCTCCAAGGGCCCCTCCTCACGAGCCTCCTACGGCTCCACCACCCGAGCCTCCTACGGCTCTGCTCCCTAAGACTCCAGAGCCTTCTAGAGATTCGCCTCCCGAGCCTCCTGCGGCTCCGCCTCCCAAGCCACCTACGGCGCCACCTCCCCCAGCTCTGCCTCCAGAGCCTACCAGGGCTTCACTCCTGGAGCCTTCTACGGCGCCACCTCCCACGGCGTCACCTCCCTCGGCTCTGCCTCCAGAGCCTTCCAGGGCTTCACCTCTGGAGCCTCCTACAGCACCACCTCCATGGGCTCCACTTCCTGAGCCTTCCAGGCCTTCGCCCCTAAAGCCCCCCTTGGCTCCACCTCCAGAGCCTTCCAGGCCTTCGCCCCTAAAGCCCCCCTTGGCTCCACCTCCAGAGCCTTCCAGGCCTTCGCCCCTAAAGCCTCCTTCGGCTCCACCTCCAGAGCCTTCCAGGCCTTAGCCCCTAAAGCCTCCTTGGCTCCACCTCCAGAGCCTTCCAGGCCTTCCCTAAAGCCCCCTTCGGCTCCAACTCCAGAGCCTTCCAGGCCTTCGCCCCTAAAGCCTCCATCGGCTCCACCTCCGGAGCCTTCCAGGACCCCACCTCCAGAGCCACCTACGGTGCCACCTCTGATGGCTCCCCCTTTCACGGCTCAGCCCGGACTTCCTGACCCTCTACCTGTCCTGTGGCCTCTTCCCTGGCCTCCGGACCCTATTCCTGTCCGGTGTTCACCTTCCAGACCCCCGGACCCAGTCCCTGTTCTCCAGTCGCCTTCCAGACCCCCTGACCCAGTCTCTGCCCTAAGGCTGCCCCTAGATCTCACGACCACCCGCCTGTCCGCTATGTTCCCCTTGACCTTGCCTTGAACTGCCCATTTGACCCCCATGGACTGTTTCATTTCCCTTTGTGCCTTCTGTCCCCCTTGGACTGCCCTCATTTTGTTGGTGTGTTTCTGTTCCCTCGAGCTCACATGCTCGTTCTGCCCCCGCGAGCTCACACGCTCGTTCTGCCCCCGCGAGCTCACAGGCTCGTTCTGCCCCCCCGCGAGCTCACACGCTCGTTCTGTTCCCTCGCGCTCCACGCAACCCAGCGTGGCCGTCAGGAGCCGTCCTATTCAGAGGGGGGAGTACTGTCACAAACCCCGCTCCTCTGCCCCATCTCCGCTTGCGCGAGCACGCACACATGCACTCCGCGAGCGTGCTCGCTTCCCACTCCCTCGCTCCGCCTCCTTGAGCTCGTACGCTCTTTTTCCTCCCTCGGGCTTCCACGCCCGGTTTTGCTATTACGAGCTCTCGCTCGTAAACTATCTCCCCCCTCTGACTCATGCTCGCTTCTCACGCGCTTCAGCCAGAACATTATGACCACCTGCACTCACGCGCTTCCAATCCCCACACATTGTATACACCTGCACTCGTCCCTATCACCTGTCATTGTTTACACCTGCACTCGCCCCTATAAATACACTATCCTTCCGTTTGTATCTGGTTGGTTATTGTATTTAGTTTCCCGTATCTTTGCCCCGCTAGTCTCGTCTAGTTTTGACCTCCCTACTATTCTTCCTCTTAGCTTGCCAGCTCCCCTAGTTCCCCTGTCTTTGCTCCCACTTGTTATACATCCTGTTTACCCCGGCTTTGACCCTCGCTCCCCTCGACTACTCTCCCGGATTTGCCCCCTTTACTCTCCTTGATTCCCCGGCTTTCGACACTACGCTTTCCCTGACCATTCTTCACTGGATTTGCCCTGTTTTTGTACTGTTGCCTGCTCTTATACTAATAAAAGCAGTTTTTCTCCGACATTGTGACTGCCTCATCTTGTGTGTTTGTGTGCGGGTTACATTTATATATTTATTTTACTTTCTTAGTGATATAGTATATGAACTATTCAATTTGCATATCCATTCAACTTTCTTCTGGTTATATAACAAAAAAATGTTTAAAAACTAACAAAAAAACTGAAAAGTAATAATAAAAAGTAAAATAAACGTAACGTTCATTCATTCGATCTTTAGTCAAATTGCTGACTTTGTGATGTTGCTGTAACTTTGTCATTGTTTTCAGTTATTTTTTGCTAAATTAATTATTGGTGTATGTATTTTGTATGTAATTTACACATTGTATTTGAATTATTAGTCATTAATGAATCACTTTTTAAACCCTTGACAAAGTGAAGATTAATGTATATTGTAGCTTAACCCTGCAATTTATTCATCAACCCCCTGCAATCCAGTTTAACCAAAGTACTCTGTGTCTTGAGTATTTAAATTAAATCATTGTAATTCCTTCAGTGCAAACATCCCTCCCATACATTCTAAATTCGGCTCATTATAAATGTAATTTTTTTCCACGCTATTTGCCAGGTGAAATTAATGTTAAGCTTTCCACCCACAACAGTAGTGCATACTAACACACTTCAACTACAGCACACACACCTGGCTTTTGTGGTATAGAATCCCCTGTCTAAATCATCATGCTGTTAGGTAGCCTATGCTCTCCACTGTGATGTTTGGATTGGACAGACATCAGTGTGCAGTGAACAAATCATGGCTTAGATAAACAAAATACATCTGTGTGGAGACTTGCCCTGCTCTCTTTGGCAGGGTCACACTTGACTTCAGCAAGGCAGGGCTGTTTTCCATGAGAGTAGTAAGTGACAACATCTGCTATTTCTTTTCAAGGAGAAAATAAAAACAAACCTTGATGCATTGTAGGCTCTTGCAATATGAATAAACAGAACCAAAGGGCTCAGAGTTTCCTCCGCAGCTGAGTTAATGTCAGTAAGCGTTATGATGTTTCTGAAAGGAGACATCACTGTCATCTCTAAGCTTCATTTAATACATGACATACAAATGTTCAGCAAATCTTTGAAATTAATTTGGTGGCATTGCAGGAAACCACCCATAGTGAGCAAAAGAGACCCATGATGGGCTTGAGTTGATCATGGTATGCTGAATTGCAACAATGCTTCAATGAGTAAATGTGATGTTCAGCCAACTGTGTTCAGCCAAGGCACACCAGGGAAATATATATGATAACTTCTCACCATTACTGTAATTACATCAGTTCTCTTTTAGATACCCCACAGGTTGCTCTGTATCATCATGTGTTTATCAGAGCTGTTTATCTGCTTAGGAGGGGTCATTTACACAGGAGGCATCCTTGTGCTAAATGGATCTCCTACCGTTGTGATGCCTCTCAATGCATCTAAGATCTTTAAGATGCTTTTAAGTAAAACTGTTAACCCTTAAATGCATACATCAGGCCTTTAGTGACACAGGACCTTATTCCACCCAGTTTTCCTCATCCAGAGGCTCCAAGATGGTAATAGGGTCTGGCAGCCATGGAGGGGAATCCAGAAAAGCGGGGGGTCCAGTAAGTGGGTGGAGGACAGAGAGGTGGGTTCAGGAAGGGGGCAGGTTCCGGAGGGTGGAGAGGAGGCTCCAGGAAAGGGGAAGGGGTCTGGTGGCCAGAGAGAAGGCTCTAGGAAGGAGGCAAATCTGGCTGCTGGAGAAGAGGCTCCAGAAAGGGGAAGGGGTCTGGCAGCCAGAGAGAAGGCTCTAGGGAGGAGCCAGTGTCTGGTTGCTGGAGAGGAGGTTCCAGAAAGGGGGTGGGGTCTGCCGGTCAGGGAAGAGGCTCCAGGAAGGAGACAGGCCATTGAAGAACAGGGTAGAGGTCAGACAGCCTCAGGACAGGGATGAAGTTTAGGCAGCTCCAGGACAGGGATGAAGTCAGGGTTGACTGCGGCTTCAGGGGAGAGGTCAGACTTGGTGGTGGCCACTTGGGAATGGACACAGTCAGATTGGGCGGTAGACACCTCCTGGCGAGGCCAGATGCAGGCTCAGCAGAAGCCTCCTGATGGGGGTCAGACGCATGCTCAGCGGACACCTCCTGGTAGGTGTCAGACCCAGGCTCGGCCACCTCCTGAAATCCAATAGATTACATAACTGACCACAATTCTTGTCATGTAATTTGTAATCAGTACCAGTTTACAATTCAGAAGTAATCTACCCAGGACTGTGTGCAGTCAGCAGGTCATTGTCACAAAATAAACCCCTGAGTAGTACCCCGACACAAAGCCTTTCACCCTACAGATCAACATCTGTTGTATTGAAATCAGTGAACATCCTACAGTATGTTCGGCTCATTTTACCTATTTAAGAATTGACCGTTTAAGAGTTAAAAACAGTGAAAACTAGACTTAATTAACATTGACCAAATGAATATGTTCAAAAAGGATTTTAGGATTATTTGTTTTTTAGGATTTTATAATATTTATAAGAGATTATAAACATTATTGTTACTTTTACTTGATCAAAATCATCAAAGATTTTACCTAAAAAAGACATTATTATAATATTAAGGAAAAATATTAAGGCAGTCATTTTATGTGACCTTTTTTCAAGGTCTTTACTTCCAGAAGTACAGAAACTTTCACTGGAGTGAATTCAGTTTGAAGCACTGAAGGGACAGTGGCGTTTTGGCCACAGGGAAATGTGAGGGAGGGATCGTTCTACCCTAATAAGGGGGACACCCCCATGGAAGGGCAGGGTCGTCCCGGACAGAGGTATGAATCCTAACCACCCAGATTTAACTTAAGTCTCCCTCCAGGTTGTTTGACAGATGGGCTCCTGAGACAAATGGTGCGAGCCCCTTAGGAGAAGATTCAGCAGCCGCTCAAGCAGGCAAGTCCAGCCACAGCCGAACAGGAAGGGCCCTTGCTGTGTTTGACAGGGGGAAATACAAAAATACAAATTAACGTGAATGGCTCATGCTGCGTTCGGACAGGGAATCACTTACCGACAGGCATGATTGTGTTGGAGGGGTCTGCAACGCCCTACCACGGTCACCCGAATGGAGTCAACTTGCCCCCCCCCAGACGCAATGTGGGGGCCGTCACTGCATTCGAATGGAGAACCCCCTGCTGCACTTCGGAAGGGAGAGCCCTTGAATATTGAGTCCAACAATATGAGATTGGGGGGCTCCCGGGCTGGCTGGAGAGGCCCCTGCAGTGCCTAAATGGTGGGGCTGACCTGGTGATCTGACAAGGATAAGGCATGCGTCCCCCTGACCCTGATCGTGAATAATTTGTGATTAGCTAATTTATTTTGAGTTTGTTGAGCGTTTTTGATGTGCAGGCAGTTGATATGAATGTAGCTAAGGTAAGCGTTGGATGACCAACGGCCTAGTGAATGAAATTTGATGCTTGAGCAGGCCTTATTGGCTGCGGTGGTTGCAGCGCTGATGAGGAAGGAATGGCTTGAATATAGTTTTTCTGAGGTGCCAGATTTAAGATTGTTTTTGGAACGAAAATCGGGAAACTGCTTGGTTTTTCTCGTTTACAAAGAGTGGGTCGAGAGGTTTTTTGGATTGTGAACCTCTGTAGTGGAGGTAAAGTGCTAGTAACTGAAGGGCTGGATGGGAGTGGGCAGGTTGAAAATGAAAATTGGATGCCTTCTTTTGGTCTGATCTGTTTAACTCTGTTTGATATGGTGTCTGATTGTCTCATAGTCTATGATGTGGAGGTCCGAAATGGTGGGATGGATTCTTATGTCAAATTTTTCCATGGTAGTGAGTTCTGAACATTGTGGGAAGCCAAAGAAGGTGTGGATGAACATTGCATCTAGTGTTTTATAGGATGGAGATGTGTAGCTCTGGAGGAGTGTATTTGGACATTAGATGTTGAAATACACACCTCCACAGCTACATATGGTGAGGGGTAGCCCAGTAACGTTCTGGTGGGTTGGGATTGTGAATGCCTTTGATGAGGAGTGAGATCTGGGAATGGCTTTTTGTGGGGGGAATTTTTTCCCAAAATAATTTTTTGAATCCACAGGTGTGGACCTGCACGGCATTCGATGGTAGGATGAATGGGATCCTCGAGTGTGGACTCACATGCCGTTTAACAGGAAGAGCCCATTTTTTTGTGTGGAAAGTTTGGAAATGCTGCCAAAAAGCAAGAACTCTGCTGTATGAATGGGTTGAGCCCGGCATTCAATGTGAGGGCGTATGGTAGGCTATGTTTGAATTAAATTGATTGATGCTGAGATGCAGGCTTATGGTGAACTGTTTAGGGAAGACCTGAAACAGCCTGATTGTTATCAGTTGCTAGGTGGGTGATGATTCGTTTGGTATGACTGGCATAATATGGGTTACGCAGTCATGGAGGCAGAGACACATAATATCAAATATGTGGCGCGGTTGTGGCACATGAACAGTTGCGGCATCTGGACAGCGTGTTAGTGCTGTTTGCCGTATAGTGGAAGGTTATCGCATGGCCCTAAAGATGCCACGGTTGCAGCGGTTGAATAGTGTATTAGCACTGTTGCAGTGCGGTTGGAGGTTGGGTCGCATGGCCTGAAAGATCCCGCAGTTGCAGTGCTTGGACCGCACATTGCACTGTTTGCTGTGTAGGGGGAGGTTTAGTCGAACGGCCCGAAAGACGCAGCAGTTGTGGCACCTGGACAGCACATTTGTACCTGGATGGGAGACCTCCTGAGAAAACTAAGGTTGCTGCTGGAAGAGATATTAGGGAGTCCAATAGGGCGTGCTAACATTGCTCACCCTGTGGACTATGTAGGTCCTAATCATCAAGGTGGATGCTGCACACATACACGCACACACACACACGCACACACACACACACACACACACAATTAGTTATATGTGGTTGTTCAACTGCACAATGTTGATTTGTTAATGCAGACAAAGTATTTGCTGTACAATAATATCTGTTCTTTTTTTTTAAATATTTGTATGGTTGTAATTTTGAAAAATTTAAATCATGATTGTTTTTTCTTTCAGACTGTAAGGGGGTTAATATGGGCAAGGAGGAGGTGAGAGCTGGCTTGTCAATATAAATAATAATTTAATTAAACTCAAAACAAAAGCACAAACATAAACACACACACGATGGACATGCCCGTAATTCTCTCTCTCTCGCACAATCCTCCGCAGTCTGCCTTTATCCCTCTCGGAGGCTTGATTAGCCTGATAAGGGACCGGGTGTGTATGATCACGACCCGGCCCCACCCTCCGCCCTGCCACACAGACTAATAACATTTGTAAGTAAAATGAGTATCATCTTATTTTAAGTACTGTTAATTCAGTAAAGCAAAAAATGTACTTATCTATTGTACATGTGTAGTACTACAACTCACAAATAGGCGGCGCTCTTTCCAGTTAAAATGCTACTATATAAGCCTTTATTCAGTGTGGAAACATTTAGGTCAACCTATGCCATAATTTATACATAAGTGTGCTGAAAATTTACTGAAAATCTATTGAACTCAATATGGGTCATTTTTGACCCGAACATCACAGGTGCCATTATTTTTAAACATAACAGAAAGGTTAAAAATATCTCCTTTGGTGATTCACAGAAGAAAGAAAGTTATGGGCTTGGAATGACATTGTCTGAGTAAAAAATGACAAAATCTTCATTTTAGGGTAGAAATATTACATAACATGCTTTCGGTGTGAATGGCCACTTCAGCCCATTCACATTGCCAGTGTTTTAAACTCACACAAAAGTGACAAGGGCTACATATGAAAGGACCCCCTCCTCTACGGCCAACTCAATTGGGGTGATACCTTAAGGAGAGTCTGACAGAAACATCAAAAAGTGACCAGAAGGCTTTCAAAAAATGAGAGGCAAACTGTGGTCCTCTATAAACAATAGATGGCATCCCATGAATCATCATTACATGCTGCAGAACCAAATTGGCAGTCTCCTTAGCAGAATGTAATTTTGGGAGTGCAACAAAATTTGTTGCCTTGGAGAACCAATCTACTATCACCATGATGACACTGCTGCCAGGTGAGGAGGGTAAACTTGTTCCAAAGACAAGACTTGTTCTCTTAGCTTAGCAGAGACCACATGGATCCTCCTGAATTACAAAGAACAAAACAATGCCAATTCTGACTCTTTATTCTGGACGATAATTAGTCATGAGATCCTCATTATTCTGCAAACAGTAGCTAAAAAGGAATCCATGAATGCTGTACTTTGATGAGTTAACAGTAAAATGTACAGAATGTATTTAAACCGACAATGTACACAATATCTAGCCTTGCTAGATAATTCTGAAAATGACTCTATGACCTGTGATCACTTGTATAACTGACAAATTCATGATTACAGCAGATGTACCTTCTAAAATATGGGTATTGATTGTTAATCATTTATAAGGTTTTAGACAAATGGATGATTATAATCTTTAATCGTGCATACATGTATAATATTAATGAAAGAATGTCTTATTTAGTATGTAAATGTTTGCTTGTTTACGTAGAGAATGCTGATGACATTGAATGTCATGTCTCTTACACCGTTTTCAAGACATAACATGAAAGTCCCAAGAATCCTCCAAAAAAAGGGTTGTAAATAAATTCTGAAAAGTCACTACTGATTGGCTCAGGACACATTTGGGGTGCAGCCAATTTCAGTTCAAAACTTCCCTACTAAGGAAAAACTCTCTTCTGGACTCCTCTCTTCAGTTCTCTTGCTGCTTTCAGATCCTCCATGCCATGTAGAGTCCAATGAAAACTCAGGACACAAAAGTCCCGTGGAAGCCTCTCAGTCTCTGCTCTACGGTTCACACACCCAATGTGAGTCGCAAGTCTTCCTTACAGAAAGCCTAGCTTCAAAGCTCACTTGATCAGCCACGATCATAATAGAGTTCAAGACATCAACAGAACAAACTTTCTTCAAACTCCTAAGAACCAAGCAACACAAGAAACACAACGCAAGGAAATGCAACGACTACATCAAGTACTACATCTCCAGACTTTTGCTCAAAGTGCTGGTGTATTAGTTGAATACTTTGGGTAATCCGATTGCAAAGGAGGATAAATGGTTCTTGGTGTCAACAGACTCACATTCCTCCCTCGTTCTCTCAGGCTGTGGAGCCCCGGCATGATGTATACCCCGCCCCCCTTTCTCTGGAAAGGGCCGTGCCTGCCACGCTGTCTGCCATCAGGTCATCCCCATCTACCTGGATGAGGGAGGGGACAAGGGGAGGGAAACAAAAAAAAAGTGTGGCACCTACATGGCCTAACGGCGATCATGCCAAACTAACAAAACATTTTAAAAAGAGGGAAAGGCCAACATGGAGCAGCAGTGGAAGAGTGAGAGGAGAGAGAGAGAAAAAACACTTACTCGCCGGTTTTCCGATATGCCATGTTGCGTACAGCTTGCTCACTGGGGTTATTAATACAATTATTATTTAATTACTTATTTTTAAACACGATTAACAATCATATTTTATCTAATTACACAATGATGATTCATCGACATTATAGACATTACAGTTTTATCTTCTGTTAATGCTGATCTTCTGCAAAGCTGCTTTAAAACGATGTGTGTTGTGAAAGGCGCTATACAAATAAAATTGACTTGACATGACTTGATGGCATTCTCCATCCCCTGTTGTCTAAATCGCTCCAAACCGGTGTCATTTGTTTGTGCTCGATTTTTGCCGTTAAAATGAACACTTTATCTATTTCCATTCCTTAGAAATAACAAATATGATTCGGGATTCAGTACTTTTTATACAGATATTATAATTCTATAGTCATTGAGTTTAATAGATTTATAGGGATAATTGCATATTTTTAAGAACATTTCATATGTGTTGTGATGTCATAATATCAAATGGTTAAATTGTTTAATTGATTTATAGGGCTAATAAAATTTATATGAAAATAAAATCTTTTTAAAAAATTCAGCTTTGCACTAGGCAAAGAAAACCCATTCATGCATGACACCATGTTTGGCTTGAAAATGTGCTTTGTACAGATAGTTTAATGGGTATTGTCACGAATGTCAAATATAAAACTAACTTTACCGCACTCACAAATACAGGGCATATGGGATTTGGATTTGAAGCTTGAAGTTACTGCCAATGATCAAACTGTCAATATATATATATATATATATATATATATATATATAAAAGAAACCTGCACTGAGCGAGTACAAACGAGTCAGAAAATGAGTGCATTGGACGAGATGAGGTAAATGTATGATTGACGTCACAGATCTGGGTGATAATTTTGTTATTTCTATGTAAGGGAATTATTTAGATTGTTTGTTTCAACAGCACAATCCGGCACAAATCGAGCACAATCGAATGATTGTGTGAACAATCGTTTGGAGTGATTCGGACGACATAGGGTGGAGAGTGACGTCACTGCCCCGAATTAAATCTGTTATTTCTAAAGAAGGGAAAAAGATACACTTCATTTTCATGGCAAAAACCAGCATAAATCAAGCACAAACAAATGACACCGGTCTGGAGCGATTCGGACGACATGGGGTGGAGAGTGACATCACTGCCCTGAATTAAATCTGTTATTTCTAAAGAAGGGGAAAAGATATACTGTTAATTATAATGGCACAAACCGGAACAAATCGAGTACATACGATTGAGGGGTTTGGAGCGATTCTGGGTGGAGAGTGACGTCACTGATCTTAAGAATCTTAAGAAAAAAACAATCACAGTTACTGGTTTTTTCAACAGCACAAATCGAGCACAAACAATTGATTGACACCAGTTTGGAGTGATTTGTACGACATGGGGTGGAAAGTGACATCACCGCTCCCTAAAACATTTTTGCTATATCTAAGGAAGGGAAATAGTTACAAACTTTGTTTTAATGGCACAAACCGAGCACAAACGATCAGCAATGGTTTGGATCGGTTTGAGCGAGAAACATTGCTTAATATCTGAAACCAAATCCAAATCAGCACAAACGTTAATTTTCGTTCAAACACAGAACAAACGAATGGAAGTTTTGGTGATTATTTAATTATATGGGGTGCCAACTTCACAGAGGTTTTCTTTTGTTATCTGTCATTTATTTCAAACATCAAAATTCTAGCATACAATTTCTCACACAGGGGTATATATATATATATATATTTTAAACTTAAATTGGTCAGATGATATTGATCTTCAAATCTAGTGATGTGCATATGTTTGTGTGATGGCTATGTTTAGGTGTAGAGTTTGGAAATATAAATAATTGTTAGCCTGATATGATGTAAGTCAATGAGAGATCACTAATATAATAAAACAGACCTGTATGTGGGTGTGTTTTCTGCATTATGTTATGGATGTTTTATCAGAATCAGAATTAGCTTTATTGCCAAGTATACTTACACATATAAGGAATTTTTCTTGGTGACAGAAGCTTCCAGTGCACAAACAATACAGCAACAAGACAGAGATAATAATACAAATATTTAATAATGTATGTATGTACAATATACAAATACAAATTTGTTATATACACAAGCAAGGAAATGTAAATGGCGTAAAAGAGGTGTAGTAAGTTGGATAAATATATATAGACTAAGCTGTGTATTGCACATTAATTATTACTCAAAGGGGCAGTTTTAACTGTTCATGGGATGGATAGCCTCAAAAAAAACTGTTCCTGTGCCTGACGGTTCTGGTGCTGTGATCTGTAGTGCCTGCCAGAAGGCAACAGTTCAAAAAGGTAGTGGGCTGGGTGAGTGGAGTCCATAGTGGTGTTTGCAGCCATTTTCGTCACTCTGGAAGTGTACAGTTCTTGAAGGGAGGGCATGGGGCAATCCGAACTGTCCTTTGTAATCTTCTTATATCCGATTTCGTAGCTGCACCAAACCAGATAGTTACTGAAGTGCAGAGGACAGACTCAATGACTACAAGGTAGAACTGAATCAGCAGCCCCTGTGGCAGGTTGAACTTCCTCTGCTGGTGAAGGATGTACAACATCTGCTGGGCCTTTTTCACAATGGAGTCAATGTGGGTCTTCCACTTCAGGTCCTGTGAGCTGGTAGTGCCCAGGAACCTAAATGACTTCACTGTTGCCACATTGCTGTTTAGAGTAGTGAGCGGGGTCAATGTTGGGGTGTTCCTCCCAATCATCTCCACCATTTTGAGCATGTTCAGCTACAGGTTGTTTTGACTTCACCAATGAGCCAGCCATTCAACATCCCATCTGTATACAGACTCATCGTATTCTTGGTTGAGGCAGATGACAGTAGTGTTGTCTGCAAACTTCAGGAGCTTGACAGATGGGCCCTTGGCGGTGCAGTCATTTGTATACAGGGAGAAGAGTAGTGGGTATAGAACACATCCCTGGGGGCACCAATGCTGATTGTACATGTGCTGGAAGTTAATTTCCCCTGTCTCACTGGCTGCTGCCTGTCCGCCAGAAAGCTGGTGATCCACTGACAGATAGACATGGGAACAGAGAGTTGTGGAATTTGGTCTGGTCATCCACAGAACTGTTTGCTCAATAAGCAAATTGAAGGGGATCTAGAAAGGGTCCATTGATGTCCTTCAGGTGGGCTAACACCAGTCTCTCAAATGATTTCATGGCCACAGATGTCAGAGCGATGGGTCTGTAGACATTAAGTCTTGTGATTTTGAGTTTCTTTGCGACAGGAATAATGATTGAGTGTTTGAAGCAGCATGGGACTTCACACTGCTCCAGTAATCTATTGAGGATCAGTTTGAAGATGGGGGCCAGCTGGTTAGCACAGGATTTTAGTGGGTGAAACACAGTCTGGGACCTGTGCTTTCCTTATATTTTGTTTTCGGAAGGCACGACATACCTCCTCTTCATAGATCTTAAGTGCAGTTTGAGCAGGAGGTCTTTATAGTCTCACCCTTTTATTTATGTGTGATTGTGTTCTGCATTGTGTCTGATTTATTGTTTTTTATTTGACAAAAAAAAATCATGATGATGAGTCAGGTTCATAATGTGACCAAGAAAGGCAAATGCCTTTTATCATCAGATAAGATTGAATATTCATTTTCCATGCATCTTTTTGGAAGACAAAAGGCCCTGCAGAGCAGTTGACTTCATCACTGAACACTCTTTTGTTCACTTCCTGACCCTCATTTCTAAAACCTAGGTGTGAACAGCAACAGTACATCTCAAGATCTTATCGTAGTGGTTCTGTTTAATGGCCTGGACATTTGGCTGGAGCAATTTAAACAAAGAGATGCTCCTAAAAGAGGACAAATCTTCACATACAGAGTTTAACTCGTAAAATACACCCAAAACTGCATCACAAACACTCCATATGCATTCAAGGAATGGTATAAGCTTAACAACAACTATTTGTGACCCAAAAGTTCACACAAATGTTGCTGCTAATGTATATATGAATGCATTGTTGATAGTTCAACATTTCAGCACCATATTTGGACTCCAAAATTCTGTTGGCATTGTACAGAGTGTATATAGTGGTTTGGAAAGTGAACAATGTATAGGTAAAACCTTAAAGACACTTTTCTATCTGTGAACTTTAAACAAAATTTTCCATCCGTATATATAAGAGCGCATTGTGCATTACAGCAAAACAAACTGTAAGTTTCAGAACTGAAAACTTCATAACAGGGAAATAGCATTTATTTAAACCAAGTTGCAAAAACAGCTAGTTTGGAATTCTGGAACACAAGGACCAAATACATCTGCATATGCAATGCCTATTTTTCCATCATTGCACCCTTGACCCCGCCCACTGGTGCTCAGTAAGCCATACAGGTGAAGAGGTGAGAGATGGCCTGTTATGGGAGATTCATCCAAAGTGGACTTATACAGCACACCTTCATTTGCCTGTCTGGATTTAAATGTTTTTCTACATAAACGTGCACTAGACATATGGCTTTGACCCTTCTCATAAATCGTGCCGCTTTTAAAAGACACAATGTTATAACTCTAAAATTGAAACCACCATTGTGTTTTATTCAGCTGCGCTGTCACGCTGTTGTGCTGTTTTGAAGGTGTCCTGGACCAATTTTACACCCATCTGTGCTATTTTTAATTGTTGGCCTTTTGTAAACATGGACATCTTTGATCGTATTTGTGCATTCTGAATAACACCTGCAATATGCATCACGTTTTAAGAGTGTACAAGCATGTAACAATAACAGGGAGCAGTGACACGCATTAGGTAATGTTTTATTCTTTGGAATGTGCAGCAGATGCACTCTTTTCAGGTTCTTTTTATTCAGTTCACTCTCAGAAAATAAACTTTTTACAAACATAATAGCTTCAATACACACAATGTCATCTGTTTGGCAACTGTAGGATATTTGGTAAGCTGAATTTAGAAGGGAACCGTTAAAGTGCTCTCATTCTCACACCATTATATGTAGGTTATTTGGTACTGATGAATTTAGAAGGGAACCGTTAAAGTACCCTTATTCTCACAACATTATATGTAAGGGTCGCGTGGTCCTCGAACACTTCTCCACACTCAGGCGGACGACAGCCGCTCCAACCCCGGGCGAACCGGAGTGAAACCTTCGACCCCCAGTGGGCAGAACGCCCCCCTCCGCTCCACAGCATGGATCTGGTTCTGATGAGATTTAGAGAAGACCACGAGGGAAGAACCAGAGCGAAGTCTGAGCAGTTAGAAGAGCAGGAGAAACAAGCAGCGAGGGAAGACGACAAGAGAGGAAGAGAGATGACTTAATGTTTGGAAACATTTGAACTCAAATTGGGCCAGGGTAACATCTGGATGGGCTCGCACTGCAAATCACTGGGGATCGAGCCACTTATCCCAATTTCTAGCATCCTCATGTACGAATTTACGGATCACGTTTTTCAGGGTTTTATTAAATCGTTCCACCAACCCATTGGTTTGTGGGTGGAAACATTGGTGAGAATTGATTTAATACCTAATAATTTGTACAGTTGGCATAGTGTTCGTGACATAAATGTAGTGCCCTCGTTTGTGAGGATTTCTTTCGGAATTACAATTTGGGAGATTATTCTGAAGTATTCTGAGTGCCTCCGCAACACTATGTGCTGAGATGTTTCACAATGGCTCTGCTTCCGAATATCGCATTGCAAATTAATGCAAATGATGTCCGCATGCGGTCCATTATAATGGCCCGATGAGGTCCATACCAATTCTCTCAAAGGGTACCTCGATTAATGGTAGAGGGCGTAATGGCTTTTTTGGGGTGGCTGGTGGATTCACCAACTGACATTTACGGTAAGCCGTAATCTGCTAACGTCCCTGTGAATGCCCTGCCAATAAATTGGGCCATTAGTCGGTTGTGTTATTTCCTGTCCTAAATGGCCAGCCATTGGATTATGGTGAGGCGCCTGGAAAAGCACATCCTGACGGCATGTCAAGACTAATTACTGGGTTGTATTTTCTTTTGTTTGTGTGTCCTGCATCACTCGATACAACCTACCTTTGATCATTTAAAAATACGGGTATGTGAGTGCGACATCAGGCCGAAGGTGTTGACAATCAATTACTCTCACTTGGTCAAATGCGTGTTTCAGGGACTTGTCGTGTGACTGCTCCAGAGGGAAATCCCACTCCCTGAGGAAGGGGGCCTCCCCCCTTGCAGCATCTTGACATACAGACCAGGCGCAGACGATGTCCTGGTTGCTGCGTAGATCGTCGGCCAGGCCCATTTTGATGAGGGTGACAGGTTGGACCAGGATGGGCTCCGGGGCTGCAGCAGCAACCCCCTTTGTGTCTGACCAGGCTTGGGCCTGAAGCAGAAGTTGAAAACGCTGCTCCTTCACCTACCACAGCTCGACGAGGGCCTAATGTTGGGTTTACTGGATGCCGGTGAGGGTCTTGATCACCTCGCCAAGTGGTAAGGGCCCCATGACAACGAGTCTCCTCGTCCCGCGTACCAGTGTAACAATAACTTCAAGTTCAGGTATGGGATGGAGGAGATGAGAAGCAGTGACACGCTTTAGGTAATGTTTTATTCCTTGGAATGTGCAGCAGATGCCCTCCTTTTCAGGTTCTTTTACTCAGTTCAATAATTCACTTATAAGTTCACAATAAATTAACTTTTTACAAACACACAATGTCAGCAATTTGGAACCACTCTCTCATTTTTCTGCCATGCTTCACTGTTTTAAGGCATCTCTAAGCTATCACTGTAACGAGAAACACCTGTTATAAATCATGTCAACCAGTTTGACGAGCCACACCACTCCCTCTCTCCCGCAGACAGACACATGGCCACACCCCCATTACCACAAAGCGCAACATTTAAAAACGCATCTCATTCTGATGTTGCCACTGGATGGGTGTAAACAAACACTGAATATGTGAAATTCATTGACCTGTTGAAGCACCCAACATAATGGATTGTCTTACAGTCACAATATAATTCAAGCTTTGCAAAGGAACTGTTTTTGAAGGATGGGGCAGTTAAAACACTATCGGTATGCAAATACGTAAGTAAACAATTTT
Organism: Xyrauchen texanus; assembly: GCF_025860055.1. Taxonomy (NCBI): domain Eukaryota; kingdom Metazoa; phylum Chordata; class Actinopteri; order Cypriniformes; family Catostomidae; genus Xyrauchen; species Xyrauchen texanus. Next base: position 32,949,118 of record NC_068316.1, on the reverse strand, counting down.
ATTCATGAATATTTAATATGTCATGACTGTTTAATATTTTATGGTGCTGCTTGAGTGAACAGTTTAATATATTCAGATGAAATTTTGGGTGTGTTATTTGTAACCCTGAAATGAATTGTGGAGTTTGATAATTTACTTCAGATTGCGTTTTAAACATAGCTGTATTGGAAGGGCTGTCAGAGCATTGAAGTCTTAAAGGGCCAGGCTGCTTAAAACTGAGCATTTCATAAAGGGTGAATTATAACTGTTTTGGTGCAAAAAAAAAACCTATTCTAAAATTATATGTGGACCTCAGGGAAGATAAGAAAATTATATAAAAAAAAAAAAGAGTAAGTCATTGTAACAATGACTCAGGTTGAGTGGGATTCATGTGCAGTTTATTTAACAAAGCTTAAAGTTCAGAGTACAGACAAGCATGGGTCGAATAATCAGGGCAATAAAAAAATCTCAGAGGCAGAGCAGTAATGTGGTAAAACAGGCAGATGATCGGGGCAGGCAGCAAACAGCAATAGAAATAGAACAACACAGGAAATAATAACGGTCAGAAATGTAGCCGGGGCAAACAGGACTTTGCAACGAGTGAACAAACATACAGGGCTTAAATAGTCTGAGTGATGTCTTGACCACCAGCAAGTTTCAGCAGAGAGACATGGAAAGTGGGAGAAATACAATAATTAGCAGGTAACTGACGCAATAACTGGCGATATGACGCAGGATTAATTTGTCTCAGAATTTTGAAGGGACCCGTACCTGGGACTGAGTTTCTTGCAAGGTAAGCAGAGATGAAGGTCTGAAAGCCACACCCAATGTCCTGGAGTGTAGTTGGGACTGGGACGACGATGGCAGTCAGCTTGCTCTTTTCCCCTGTTTATGGCACATTGTAGATGGACATGTGTTTGGTCCCAACAGCCTCACTTTGTCGAAGCCAGTTGTTCACCGCAGGCACTTCGGACGGTACACCAGACCATGGAAATAGAGGGGGTTGGAACCCCAGAACACACTGAAAGGGCATTCATTTAGTGGAGGGTTTGAGGATCGAGTTCTGCGCATATTCTGCCCAGGGAAGAAAGCAGCCCCAGTCGGTTTGATTATGTTGACAGTACATGCAAAGGAATTTAGTGAGCATTAGACTGGGGTGGTAACCTGAAGTGAGACTTATATTGACATTAAGTAATCAAAAGAAGGCTGTCCAAACCCTTGAAGTGAACTGATGTCAGACACAATGTCTTCAGAAAGACCATAGTAGTGGAACACATAATGGAAGAGGTGTTCTGCGGTTTCAAAGGCTGAAGGGAGCTTAGACAGGGGTATTAGTCGACATGCCTTAGAGAATACGATCAAATATAACAGTTAATATGGTGGTGTTACCTTGAGAGGCTGGTAGATCAGTGATAAAATAAATGGCGATGTGGGACCATGGCTGTTGTGGTATGGGTAGAGGGTGTAGCAGCCCTGCCGGAAGTTTTCTGGGGGGTTTTGCTGTGGCGCAGGTGTGACAAGCATTCTAGAATGTACTGTAACGTTTCCTACCAGTACCAGTTCCTCAACAAACATACTATGGAAGTAATACCAGGATAGTCAGAGCTTGTGGAGGAGTGCACCCAATTGATTACCTTTTCTCTTAGATTTGGTGGCACAAACGTTCGGTTGGGCGGGCATTCTGGGGAAGTCGGGTCTTGTGCGTGGGCCTGAGAGATTTTGGACATGATGTCTAACTGGACCGGAGCTAGAATCAGCGTGGATGAAATGATGGGTTTTGAAGAGGGATTCTGAGGAGAATATTGATGGGATAACGGCGGCAGAGGAAAGTTTCCAAGAGTAGTAAGCACATGGAAAAGGTTTAGGAGGATTACCTTGGTGTTGAGAGAGGATAGTGCCAATACCGGTGTTTGATACATCTACTTCTACCACAAAAGGTGTGTTGGGGTCAGGATGATGCAGAATTGGAGCAGAGGTGAAGCGATTCTTCAGTTCACTGAAGGCTTGAATGGCATCAGTAGACCAGTGAAGCTTGGTGTTTCCTCCCTTTACCATGGCAGTGAGTGGAGCGGTGACAGTGCTGAAGTTTCTGATAAATCTTTTGTAAATTTAGCAAATCCTAAGAATCATTGGTGTTCCTTTACTGTAGTAGGTTGAGGCCAGTTTAGCACCGCCCGTACTTTGCCCACGTCCATAGACACCCCTTCTGGACTGCTGATTTAACTGAGGAAGTAGATTGAAGCTTGGTGGAATTCACATTTCTCCGCATTGGCATACAGTTGGTGTTCCATGAGATGCTTCAAAACTGCCTGGACCTGCTTGATGTGTTCCTCCAGAGTGTCTGAATAAATCAAGATATCATCAAATCAAATCACTTTATTGTCACACAACCATATACACAATTGCAACAGTGGTTGAAAGTCTTGTGTGCAGTTCCAAGCAACATAGCAGTCATGACAGTGACGAGACATATACCAATTTACAATAAACAACATATTTACACAACACAATTTACATATCAAATTTACACATAATTACACAATGCCATAATAATATACAATGTACAGTAAACAATACACACAGTATAGAATGCACATACAATATAAATAAAATAAATATATATATATATATATATATATATATATATATATATATATATATATATATATATATATATATATATCTGTAGTTGTATTGTGGAGAATATAATTATGACAGTCCAGTGTGAGATAATAAGATTAATAAAGTGCAGTGCTGATGTATATTGATCGGGAGAGATCAAGTTTTCAAAAGTCTGATTGCTTGGGGGAAGAAGCTGTCATGTAGTCGGCTGGTGCGGGTCCTGATGCTGCAATACAGCCTGCCTGATGGTAGCAGTGAGAGCAGCACATGACTTGGGTTGCTGGAGTCTCTGATGATCCTCTGAGCTTTCTTCACACACTGCCTGTTATAGATGTCCTGGAGGGAGAGAAGCTTACCTCCGATGATGTTTCTGGCAGTTCGCACCACCCTTTGCAGGGCATTGCTATTGTGGGCAGTGTTATTGCCATAGCAGGCGGTGATGCAGCCAGTCAGGATGCTCTCTACAGTGCTGGTGTAGAACCGTGTGAGGATGTGGTGGTATATACACAATTACGTTTAGGACTGGATGGACTAAGATGGACTATTGGACAGGTCGAATGGCATAATGAGATATTCGCAGTGCCCGCTGCTTGCTGAAAAGGCTGTTTTCCATTTATCCCCCTCTTGAATGCAAATGAGGCTGTAAGCACAGCGTAGATCAAGCTTGGTGTAAAACTTAGCAGATATCAGTTGTTCCAAAGCTGCAGGGACCAGGGGCAATGGATATCTGAATTTGACCGTTATGTCATTTAAACTACGATAATAAATACAAGGATGAAGGCCCCCAACCTTCTTACACACAAAGAAGCCTGCTGCTGCTGGTGAATTGGATGGACGAATCAAACCCTTGGCCAGTTCTTCTTCAATGTACAATTTCATTGCTTTAGCTGTTCTGACAGGGGAAAGATTCTGCCTCTAGGTGGTGAGGTATCAGGTAACAGATCAATGGTGCAGTCACTAGATCGATGCAGCGGTAGTTGCGAGGCTTTGGTTTTACTAAATGCTTCAATAAGATCAGCATACTCAGAAGGTACATGTGGTGCTATGTTGGACTCATTCGTCACCTTAGTGGTTCTCACAGGCATAGGGGTGATAGGCTTTAGACACTTGGATTAGGAGCTGGGGACCCATTGCATGATCTGCTTCTTGCGCCATGAAATTTGTGGGTTATGGTCCTGCAGCCAGGGTAAACCAAGAATGACTGATGTGAGGAGAGTGGATGACGAAGAGGCGAGTAGTTTCAGTGTGTAAAACTCCAACTCATCTAGTACTGCCACTGCCAAAGGAGAGTTGCAAGGACTTAATGGTATCTTATGCTGTCAGTCTAAGTCTTCATCAATAAAGTTTCCTGCTGCCCCTAAATCTAACAAGGTTTTGGTGGTGATGGCATCAGATAGAAATTTTTATTTTACTGGCACTTCAAAACAAGCAGTAGTTTGGATGGAGGAAATCAACAAACTCAACCTGCGACTGTGTGCTTGAGAGGGTCGTGTCCCGCTAGGCCACAATATAGACAGAGGTGATTACTGATGCATTGTTCACACCCCTTTGTGGAGAGATGAGTTCAGCCGACCTGCATGGGTTCAGCGTCATCACTGGGTGGATTAATTTGACTGAGAGGGCTGGTAAATGGGTTAGGTTTTCTCCTGTAGTGAATGAGATTGTCAATGCGAATAGCAAGGTCAATGAATTGATCCAGGGTTCTACCTTCATCATGGCAGGCCAGCTCTGATTGCATGTCTGTGTTTAATCCTTGACGAAACAGCAGTTTTAATGTGTCTTCCACCCAAACAGTTTGTGCAGCGAGAGTGCGAAAAGACAGAGCGAATTCAGCTGTGGTATTTCTTCCCTGACAAAGCGCATGCAGTTGTTCCCCAGCACTCCTTCCTCCCTCAGAATGTTCGAAAACCTCTCTTTGTCGCTGAATAAAATCATGACCCCTTTAAATGGAGTACATGCTCCATTGTTTGTATGCAAAGTCTTGTTAGTTCCACTACAATTCTGAATGTTCTCATTCTTGATTGCTGTTTATGGTTTTTGACTCTGCCTGTTTTTGCCCATGTTTGTCTTTTGCTTGCTGATTTTGATTTGTCTGCTTATTTTTGGTTTATAACAGACCTTGACCTTATTTTCTTATTTTCTCTTCTTGGATTTGTGTATTGGACGGTTTACTTGTTATCTATTAAACTCTACACATGGATCCTCAAACTGGGCATCTGACTGCTTCGTTGCAGACAAAGGGCTGTCCAAGAAATTTTCATCAACCCCAGAATCAATAAAAGCATTTAAAGCAAATTGACTAACCACTGGGCCCTTCCAACTGACTGTGATTGGGAGGTAAAATCCGCAAATGGAGCTGGAGCGAAGAATGGCACCACACCTCAGGGATTCCCCTTACCCTGAGGAGCCTCGTAATTCCCCTGCAGCTCTGTGCACTGCTGACTGAAATGTCCAGAATTAAAACAATAAAGACATCTTCACTCTTGCATGTGTCCTTCAAAGACAGCCTGGCTTTCCCCAAATGCATAGGTTCCTCTGAGGACAAGGGAACATCCTGAATGATTGTCAATATTAATGGTCATGGAGATCAGGCTCTCTAGAGATTCTCCGCAGTCTTTAGTAGCTAATTCATCATTGATGTTTTCAGAGAGGCTATGATGAAAAGAGGAAATAAGGGCTTAAGAATCCCAATGGTTCTCCTCTGCCAAGGCACATAACTGGATGGCATAATCTGCTGCTGTCTGACTCATGGGGTTCTCAGACATCTGTTGGGGCTCTGCTGGATTCATGTTGCTGGATGAGTTTTGATGTCATGGGTAGTTGATGAGGTTAGATGAATCCAAATACAGAGAATCAGACAGGAAACCGAAGTATTAAAACAGTGAGAAAGAAATGAAGACTGTTACTGGAATCTCTTGTTCAAAATAAAGTACAAACAAAAGACTCTTCAAGGGCAGCAAAACAATATTTCTTTCCAGAAGAATATTTACAGGGAACAAAGAAAGTTACTGGCACAAAGACATGAATACAAAACTCAACAAAATGGGAGTTTCATATGGTCAGGCCCAATTCCAGGACCAAATCATAGAGGGTGCTCCTAAATAATAGTGGGGGTGATTAGTAATATTGCAGATATAATATGTAGGCAATTGCTGACAAGCATCACAAGTATAAATACAGTAACACCATAACAAGCATAGTAATATAATCAAGTCAAGTCGTCCATGAAATTATACAATGGGACGTTTAATTTTTTAATACATAAACATAATACCTGACATTCAAAGAATAAAATAATTAATTTACAATTTTTACAATTTACAGCATTTCAAAAATATCACACGGGATGCAAACTTGTGGCTGACTTGATATAACAACATAAAACCATGAAAATTAACAATGGTACTGTATGTTTGAATGAATGCAAATGTTTCTATTCCTCTTGTGGTGTTGGCATTTACATCCAACATACAATGTTTTAAAATCTGAAAGAGAGTCAAGAGCTAAGATTTTATAGCAGGAAGCGTTAAAGGAAAAGAGACAACAAAATTTAGTTTATATAGAAGAATGAGTTATGTGGAAGGATGCAAATTATAGCTGGTAATAAGACCATGGGCAAGGGGCACAGCTCCTAAATTCTAATGAGAAATGTTAAAGGTAAGTGAAAGTTCCCGATTTATCTAGGAGCAGTAGTAGAAAATCAGATATTACATTTTTAACGCCTTGCCGATCCGATGTCTCGCCCACGACCCACGGTGTGTTTCAGAGGTTTATGTTTTTGAAAGATAAAACTCAAAAAAAAAAAAGTAAACATAATACATATATTTGGAAAGCTGAGATACTCGTGATTCGAACGATGTAAACCTTTTTAAGATACAATCAACACAGCGGGTACAATCTGTCTCTTTGTCAGACCACCAACAGCCACATAAACAAACCCAAACTGTAAGAAACTCACCCATGATGCCTCCTGTTAGTCCACTGATCCATTACATTACAACAAAAATGGTTTGGTTACACTGTAAAGGGTCCATACAATCCAATTTAATGAAGTATTTAGTCCATAATACATTTATATATCAATAAACATCCACGGAATATAGTAGTAGCATTTCGCGTTAGCCGACAGCGCTATCACAACTTCGACGCATTCTATGATCTAGTTTCATTTGAAAAGTAAAAATTGAAGAAAATGTGATATCAAAATGGCCACTGACCCCTGAACTTTTGATAGACAAGTCATTTGAGCCAATCGGTCCATGACACAGGGGTCACCGGGTATCAATAGCCAAGGAGCACAATGACCAAGAATGACCAAGAATGGTACCTCCCTCTCTTTGAGTGACAGTAAATCAACCCAGTTGCAATATTGAATGGAAATGACAGTCTTTTCTGATAGCCAATGAATTTCTGTAAAGATTGATATGCAGATTTAGTGGGTCGATTCCTCAGGTCATGCGTGAAGTTCATGCGCAAAGTACCATAGTGGTTCATGTGCCCGTGCGTAAACACAGCATTGTACGAGTTGACGAGAGAAAGTAGCTAACAGGTGTAAAATGGCAAAGAGGACTAGTAAAACACACTTTTTACTCGAAGAAGTGATTGAACAATGTACTCGCCGTGACAGTGACGAGACGGAGGATGACATTTCTGACGAAGAGAGTGATGTTTCATCCATTGTAGCAGAGGATATATTTTTGGATGGTGGCGACGTCACTCTCGACAAGTAAGTTTTATTATATTATACAACACATTTGACTGTATATACTAAGGTATGTGTTTGTTTTGAGGTGTATTTGTCAGCTTATGTCGTGTGTTTGGTGTTTTATGTCGAGTGTGTGTGTTTTTTACGTGTAACGTTACCTGCTAACTTCTTTCGTGTGCGCTTGTGCAGGATTGTTTGTTTATGTGGGCTCAAGCACAGTTGTGTGTGTGTGTGTGTGCGTGTGTGTGTGTGTGTGTGTGTGCGCGCTCATTAACCGTATAACCTGATTGTTTGTGTGCATGTTGTTCTGTTTATATGCTTGTGAATACAGAAACAATGTAAATGTTTTGTAAATTACTTATTTCTTTGTTGTTGTTGTTTTACATCACAGACCATCATCTGAAAATGAATCGGATGAAGTCTGGGAGCCTGTCAGAAAAAACAGTCAGGCTGGATGCAGAGAGAGAGTGATCTCAAATGTGAGCGCTAGTTTTGTTAAGATGACGATGTCATCGGTCATAGGCCGCTTTTGACCAATGAGATTGAGTCCATGGGCGGGACTTCCTTCCGGTTGCGGTGCATTCTGGGAAACCGAGTTCAATGTCTCACCTTTGATCATAGAACAAAAGGGCCATGATGTCTCTGCTGCCATTTTCAGTGGGGCAAGGCCCTACAATTGCAACATTGCCACGAAGCCTTGACCCCACCAGTTTGCCTACAGAGCGAACCGATCCACGGAGGACGTCGTGGCCACAGCACTACCTGCTGCACTGTCACACCTGGAGCAGCAGGGAGCTATGTGCGGATGCTCTTCGTGATTACAGTTCTGCATTCAACACCATCCTCCCACACAAACTGGTGGTAAAACTGGCCGACCTGGGGCTTCCACATTCCACCTGCATGTGGATACATAGCTTCCTCTCGGGCCACAGACAGAGGGTCAGAGTGGGTCGTCATACATCCACAGCCCTGAGCCTCAGCACTGGCTCACCCCAGGGCTGTGTACTGAGCCCCCTGCTCTACTCCCTCTACACACATGACTGTGGCCCCGTCCACCATAGCAACACCATTGTGAAGTTTGCTGATGACACAACAGTGGTGGGGCTCATCTCTGGGGGGGATGAGTCTGCCTACAGGGACGAGGTGGAGCGGCTGACAGCATGGTGCAGGGGCAACAACCTGCTCCTTAACACCACAAAGACCAAGGAGCTCATAATAGACTACAGAAGAAAGAAAACGGACACTCCACCACTAATCATCAACGGGGACTGTGTGGAGAGGGTGGCAGACTTCCGCTTCCTGGGAGTCCACATTGAGGAGGGCCTGACCTGGAGCGCCAACTGAAAAACTGAAAAACTGAGCTACTGAAAAAGGCCCAGCAGAGACTTTACTTCCTGAGAATACTCAGGAAGAATAACATCACACAGAAACTGCTATTGTCCTTCTATCGAGCCTCCATCGAAAGCATTCTTACATACTGCATCTGTGTATGGTACACCAGCTGCACAGTGGCTCAGAGGAAAGCACTGCAGTGGGTCATCAACACGGCCCAAAAAATCGCCGGCTGCCCTCTCCCCACACTGCAAGAACTACACAGCTCCAGATGCATCAGAAAAGCACAGAACATTATAAAGGACTCTTCACACCCTGAACACTCTCTGTTTGAGTTGTTGCCATCAGGCAGACGATTCAGATCAGCCAAAACAAGGACAAATAGATTCAGATACTTACTGTTTTGTATCGGGTCTTAGTGTTTTTAACTGCCCCATCCTTCAACAACAGTTCCTTTGCAGAGCTTGAATCATTGTTTAATGACTGGTTCACAAACAATCCATGCTGATATACAAAAAAACATGCAATCCACACTGAAATACACTGAAGACACATCCACATACACATACATAGTCCAAAGCACGGTGTAAACTAGACGCATAAAGTTTCCAGTATCATCATACACTAAAATAATGAACATCACCGGAACGCATCTAAACGGCCAAAGATGTTCATCCAGTTTTCATACATCAACAATTAAAATAGCACAGATGGTTAAAGACTGTGTCCTTGACACGTATGTGCTCAAAACAGAAAGAGGCAGCAGCTGAATGACAGAGAATACATTCTCCTCTTCAGAGTTGTAACTTGACTCTGCCTCTTTTAAAAGCGACCCCAGATATATATCAAGCAGTCAAAGACATCTGTCTGTGCATATTTAAATACAAAAATAATTGAAAATAATCTAGATGGGTCCCCTTTGGTGTTCAGTAATAGTTAGGCCACAGTAGGCCTTGTTTGTCCTTCTCTCTCAGTTTACGAAATGAAGCACCAGTAGGCTGGGACAAGGTGTGTTGACGTAAAAGCAGGTGTTGATGTTGTTGCTGTTGAGGTATTTATGAATTAATGTACCCCTAGTGGGTAGTAGCAGATGTAGAGAACAAGGTGTTTTTGCTGCTTGGTTTCAATACATACTTTTACTGCATTGGGGACACACCCCTGGCCCATACAGACACTGGCTTTTGGACCTGACACTGATAACAGCTTGGATGGTCAAGTCAAGTCAAGTCAAGTGGTTTTTATTGTCGTTTCAACCATATACAGTTAGTACAGTACACAGCAAAATGAGACAACGTTCCTCCAGGACCATGGTGCTACATAAAAACAACAAAGGACCAACACAGGACCACATGAGACAACACAAAGAAATAAAATACCTATATAAAATACCTATATATATACCTATATAAAGTGCACGTGCAAACATGTGCAAAGTACGGGACAGTACAACAAATTACTGACAATGAACAGGACAATAGACACAGTGCAGTGCCGACCAGTACTCAGTAGTGCAAAAAGATGACAGTTTCTAAAAACGTAAACATAACATACTATGAGATAATGTTCTATGCACATAGCAGTTATTGAGGTAGCAGACAGTTATAAAGTGACAGTAATTAAAGTGCAACTCAGGACACATGTGTGTGTGTGTGTGTCAAACCAGTCTCTGAGTATTGAGGAGTCTGATGGCTTGGGGGAAGAAGCTGTTACACAGCCTGGCCGTGAGGGCCCGAATGCTTCGCTACCTCTTGCCAGACGGCAGGATGGTCCTTTTCCTATTTGACCCAGAGAACACGACGGCTGTGTTTTTGAAAACCTCTTTGAAATGTAGACTCATCGAACCAAAAACACTGTTCCACAGTTCTACTTTTCATCAAAGATGTGACCGAGCCCAGAGAAGTAGCCGTTCCAGTAGCAGCGCTTCTGGACAGTGTTATGGCTTCTCCTTTACATAGTAAAGTCTTAACATGCATCTGTGGATGCAGTGGCGAGTGGTTTTGAATAACAAAGGTCCCAAGCCCATATTCATGATATCCATCACAGATGAATAATGTTTTTTAAGACAGTGACGTCTGAGGGATCAGTGATCACACACATTCAGAAGTGGTTTTCATCTTGCCCTTTACGCACCGAGATTTGACCAGATTCCTTAAAACTTTGAACTATATTGTGCACTGTAAAGGGTGAAATGCCCAGGATCCTTCCAGTTTTTCTTTTGAGGATTATTTAATGCGGCATCTGTTGGCAAATTGACGATTCTCAAATTATCCTTGCTCTTGAAGGACTAGGCTGTTTTTAGAGGCTCCTTATATACTATGATCCGATTGTCTCACCGGTTTAACATCTCCCGTTTCACATTGCCTTGTTATTTTAACTCTACAAATTGTTATTAGACATAAATTTCCCCTGTCTCAACTTTTTTGGAGCATGTTCAACCATCTGATTTTGAAATTACTGTACATAAAACTATGAAATTCACAAGGTAAAACATCATATAATATTTAGTTGAAGTGTTTTCAATTTAGTAAAGGTGAATATAATTTACAAATAATTACTATTTGTTTTGATTAGCAATTTTCTGGAATTGGGGTTGTAAATTTGTAATCAAAATGCACTGCAGCTCAACTGATAGAGGATTGTACTGAAGTGCACACGAGCCGACTCATGAACCGGAAGTGTGACAAAGAATGAGGATCTAAGTGCAGCTTTATTAAAATAAACACAAAAACTCAGAGTAACGAAAAACACAGGGAACCTAGCACCAAGCATAACAAAACATGCAAGAACTGACAAACTATCTTCTTCTTCTTCTTCTTCTTTTGTTTTTTATGGCGGTTGGCAAACCAACTTAACGGTGCATTACCGCCACCGACTGGGCTGGAATGTGAATCAAGAGATATTGGAACTTAGCTAAAAAAAAAAAAAAAAAAAAAAATAATTTAAATCCTTTTGTCTAAGTCTATGTCTCTCAGATACTTAATAACAAAGTGATAAATGTTACTAGATGTTTTCCCTAATAAACCTTGCATTGTGAAATTATTCTGATTGATCATTCTGAGAGACTGAAAAAGCTGGTTTCTTTCTTGACTGTATTTTGTGCACTGAAATAAAATTGACAAACTATCTGGGGACAGCAAAGGCTTAAATATACAAGGGAACAAACAAGGGAACGAGGAACACCTGGGGAAACAATCAGGGAATTAAATTACAAGGAACTACAAAAATCTAACAGGAAACAGGAACAAAACAAGAACTTCAACATAAAAGCACAAAAACAAAAGACAACAGGGAATGTGACCAGACGTATCTTAGATGCACCACAATATGGTGGCAATAAAAAGAGGTTACTTTAGAAGGTAGGGAGGGTAGGAAGATATAGTTATTATTGATAATAAAGTATAGATAGAGTATTGATAGAGCATTAACCTTAAAAACCAAATCTGTTTGTGAAAACATTTAACTCTATTTTAGCGCCACACAGTGAACATTTCACCTTGAAACTGCCACAATATGTGCGATGAACTATGTTATGTCATTTTGCAGAAATGTTGCCAAAATCATGTTTGTATGTTTTTTTCTTTAAATGAGATTAGGCTGGGATAAATGCCCAGTTAAGGTTTTTATTTATGCATTCTTTGTGCTGACAAAATGGTTGGGTTAGTGAAAACAGGCAGTTAGTGAATAAGCACTGACATTTCGCACTGGTCAATTTTCGTTCCTACCCTCACCTATGGTCATGAAGGCTGGGTCATGACCGAAAGAACTATGTCACGAGTACAAGCGGCCGAAATGGGCTTCCTCAGAAGGGTGGCGGGTTTCTCCCTTAGAGATAGGGTGAGGAGCTCAGTCATCCGTGAGGAGCTCGGAGTAGAGCCGCTGCTCCTTTGCGTCGAAAGGAGTCAGTTGAGGTGGTTTGGGCATCTGGTAAGGATGCCCCCTGGCCGCCTCCCTAGGGAGGTGTTTCAGGCACGTCCAGCTGGGAGGAGGCCTCGGGGAAGACCCAGGATTAGGTGGAGAGATTACATCTCCACACTGGCCTGGGAACGCCTCGGGGTCCCCCAGTCAGAGCTGGTTAATGTGGCTCGGGATAGGGAAGTTTGGGGCCCCCTGCTGGAGCAGCTGCCCCCGCTACCCGACTTCGGATAAGCGGTTGAAGATGGATGGATGGATGGATGGATGGATGGATGGATTTCGCACTGACTACATTACTGCCATAACTACTTTTCATAACTAATTTTCCCCTAATTTTTAAGTGGACTAAAACTATTTGATCAATTTTGTTCAGTATATAACCAGCTTTTTATAATCAACATTTCACTTGAGTCATCCTCCAACTTGAAATTTGTACATGTGATGCAGTCTTAGAATTTGGCCAAAACATAAAGGTATCTTAGACGATATCCACAGTACATTTTCTTCTGAAAACACATTAACTTTGTTACATTTAAGCCTCTCATCCAGACTGAAACATTGTTTTCCTCCCTGAAAATGGAGCCCTTTGAAAAGGCTCTACATTAATGCAAACTTTGAAAAACTATGACAATTGGAAACTGAAAACCAAGTTTTCAAATGAAAACAAATTGGTGTGGATGTTGCCTTAGAAGGTATAATTATGCTGTGCACCTTTTGGAACAGCCTTGGCATCTGGAGCACCCCTATGATGTGAGTGGAGTGTGGAATTACAGAGTGTGTCACCTCACCCATAATCAACAGCATGTGGTGTGAACAAGATAAGCTACTAAACATGCGATCCCTGAAGTGTGTGTGTGTGTGTGTGTGTGTGTGTGTGTGTGTCTATACACAAGTGTTGATCTTTCAAGAATTCCAAACAGGAAAATTTATAATTATCACAGAATTCAAGCTTGAGATTACATTATCAGCAGAAGAGATCCCATAAAACCACAATACAACACTGATAACCATGGCAATGTCTCACTGCTGTGACCATCATTCCAGATGAAAGCCTGTCTGAGACTGTTTCCATACCGACTGGTTGGCGTGAACCGCCAAAATGAATTTTCCCATAGTGGATTTAATAGCATTTTTTCAGCATCCATTCAAACGCTTGCTTCCTTCAACCCTGAACTTAAAAATAAAACTAGAATGCGCTGTCACTTTTTTGTACAAAAATATTTATCACATGTTTATGGACTGTATAGGTTCAGATATTGTTCTTCTATGAGGGAAACAATCAGGAAATAACGTTATTTTCAGTGTGTTGATAAAGGTTTAAAAGGATATCCTGCAGTAGGCAGTGAATCGCTGAATTTAGATGATGTGTAAGTCCACAAAAAAGCATGTTTCTCTTTATAAAACACTATTTGGCACACTTGATTTGCTCTCACATGAATTGTCAGGAAACACTTATTGCTGAATATTAAAACAAAATAATGTGCTGTAACTATGGATACAGTAACTGACCACTGAAATTTTGCTGACATATGTGGTATTATTTCTTTCTTTTACCATGACTTTATGTGCTTTCTCTTGGACTTTCCAGTGTTTGAATAGTGTGTGTTCTGTGTTCAGTGTTTGCAATTCTATGCCGAAAGATGTAAAAGAGGAGTAGGTGTCATTTTGGTCCCATTTCAGTTAATGATTTCACTCACTTGATTAACTTGACCTTAAAGCTGTTATGAACAGTCTATATACTACTTATACTTTTGCCATTACCTAAAACATCTGCTTGTATGTTATAAACATGAGTATTCAGAACAAAGATAAACACAAGGACAATTTAGTAACTGAAGAGAAGTACATTAATGAAGATTTGTACCTTCACGTGAAGATGGGGATCAATGGTGTCAAGCCCATTCTGTGCTAAACTATACATGGCACGCTTCTGTGTGTTAAGAACATTCTAAAAACAATTTATGATCACTGATGAAAAAACGGGTCAATAAAAAGCAAACACAATAACATGCATGTTATCTGAGATCTACACTTAAAGCTCACAATCAGACTCATGACCGTGCGCAGGAGAATAACGGTCAATGAAAATGTTTACTAAACAATACCTCACATTTCAGTTTGTTCCACACCAAACCTCATCATATGCTTTCATAACAATCATGAGTCTCATGGAATATTTTATTTGACTTCTGAATTACACTTTTTGTGTTCTTTTGAAGCTTGAAGTGGTGGTCACCATAAACTGCTGTTGTATGACATCACTGAGCACAATATTTATTTATTTTTTCACAATTTATCCCTTTGTGTTAAGAAAAAGAAAGAAAGAAATTTAGGGTTATAACAATGACTGAATTTTTTTTTGTGGATAAACTATCCCTTAACCTGAGTGTTAATGGTCATTGTAAAGCAGTTCAATGAAAAGGAGGAGGCGAGAACCGGCTTGATGACATAAATAATATTTTAATGATTAACTTAAACAAAAGACAAACACACACACGACGGACATGTCCGTAAATGATCTCTCTCTCCCGCACAACCCTCCGCAGTCAGCCTTTATCTCTCTCGGGAGGCTTGATTAGCCTGATAAGGGACCGGGTGTGTAGAATCACAACCCGGCCCCGCCCTCTGCCCTGCCACATTCCCTACCTGGATGAGGGGAGGGAAACAGAAATAATAAAAATGGGGGAGTACTTCCTGTAACAGTGTAGTACCCCCCCCCAAAAAACACTGTAAAATTTAAACGAGAAGGAAAAAACACTTACTCGCCAGTTCTCCGATACGCCGTAGCTTATTCCCCGTAGAGCCCGAAGCCATTTGTTTTGAGAATAATGGCTGGCTGATGAAGTTATTGGCTGGCTAGCTGGCTCAGCCAAAACCTAAATGGCTGCTGCAGCCGCCAAACTTTTCATAGCTGCAAATGGCTGAAGCTGCCACTTCATGTCTACAGATGTCTATGTTATACTGATTTACTAGATCTCAATATTTCCAAGCAATGCATGGCTTACACTATATTTCTACAAAATGCAATACTGTGATGAGAGGGTGACGGCAGAGATCACGGAGAAGTATGTTGATTAAGAACGCAAACTTTTGTTGAATTTATGAGAAATCTACAGACGCAAACAGACGAAGTGTAGTAAAATAAAGACCTAAATGTGTATTTCAGACTTTTTTTCACCACAAGTCTGAAAGAAGACATGTTATTGAAGACAAATATCCAAAAATCTCAAAATTGACCAGTAAAAAAAAAACTATGTTTTTGCCTGCCGTGTCTCGCCTTAATATAAACACACACTGTTATCAGTATTATTTTGGACAAAGTTTTGCACATTTCACTTCAATGTACACTAAAGCATGCGTCGTGAATTAGCAATGTGGAAACGGTGGTTTGTTACTGCAGTAATATCACGTTCAGTGCTATACATCTCTCCGTTCCAGAATATTTGGTTCATAACATCAATCTTTGATTCAGGTGTTTGTGCAACCGTGCCCTGAAGATTTAACAAAAGTCTGGGTAGGCCTAAGTTAAAAAAAAATAAAGTAAGTAGGAATTAGGAAAGTATGTGAGAAGTGAGATCAAAATTACCTTGCTTGCTTCTTTCCGCCATTTCACCTCAGTGCGAGAAAAACATGCATCGCTTCTTCTGTACGGAAAACGAGCAATTTTAATTGGTCGTTGTGGAGCGGAGGGGGGCGGGGCCGGTCGGAATATCGCGCGCCCGGTCCCCAATCAGCCTGATGAGGCGCGCGAGGGATAAAGGCGGCCGGTGACGATTGTTCGAGAGAGAGAGAATTACGGACATGTCCGTCATGTGTGTTTGTTTCTGTGTTTTTGAGTTTAAGTTTCTCATTAAAATATAATTTATGTAGACAAGCCGGTTCTCGCCTCCTCCTTGCCCATCCTTCAACAGTGTTACAGTCGTCAATTCACTGTGAGTCTGTGTATCGTAGCAACGAGCACAAGACTGTGCTGTTATGAATCCAGTGGGAAAATAGATCTCGTGTATTGTTTATATATTTCGTGTGTGTATGTCTCTATGTGATAGAATTATTATTTGATGCAAATAATTCTAGCCGGCTCAGCCAAACTTTATCAGATGGCGGCTCAATTTGGCTTACGAAATTATTGGCTGGCGGCGGCTGAAATTCTAAATGGCGCAAATGGCAACTCCTCCACCCTCTAACGGACGACAGCCACGTCTCTCTGGGCGGATTGGAGGCAGTCCTCCAGCCCCTGGCGGACGGAACGCTCCGCCACGTTCTCGGGGAACAGAAGGGGTCTCCCCCGCCCCTGGCAGCGGTTCTCCTGCTCCAGGCGGTTGGCAGCAAGCCCCTCCCCACTCACGGTCGGCGGCCGTTCCACCGATTCCAGGCGGCCGGGCACCTCGTCCCCCAGCAGATGGCCGTGGCTGCTCCGTTGGTGTGGACAGTAGTGCTGAGAACTCTACTACGGCGTATCCCTCCTCCTTCACGGATTTCGGCACCAGTGTAATGCAGTTCAATGGAAAGGAGGAGGCAAGAACCGGCTTGACGACATAAATAATATTTTATTATTAAGATTAACTTAAACAAAAGACACAAACACACACATGATGGACATGTCCGTAACCGAACTCTCTCTCCTGCACCATCCTCCACAGTCTGCCTTTATCCCTATCGGAGGCTTTATTAGCCTGATAAGGGACCGGGTGTGTATGATCACGACCCAGCCCCACCCTCCGCCGTGCAGTCATTTAATATGCTACATTTAAAAATTATTTTCATAACAAAATGTAATGAGTAATCTAAATGTAATCAAAAAGAGATTAGATTACCTAAAAGTGTAATCCTCTAAAAGGTTATGTAACATTTAATATTATATTTTAAGTTGAGTAATTTGTGATCAGTACTGATCACATCTTGACATGTTGTCATGAACTGTTATTGAATGGACAAGAGCTGAGTGAAGATTACAAACCTTTTACTTTTATGTTTGACAGAAAATAAAATAGCATATGGGATTAGCACAACAAGAGGGTGAATAATTAATGACAGATTTTTTTTGTTTTTAGGTGAACTTTAATATGGTAGGGCTCTTACAGCATGCTGCTCGTTTGGAAGGATGCGTCTATGGCAAGCCGTTTTATTCATTTGCAGAATATGAATTGTTGATATCAACAATACAATTTTCACTAGTTAAAATTCTAATTCTTGTTATCAAGAATGTAATTTTCACAAGTGGAAATGACAATTGTTGATATCAATCATTACATTTCCACAAGTGAAAACAGGTATTCTTGATATCAACAATGATGTCCCCCCTCGCAGAAATACATTCTTGAGATCAGAAATGAGATTTAAACTAGTAAAAAATATAATTCTTGATATCTGTGACTGAATTCTTACATGACATTTTTAATATTTTTTTTTAAGTATTTTAAGACATTTAAGAAATTTGTATTGTTTATATCAACAGTCCATATCCTGCGAATTAATAAAAGTGAATTCGACATGCCATATCACGTCCTTTGCAGGCTGCAGTATGCTGAGTCTTTAAACAAGCCTCGATTAAAGAAGACGGCCTTCGTAGTACGGAAACAGAACGTAACATTGTTGCTATGACAGCTTGCCACTCTTTAACAAGCGCCAGCGCTTTGAGTGAGAAGGGAACAAAGTCCCTTTAGAAGGGAACGTATGAGGTAAAATTTATGAGAGTTATAATGATGTAAATAGAAAAGAAAATAGGTTTTACAGGTGTACTTTTAGTCTAGTACTTTATTTTAATTATATTAATATAATTATACAGATTATATACTCTACTGAGGTAGGCCTACTTAAACTTGGGAATGAACATTCATTGCGTTTGAACATCATATTTACCGACAAATTGGCGTTATTTAATTTTTTTTTTAACATTTCCGTTGAAGCAAAGAAATATGGGTTGTGAGTGCCCACGAACGATACATCATGCATACTCAGAATTTCCGTGAAAGTCGCATTCGAAGTGTCCTACTCGCTTTTATTTATTTATAAAAAAATTACAAGAAAATAACTATTGTACATTTATAATTGCATATACAAAAAGGCAATAACAATATAAGAAAAATAAATAAATAAAAACTGGAAAAAATTAAAAAGAAAATAATAATATTTGTCCTAGTTCATGGCTCATACAAAAATATTATCATAATACCTTAAAAAAGAAGAACATTTCTTATTCGTGAGCAATTTTGAAGATTTTACCAAGTAGCCTACTGCACATCAACTAAGAACTGGGTGAGCCTGGGTAGCTTTTTAAGATACTTCTGCTTGTGCAAATACAATTTTGCTACAAGAATAAAAAAAAATAAACAATTCAAACTAATGCTTTATTCTCGTGTTCAAAATAACAGATAATATCTTTCATGCAAAAAATATAATTTTTATCAATTGTAGAAAAACAATAATTACTCAATTCACACCAAAAGAATTCTACTCGATTTTCTGAACCGAGACAGCCTCGATGACGCATGCGGCCGACAAATGCCTTCCAAACGAGACAGTACGGTACACCGGTGTCCCGGATGCATAGCTGTAGCATAATGCATTGATAAATGCGCCTGCGCAGTGAACAGATCTACACATCAGACGGAGCTTCATCAAGCACTGCTGATCGCCGCAGCGAGCTCCCGGATGTTCAATAGACCAGAGTATTCACACTCGTTCACACTCATTTAAAGTCAGCGCTCCCGTTAATTCAAACGGGAGCTGGATCATGGCTTCCTCGCTAATGAACATGATGCCATTTTTAATGACAACATTTCTTGTCTCGCTGTTTTTTACGGAGATTTGCTGCGATAATGACACAGAGGAGGATGAGCACGCCAAGCACACGTACACGGTGGAGATGTTTAATGATGCCGTGTCTACTGCTCCTCACTTCGTCATGTTCTACGCGCCCCGGTAAAATCAAACTGCTTTAATTCATTATCAAATTCACGTGAAACAGCAAATGCATTGAAACCAATGTCTGTGTGTTAGAACAGGCGCTGTAGTGATGTTTTAAGTAACTTTGAACTCCATGAAGCTATAGTGTAGAGTTATGCTCAGTCATTCTGCAATTTAAATGAGTTTTCTTATAACGTGTGTGTAAAGTTTATTATGCATGCTCTTCTGAAGACCCAAAGCACAATGTTTAAATTGTTTGAAATTAGAGAGTGATTTATTATAACGATGATGAACACCGGCATGTGAAGTCTTCAGTGTACGTGGCAGAGCACGAACAGCCATAAATGCACCGCACAATATATCCCTTCACATCTTCTTGCATCCTTTCTGGAGCACGACATCATGCAGGCATTCTAAATATTGTTCAAGTAATGAACTGCATTTACTGTGACATGCAGGTTTTTGCTCTCCTTTAACTAGAATGTCAACCCTAAAATATGCAGCCCTGATAAAAAAGTGCTAAAAAGTCACGTCCCTGCTAAAAAAAACAAACATCTAAACTGGTTTGCTGGTCTTAGCTGGTCGACTGTACACCCAGTCTGACCAGTTGAGCACAAACAATGCCCCAAACCCTTCTTAAACTAGCAAACTGACATGCAAGACCATAGCTTAAGCCCAGCAAACCAGCTTAGACTAGTTTAAGTGATGGTGTTTTTGACATGTTAGCGTGGTAATATAATGGCTTTTTGCACGTTTAAACTTTAACTGTGGTAATGCCATGACATTACATACCTCAGATTGCCATGTATATACCATGGTACATGAATATGGTAAACAATATGATGTTGTAGTCAAAATTAAGCAGTTACATTTTTATTTTAAATATATTAAATAGCAAATCAAAGTCACAAACATTTTTGTCATGTCAAAAATATCAAACGGAGAAGACACCTTTACACCCTCAAGACTGAATGTGAAGTAAAAAAAGAAGGAAAAAAAATATATATGTATATCATTTTTTTTTTTTTTTTACTTCATACTTGTATATCAATATTTTGACATTTTTATGAAAGCTGAAATCTGTTCAGGTCAAATGGTGTAGCTCTGAGAAAACTTGATATATTTGACTCACATTTCAACTTAAGATATTTTTTACCTTGAAAATATGCTTGAAATAAACTTCTTTGAAATTAAGTTCATTTCATGCATTCTAGTGCAAGGAAAGTATTTTTAATACCTTTTACTCAATGTTAAAGTATTTAACATTTTTTAAGTAATTACATTTGTGAAACCAACATGAACACAAAGATTACATTTCTACAAACTTCACATGTTTTTTTTGAAAGATTTCTAATCATCACCTCTGACAACTTGGCTCTCTCTAATGTTGAGAGAAATTCACTAAAGCAGGTTCCTCTTGAGAGTAATCTTACTTTACCAACAAAAGTTTTAGCTGCATTAGAACAAATGTTTGGAAGTTAGGTGTGGTTATGACTAGGTTGTAAAAAATGAAATAAGAGAAAATAGTAGTGTAATAAAAGTGTATCGTATGTGTTTGTCTTGTGCAGGTGTGGGCACTGTCAGAGGCTACAAGGCACATGGAATGAGCTGGCCGAGAAATACAATGGTATGGAGTCTCCTCCAGCCTTTGTTGCGAAATTTGACTGCACTAAAGACACAAAGTTCTGCTCCAGTGAACATGGCATCCGCGGATACCCCACGTAAGTATTTTTTACTGCTTTGGTACTGTGTGCTTTTTGTATCTTGTTTGAGGAGTATGATGCATTTTAACAAGTTATTCTGCACAGTAAGATTTTGCAATGTAGTTGCATGATAGTCATGTGCTTGCAGGGAAAAGTCAAAAGTGCACAGCAGTTACTCATTGACTGAGCTTTAATGTTGCCTAAGTGTCTGAGCTGTCCTTTTTAACTTATTTTTGCTCTGTGTGTTTTAGTCTAAAGTTGTTTAAGCCAGAGCATGAGGCAATGAAGTATCAGGGCCCCAGAGACCTGCAGTCACTGGAGACCTGGATGCTGAAAACCCTGCAGGAGGAGCCTGAGGTATGATCACATAACTCGACTGAAATCAGAATTCTGGGTTACTTGATCTTACATATTCACTAATTCTCTTTCCCTGTTCCCACCATTCTTCCTCAGGAGCCTCAGAGTGAGCCTGAGCCCCCCAAAGTCCCTGAACCCAAACAGGGCCTGTATGAACTCACAGCCACTAACTTCAAATTGCACATCTCTAAAGGTACTGCAACACAACCAAACTCTCTATACACCTTAAAAATGTACAAACAAGTATGGCTGTCCCAATCCCTTTATCCAATGGTTCTGTACTGGTGGGTTGCAGGTCTGTTCTGATAAGGTCACACACAAACAAAACAATGCTAATGCAAATAATTAAATGGAATTAAACAATCATGTATAGTTAGGATTGCAAAATAAATGTTTATCAACTTTTAAAAGGGAGAATTATAAAGCACTTCCCATTTATTTTGTTGTTGATGTTACAGGCTTTGCCATCCATCTATAAGTAATTTTCTATAACTGCTTGTCCTATGGAGGGAGTGCTGGAGCCTGTCCCATTTAGAGTCTCCAATTCACTTGACCTGTGTTTCTTCTGCATTATTTATATAAGTTGGGAAAACCTAAGGGCTGTCCCAAAAAATGCTCTTGTGTGCAGAACTTCACTACAGATTCAGGATCTGTTGTTGCTAGTCCAAAAGATGTACCCAAGCCTCTGTTTCTAATTTGAAATCCACACATTAGAACTAGTAACAACAGCTTGGTCTGTTCTAACAAGTTATTGGAGAAACGTGTGTGAGAGAAAGAGAAGAGTACACAAATGTTCATTAAAGTGTTATATAGGGCTGCACAATAATCAAAAATATAATCGCGATAACGGCTGCCACAATTATGTAATTGTGAAAAATGACGATTGCAGCGGTCGATTTAAGTCTGATCCTGTTACGTCAATGGTTTCTATTTCTATTGTTTTTACAGCAGTTGAGTATTCCATCTAATCACTAACATGTCTGTTGAGCATTGAAAATGCAATGGCCAATCAGAGCCACTTAGAGTAGTCCTCTGTCCTATCTGTAATGACAGCCTATCTGTAATGACAGTTTTAAACTATCTAAATATCCTGATGCTTGCGTTATGTTCTTGCTCTGTTTGCGTAGCACTCGAAAATGAATACTGAAGAAACATCACCTGACACTTGAAAAGAAGCTGTAGAACAAGAGCGAAAATTATTTTGGATTCATTACATATTGCACCGCTTGCTTTGAATGTAGATGTTGAATACACTGCAAATGAGTAGCACAACAAAACTAAAACTGTCCTGTTCTAATCAAGGTACAGACGCGGTGTAAATAATTGATTTATTATGCTGATTAGACCACTTTCTTTTTAATGAGAGCATTCGCGAGAGTGCAGCCCTAGTGTTATATTTTGTAAGTAATGTCATTATAGGTGCTTTTAAGCAATTTAATTTATTTTTATGGAATGGTATGCAAAAAAGTTCCTTCCCCCTGAAAGATATCACTGAAATAAGTGTCCTGAGATATCTCACCGGTCTCTGTGACAGCACTAGGGCCATGGACACATTCTTTGTTCAGCCAATCAGAAGACTTGTGCTTCCTGCCTGTCAATCATTTTGCACGTTCTCATTAGCCACTTTTCCACTATCATGCAAGTGCGAGCCAGGGCTATAAAATCAGGGCTAATAGCCTCGAGGCTTGAGACCAAAATCGTTCTGCGTTCCCACCATCAGGCCAATAGACCCACAGCGTTGCCCTAAATCCCACTCTTAATACACCACACCATGCGGTTAGCCACCCACGGTTCAGTAAGCATTTGCACTGTGGTTCATTTGAAGAATAAAATTTGGTGGATTTCATGGTGATCTCTTGTACAGTGTAAATGCATTTTCATTTTTAATATTTTTATAACGTTGTGCTGTTTAAATGTATTTAAATTCTTCATATTTTTATACTGGCCTTTAGCGGTAAATCCCGCTGACTCTTTTGAGAATTGAATGTATCTCTCCCTTTCCATGTTTCACACGATTAGCTGTTCACGGCAAATGTTGCTCATTCACGTGCACGCGTGTATGAACTAATCTTAAGCTCAGGATCAAAGCCTGAGTTGACCGAGGAAGTTGATGAGCAGCATCATGGTATCAATTAAGCCTGATTGGTTTGAGTTTAACTAGTTTTATGTTATAGGCCCCTGGTGAAATGATAGAAAACAACATCCAGGTTGCTGAGCCAAACCAAATTTACCAATTTACAGTTTACTTGGGCAGAGAAACAAAATTCAAATTGTTACCTTAAATATTACTAAAATTTTAACTTTAATGTCAGCACATTTTTGAATTGATGTTGTTTCCTTATTCCACAAGAGGATACCATACAGCACAATGTTATATTAATGCAAAGAACATTCCTTGTGGTTAAAAAAGATTCTATTTTGAATGAATGTGCATAAAATAATCTACACTTTTTAGTTGATCTTTCATGAAGTTTTTAATTTTCTATTATTCCCATAGTGTTCACTTTACGACTTGGGCCGCTGAGGTGAATTATGGTGTTGGATGTAGTAACATGACAAATGCAGCTCTTGACTTACTCTGTTACATGTGTCGTCTGTTATTCAAATAATACAAACTGGTGTTTGGAGCAGAGGCAGTATATGGCAGGTGCTGACTTCAGAGATGTTTATGGGTCCATTTTCAGATATTGTAGCAGATGTAAATGATGTTACATAACCCTCAAGCTCTTCAAAACCTCCCAGTGAAACTTTTTCCATTCATGCATTTATCCACCGCTTTTACTTAAATTAATTTAAGGTTTATGGATTTGTTACCATTGTGCTCCTTTTCACACATAAAGGAGCGTGGTCAATGCAATAAAATGCTTTTAAAGGACACATTTGACAATTTGTAATCTGGGTTGTTAATGATGCCATGCAGAATATTTTGTCCCTCATGGGTCACTAAACTGTGGTTTTAACTATGTATTTGTCCTCTGCAGGTTCTCATTTTGTGAAGTTCTTTGCGCCATGGTGTGGTCACTGCAAAGCCTTGGCTTCTATATGGGAACAGCTCGCCACCGTCTTTGAACATTCAGACACTGTCAAGATCAGCAAGGTGAGAAAAGTAGCATCATTGCTTTTTAGTTGTTGAAATCTTTGTCAGATGTTATGGTTTATTTGCTACATTTGATCATGTTCTGTGTTGTATGAAAATAGTCTTCTGCTTTGTGATTGGTTGATTGTTAAAGGTGGATTGTACGCAGCATTATGAGGTGTGTTCAGATAATCAGGTGCGCGGTTACCCTACACTACTGTTCTTCACGGATGGACAGAAGGTAAGAACGTCTTTACCTGATTTCCTCTATAGCGTATTTCATTTCTTAAATTTTTTGTAGGTTACTTTTTATGTTTATAGTTGTATAATTATATCATCACGATGAAAAGTCAATAATACATGAATACAATAAATACAATACATGAATACAATAAAATTCCCTTGGATGCAAGTGGTGCAGAAATTATACAATGTCAATTAGACATATAAATTAAATCCATATTGACAAATAGAATTACTATTATACCACAGGTGGTTGAATGCTTGATTCTGATTTTTTTTATAGACATTTTAATGCGTGCAATTACTTTTTAATAAACCAACGGCTTTGAAGTAGTTGCCGATCTTGACCTCATAACGGGTCCATATCACTTCGACAAATTATTTCAGTTATTTCAAAGAGCTGTTCAGGATACCACAGCAAAATAACGAATTAAAACAAAGACATTGGTTAAGAACATCAGATAAAAATGACAATGACCTTAATATGCAAAATGTATTTCAATTTCTCTCTCACTCTAGTCTCAACCACACTCACACATGCTGACTCAAATCACAACCATCAAACAGAGCCACATCCCCTTGATTTGATTAATACAACAATTTCTAAATGATCCTAAATAACTTTTAATATGTGGAAGTGTTTCAATGTATTTCGCCCAAATCAGCCTCCAATATCCGAAAGCACCCTCGTGATCCCCATCTCTTTCTCTCTCTCTCCCTCTCTCACCCACACTTTCACACATGGGGATCCATTTTTTTTTCATACACATACTCGCGAGACTGAAAAATAACAATGTCAGCGTACCCACGTAACTTAAAACAGTTGTGTAGTAACAGGAAAGCTATATACAAGAATAGCGACACTGAGTAATATACTTAAACTTACATTGTGGCGATTTGAAGCAATGTTTCTGCTGACTCTGACTCTATTTTCTTAAATTTTCTTGCTTTCGCTCATGCGCATACACGCACAAAGCTCTACCTTGCTACTTCAGTAAGTACTCTAAAGCAGAGCAAGCCTCGCAGTCCTCCGTTTCTAGTTCTAAAGTGACGTTTTTCGAACTAGTAATGGAGGATTGAGCTGTATCAAAACATGATGCTGTATCTGTCGCAGAAGAAAGTAGTTCCATTCACGAGTGTTTTATGGATGAAAACCAGAAAATGTCTTAATATAAAACTTGTGGTGTGGTAACTGTGGTATAAGTGGAATAATTGACTCCGGTTCATTGAATTATTAAAAAATAATGCACACCTGAGGTGTAACGGCCATTCCGCTGTGTGTTGTGACCTCATTACCACCTCAGGGTGTGCATTATTTTTCTATAATGCAATGGTCTGTCATCAATTATTCCTTATAAACCCATTGTATTAATATTAATATGCTGTGACACTTTACACATGAAGGAGGACAGGAAACACGTCTTCCTCACAAGGTAAGCTTTTTAATTCTCGTTGTTCTTTACAATATAATTTATCACATACAACACAATAACAGCGCACTGGGTTAGTCTGTCATCTCTCTCGACTGGAGGCTCTGTGTCTGCTTTTATGCCGCTCTCCTCGTGCTCACTGGAATTAGAGACAGGTGTTAGGCATAATTTAGCTCAGGTGTAAGCGCCCTTACCGCTTTCCCGGACGGGCGCTTGACCACGCCCCCGCTGCCACATACCCCCACCGCCCGACTCAGGCCGGGGCCCCATCCGGCCTGTCTACCAGCCCCGCCCGCCGCAGCGATCTCAGGATGGCCCTCAGATGTTGCATGTGCCGCTGCCAATCATTGCTATAAATGATAATATCATCTAAATAGGCAGCAGCGTACGCGGTGTGAGGTCTGAGGATCCGATCCACGAGTCGCTGAAACGTGGCCGGAGCCCCAAAAAAAACGAAAGGAAGCGTCACAAATTGGTGTAATCCAAACGGCGTCGTGAAGGCTGTTTTCTCACGGGACATTGGTGTCAAGGGGATCTGCCAATAACCCTTTGTTTAATCCAAGGTCGAATAAAATCGAGCAGTACCTAACCGATCGAGCAGTTCATCAACACGGGGCATTGGGTACGCGTCAAATTTAGACACCGCGTTGACTTTTCTGTAATCCACACAGAATCGAACAGACCCGATGCTCTTCGGAACAAGAACAACCGGGCTGGACCAATCACTGTGGGATTCCTCTATTACGCCCATATCAAGCATCGCATCTAATTCCTCCCGAACTATTTTCTTTTTATGTTCGGGTAAGCGATAGGGGCGGCTACGTACCACCACGCCCGGTTCGGTCTCGATGTGGTGCTGTATGATGTTGGTACGGCCCGGTAGAGGGGAAAACACATCTGCAAATTCCATTTGTAAATCGGAAACCTCTGTGAGTTGACGTGGTGAGAGGTGGTCTCCACAAGTAACCGGGGTGTTGAGATTGCGAGCTTTGTTTACCTCCGGTCCGAGCTCCGCCCTCTCCGGAACTAGCGTGGCCAACGTCACAGAGGCCGCCTCTTCTCTCCACAATTTCAGGAGGTTGAGATGGTATATTTGACGAGCGCCCCCTCAATCGGTTCTTTTAACTTCATAATCGAGATCCCCCACTCGTTGTGTGACCTCAAAGGGTCCTTGCCACTTGGCGAGTAATTTAGAGCTCGATGTTGGGAGTAATAGGAGTACCTTATCTCCCGGTGCGAATTCCCGTAGCCGAGCACCCCTGTCATACAGCCGGCGTTGGCGTTCTTGAGCCTGGAGCAAATTCTCCTGTGTTAATTGCCCCAGTGTGTGGAGTTTTGCTCTAAGATCAAGAACGTATTGAATTTCATTGTTGCTATTAGAAGGTCCCTCCTCCCAAGCTTCGCGGATGAAGTCGAGGACCCCGCGTGGGCGTCGCCCATACAGCAGCTCAAACGGGGAGAACCCTGTGGAGGCTTGTGGGACCTCTCGTACTGCAAACAACAGGGGGTCCAGCCACTTATCCCAATTTCTAGCGGCATCGTGTACGAATTTACGAATCATGTTCTTGAGAGTCTTATTAAATCGTTCCACTAGGCCATCCGTCTGCGGATGGTACACGCTAGTGCGAATCGACTTAATGCCCAAGAGCTCGTAAAGTTTGCGGTGTGTTCGTGACATAAAAGTCGTGCCTTGATCGGTGAGGATTTCTTTTGGAATCCCCACCCGGGAGATTATCTTGAAGAGTGCCCCTGCAACACTACGTGCGGAGATGTTGCTCAGAGGCACTGCTTCCGGATATCGCGTCGCGTAATCCACTAGGACTAACACGAAGCGATGTCCGCGTGCCGTCCGTTCTAATGGCCCGACTCTTTCCATCCCAATTCTTTCGAAGGGGACCTCGATCAATGGTAGAGGGCGCAATGGCGCTTTTGGGGTGGCCGGTGGGTTTACCAGCTGACATTCACGGCACGCCGCACACCATCTGCGGACGTCACCGCCAATGCCCGGCCAATAGAAACGGGCTATTAGACTGAGAAGTGTTTTTCGTTCCCCTAGGTGACCGGCCATAGGATTATAGTGAGCCGCCTGGAAAATAATTTCCGGCGGCTCCGTGGAATCAACAATTGTGTCACTTCCTCTTTTGTTTGAGCGTCCTGCGTCACTCTATATAGCCGATCTTTAATCACGGCAAAATACGGGTATGAAATGGCGATGCCCGGCCGAAGCTGTTGATCATCAATTACTCTCACTTGGTCAAGAGCATGTTTAAGGGTTTCGTACCGCGACTGCTCTAGAGGGAAGTCCCCCTCAGGGAATTCCCTGAGAGGAGGGGTGGCCACCTCGCCCCTTTCCTCGTCATTCAGAGCAGCCGAGGACGGCCCCGGCTCCGCCTCCCCTGCCAAAGCATCGCACACCGCACACCTCTTTATGCAGGACCCATCCGCACAAATACCCTCTAAAATATCTTTAAAGCTCGGCCAATCAGTACCCAAGATTAGCGGATGAGTGAGGCGGGAACTAACCGCTGCCTCCACACTATGGTTTCTTCCCCTGAATTTAATCGCCAAAGTCACCATGGGATACTTGTGAACATCCCCATGCACACACCTCACCCTCACCAGTTTAGCTAAACCCAAAGCCCCGGGTTGAACCAAGCGTTGGTGGA
Source organism: Xyrauchen texanus (assembly GCF_025860055.1). Classification (NCBI taxonomy): domain Eukaryota; kingdom Metazoa; phylum Chordata; class Actinopteri; order Cypriniformes; family Catostomidae; genus Xyrauchen; species Xyrauchen texanus. The sequence continues at coordinate 32,920,187 of NC_068316.1, read as the reverse complement.
TGGTGGTCTGATTGCAGCCGGTATCCAGCAAAGCTTGGTAAATACCCCCGATCCTTACCGGAATCCGGTATGCTCCAGCCCGATAGGGGGCAGCCTGCGGGACGTCGGAGACCCGCACCACCGTCCCCACCTCCATCAGCGGACACTGATCCCGGAAGTGGTCCAGGTCTCGGCACCTCCGACAGGCCGGCCCAGGCGTTGCGGCCGCACTTATGCTGGCGGGCGCCCCCACCTGAGGAGGAGAGCGGCTGAATGATGGGTAATGGGTGGGTACATTCTCCCAAGGCCGGGAAGTTGGTCTCCGGAACCCTCCACGCCTGCGCGGGGCAGGAACGGGCCCTGGGGAGAGAACAGAGGGAGAGAACATAGGGGAGGGGGAGGGGGAGAGGGCAGGGGCAGACACAAGGGAAGGGGAAAGAGAGAGAGAAGAAGAGGGCTCGTCCGCCCTCGGGATCGCCGCCAAGTGGTCCTCCGCCAGCCGAAGAGCTTCCTCCAGCGACGCCGGGCGATGGCACTGGACCCACCCCGTCGTCTTCCGAGGCAGCCGTTGAACGAACTGTTCCAGTACCACCTGGTCGATTACTCCCTCGACGTCGTGGTTCCCCGCGAGCAGCCACCTCCGACAGGCGTCCCGGAGCCGTTGAGCGAACGCGAACGGGCGATCGGACATTTCTAATTTCATGCCCCGGAAGAGCTGCCGATTCTCTTCCGGGCTCCGACCGACCCGCTGCAGAATAGACCTCTTCAGGTCGGCATAGGCCAGGAGGTTCGTCGCCGGCAGCTGCTGTGCCGCAAGTTGAGCTTCCCCGGACAGGAGGGGAATCAGGCGGGCTGCCCACTGTTCGAGGGGCCAGCCCCAGATTTCTGCTGAGCGCTCGAACAAATCGAGGAAGGCCTCAGGATCATCTGCTGCCCCCATCTTCTGTAGCATGGGGGCAGCGTAGCTGGTGTCCGGAGTCGCTGGTTGTGACCGGCGCGCCTCCTGGCTGAGGAGGCTCCGGATGGCGTGCCGGTCGCTCTGCCTGAGCCCGCATGATTTCGAAAAACCGGCGATCTTGGTCCTGCCGGAGCTCAAGCAGGGATTGCTGGTGGCCTTGATGCAGCGTCGCGAGGGACTGGAGGACTTCTGCCAGCTGGGAGGACTCTATGGGGCGACCACTTTCCATGCTTTGAATGTTGTTTCCTTTAAATTCCCTGGTTTCGGCACCAGTGTGACACTTTACACATGAAGGAGGACAGGAAACACGCCTTCCTCACAAGGTAAGCTTTTTAATTCTCGTTGTTCTTTACAATATAATTTATCACATACAATACAGCGACCGGGTTAGTCTGTCATCTCTCTCGACTGGAGGCTCTGTGTCTGCTTTTATGCTGCTCTCCTCGTGCTCACTGGAATTAGAGACAGGTGTTAGGCATAATTTAGCTCAGGTGTAAGCGCCCTTACCGCTTTCCTCTCCCGGACGGGCGCTTGACCACGCCCCCGCTGCCACATATGCATTTCTTCTCAAACTATTAAAATGCTTAACTTATTTGTAAAATGCCTTATTGTACCAAAATACTCCATTGAATTAAATCACACCAGATTTAAAACTTATTTACGACTGATACCAGTTATTTTTTAAATTGTTTTTTTTAAATAGTTTTGCGTTCCTTTTGGGTTCCTTCGCAATAACTATCCATCCCTTATGATAATGAATCATGGTTTTACTACAGTAGCTATAGTTCAATTGGTATTTGTAGTAAAACCATTGTAACAATATAGGTAAACCAAAACTTTGCTAATATAATCATTCTACCAAAAAAACATGGTAACTACAGTTTTACTATAGTAACACCATGGTAATTTGTGGTTCAAGTGCCATGATCTTTAAAACCACGGTTCCTATAAAAAAGAAAAAATGACCTTGTGAAAATTGTTTCACTTTAGTAAATAAAGAACAATGTTTATGGGTCTGTGCCAAAACTTATCGACCTGCCTACCTAGTCTTCTATGCCAGCATTCTTTCTGGAATGGAGCCTCGTAAGAACCAATTTAAAACACTCTTCATAGGTAGCAACCCCACGCAACATTCAATTAGTGCTCCTCATGCACAGCGCACGTGTCACTTTACTCGCAACTGACTTCATTACTGGTGACGCAAGAGAAACAACACAATATTTAATGAGTACAAATAAATCCGTTTTCTGTAATATTAATCTATTTATCTCTACTTTTCAGTATTGAATGGTTTTGAAGTTTATTTATAATAAAAATTTCTCACAGTGACCCGGGGAACGATACATACAATGCTACCTTTTAGAATTTGGCCAAAACTAGATATCTTAAGCTGCAGCTTAATTAAGATTGCTTCCTTTTGGAACAGCCTTTGTGTCGTGTGTGCGCCAATGATGTAACTGATCCATACATTCATACATTTTCATAAATGATTTAAGCTATTGCAAGGGAATGCAAAAATATTTTAGAAAATATATTCACTCCCTGTCCTCCTAAGGGATCCTTAAAAAATACTTTGAGTGCACTGTGGTGTAATATTGTTGTTGGGTGTTATTTGTAAGAGTCTTGATGTATGATTTATTGGTGAACCTAATATTTAAGAATTATAACTAACTAAATAGAACAATGTCTCTTAACGAAACACAATCAGATAATTGTCAAAGGAAATATTACACCTCTAACAGTAGCAGTAATCTCTGCACATGCTGTTTTCCAGGTGGATCAGTACAGAGGCAAACGTGATCTGGACTCTTTTAAAGAGTTTGTGGATAATCTTGTGAAAGCTTCAGTATCTAAAGATGAACCAACAGCAGAGGAGGACCACACTCATGACATCCCACCCAGTGCTGAGCCCGACAAACAAGAGGTCTGTCTGACAAACAAGAGTTTTTGTGCAATATAGGCTTTGTTTGTGCAACTCGTTTCAAATTTGAAGAGGATAGTAAAGCAGTAAGTAACCATTGTTACTAACAGTGTCTAATCGTATCCGTCATTTTACCACAGGTAAGGGTGCGACATTTTTTCATGTTTGATATATATGTTATATGTTAATAGTAACCTCTAAAAAAGGTATGTAGTAACCATTTAGATGATAATTTTAAGAGATTTTAAAATTAGATGTAGTGATGATGACCTTGCTTTTGAACAATGTTCAGATTTTGTGCGCTAAGGACACCAATCTAAGGCAATGAGATGTATTAAAGTTTTGCAGGATAAGATCACCTGTGACAATTTTCAAGGGTTCATCTTTTGAGCTTTCCTGATGTGTTACACTTATAGTTTGCTACACAATTGACTAATTAATACAGAGTAGTTGGCATATTAACATTCTAGTTATAATTATTCTAGTGTTTATTGTGTAGGAAGTTTGTTGCCTCAAATAATTTTTTTGTTCCCCTCAGTCCAATGTTCTGGTGCTAACCGAGAGCAACTTCGATGAGACCGTTGCCAAAGGTTTCAGCTTCATCAAGTTTTATTCCCCATGGTAAGTGTTGGGAGGGTCTCTTTACATTTCTGCTGTCAATCTATCAAGGGCCAGGCTCCGTGAGTGCTGTATCAAATATTGATATATTAACAGTGATTTTGTTAGTGATATAAAATTAAGTAACATTTATATTGCAGTGGTCCTAATGTCCTAAACACATTTTTACATAAATCAAATCACTTTATTGTCACACTACTGTGTACAGAAGTGCAACAGTAGGTGAAAGTCTTGTGTGCAGTGCCGAATAACATAGCAGTACCATTTACAATAAACAACATATTTACACAACACAATTTACATATCGAATGTACACATAATTACACAACACAATACTAATATACAATGTACAGTAAACAATACACACAATATAGAATACACATACAATAATAAAAAATAAGGGTAAGGGTATATACAATATATATACTAATATAAATAAATAAATAATTGGGGAGAATATATTTGACAGTCCAGCGTGTGATACAAGATGATAATTAATAAAGTGCAGTGCTGATTGTTGATCGTGAGAGATCAAGTGTTCAAAAGTCTAATTGCTTGGGGAAGAAGCTGTCATGTAGTCGGCTGGTGCGTGTCCTGATGCTGCGATACCGCCTGCCTGATGGTAGCAGTGAGAGCAGCACATGACTTGGGTTGCTGGAGTCTCTGATGATCCTCCTAGCTTTCTTCACACACCGCCTGTTATAGATGTCCTGGAGGGAGAGAAGCTCACCTCCGATAATGTTTCTGGCAGTTCGCACCACCCTTTGCAGGTCTTTGCGGTTGTGGGCGGTGCTATTCTTCACAACGGCCTCAGTGTGGACGTGACCATGTGAGTTCCTCAGTAATGTGGACACAGAGGAACTTGAAACTGCTGACTCTCTCCACTGGTGCTCCATTAATGGTGATGGGGCTGTGTACTCTGTCTTTCCTCCTGAAGTCCACCACAAGCTCCTTGGTTTTACTGACGTTGAGGGAGAGGTTGTGCTCCTGACACCAGCATGTCAGAGTGTGCACCTCCTCTCTGTAGGCTCTTTCATCATTGTCAGTGATCAGACCTACCACCGTCGTATCGTCAGCAGACTTAATGAGGGCATGAAATGCGTCACAATAATGAACTGAAACTCACTTTTAAATAAAACAATTCAAATTTTAAAACAAATATTCTCCTGCAATGTAATCTGTATGAAACAAAGTGATGTACAGTTTTTCTGGCTCAGCTAATTTATCTGTAATGTTTTCACACCCACCAGCAGAGCGCGCTATTCATATGCTAATGTGCTGAGATGATCAATGCAAATGGTAAATGCCCCCCACTTTGTCTTAAAAACAAGTTTGTAAATTTTTCTGCGCATTTGAAACGTGGCACGATACACAAGTGAGAGAGCTCCTGGATATTGACGAAGAGTTACAATTTTCCTCAGAAGAAGAGCGGGACACTGATGAACATTTGTATTTTGAAGAGACTTGATCCAGCCGAGGATACAATTTTGGATGAGTAAGTCATTTAGTTTTAGTTGACATGATATTTTTTATAAACATGTACATATTTTACTAGTCGGGACTGTTTCCAGACTTGCAAGCCAGGATTCAGAGTATTGAAATTTGAAATGTATCCTAATAAGCAAGTTTTAGTTACATTTAAATGCTGTTTCGGCTAAAGCAGGTATTTAAATTGTATGATATAAATATGATATGTAATATGATATAAAAATAATATGAATGTATTTTATCTACTGCCTCATTATCATCAACAAAGCTTGTGCTTGCAAATATCTGTTCAGGTGTAAATGAGTAAAATTCACTTTAAATATGCCCATATTAGAAAATCAGCATATTATAATGATTTCTGAAGGATCATGTAACACTGAAGACAGCAGTAATGATGCTGAAGATTCAGCTTTGATCACAAATTGCATTTTACAATATATTCAAATAGAAAACTGTTCTTTTTAAATTGTAAATATAGTTCAAAATATCACTGTTTTTAATGTATTTTGGATCAAATAAATGCAGTGTTGTGAGCAGAAGAGACTTCTTTTAAACAGTAGTGTAGGTCTAAAATTAAGTAAAGTTTTATGTAAAGAAAATGTATAGTCAGATTACTTTTAACTTAAAACTTGATTTTGATCATTAAGTCTACTCACACTCATTCTCTCTGTCACATTCCTCATTGATTGGCCCAGGGGAGGGGTCTTTGTCTCCTCAGATGTGAATCACCTCAATATTCATGATAGTTCACGCCTCCTCGCATATGACCATTCTAACACTAAAAGTGTCTTGAAATATGTCAAAAAGTGCAAAAGTCTTGGGCACATAAGATGTTTCACAAAAACATTTGTCTATTAGATGGTTATTTATATCTGCTACTTTATTGTGTCAATAAAAAATATACATTTTATACTCCCAAACATTTTGCAAATAGAAAAGATTAGAATAGAAGAACATTGAACCCTGCAACAGATGGCATGACCCCAACAGTGCCCTACTGAACATTGGTCAGTCTGGGATTACACAAAGAGATCTAAGTAATTAAGAATTACTAAATAAATAAAAGAACTGTGGCGAATTCTCCAAGAAGCTTGGAACATCCTATCTGCCTACAACCAAGAAAAATTGTGTTCAGGTGCAAGTAGGAGAAAATCTTTTTTGTTTTTTAAGGTCCTATGTGAAATCTGAACTTAATTTAATTAACCCCTTTTTTTCTATAGGACATTCCCTTTCAAGTCACTTACGCTGCGTCAGTAGCTGACGCTATGGGAGAATTTGTACGATCATGCTGTGCTACTGATTCACATGCACAAGGCAATGCCGACTTGTTATTTGGGTAGTTAAAAGACATTGACAAAGTCTCCCCTTCGTATTGAACAAAAGGAAAAGAAATTCAATAACCATGCATTGTTAGAAAAATAACAATGCCATACTGGGTAGTGAAACACTGTACAGAAATTCCCATCCACATCACAGTGGGGAAATGAGTTGAGAAAGTTCATCGACTGACAATATGGTGTAATGCCACTAGCCGAAAAGGTAGTAGAACTTTAAAACAAGGGCTTTCAGAATCAACGCATTAACACATGCAATTTATTAAAGTTTAACATGTTAATTTTTCTTTAACGCATTTACCTGCGTAAAAGCCCTACTACCAAGAGGAGCCTACAAGGCCAGCATAAAACAACATAACGTGGCGGTCCCATAGGCATTCTATAGGCGGTACTGTCGTAATGCGCAAGTTGATATCTCATGATAGAATGTGGAGGAGGTTATCTCAGTAAATTTAAAGAATCTCTAACAGCACTACGATCACCAAAACGCAGAATGAGACTTGTTTGTTTGCAAGTGCTTTTAATGGTGCGTTCAAAGAGGCGCTCGGTGCTGGCGTTGACGCTCTGACGGGAATCATGAATGCAGCTTAACAGTTGCTGTAACAAGGTGGATAGCCACAGTCTACTGGCATATTAAGATTGTTGAGCATGAGAGTAAGGGATTTAATGCCCATTGCAATTAATATACAACCTATGTGGGGACTAGTTCTTTCAATTAGTCAAACCCCCCCTTAGAATTTGGGAAACGTTTAATGTTACTTAAATTGGTGATATTTTAGTGCATTTCTATCTTTTATATTGTGGAATAATGTTTTATTATTTTATTTATACACCTTTCCAAAAGCTCAAAGTTGCTTTACAATCAGTGTTCATTCAATTATAACACAAAAATTACAAAGGTCTAAGGGGAATTTTATTTTTGTATCATATTGCTACATATTGTTTTCTTTCCTAAGATGGAAATAAAGTAATTTTGACAAAGTATGTGTAAAATTTCAGCGCTTTTAAAATCTGCTATTACTTGAGATTAACTACTAAAAATGATGCAAATAATCGTAATTAAAAAAAAATTGAATCGACTGACGGCAGTATTTAAAACATTGCTCTTTGCTCTGAAAAGAGTCAACAAATGGCATATTCATAAGACCAATAACCAGAACACAATGGTAAAAGTGTTCGGGGAAGCAGACAGATGCCCTGCACACGCTTTTCTCAAGCCCAGGTAGAGGCCAATCTCCTGGTAGAGTGGACCTTAACACCCATGGAACACTGCACACCTGTGAATCATGAGCGTAGCGCAATGGCATCGACGACCCAGTGAGAAAGTCTTTGCTGAGAGATGACCAAACCTTTTGAAAGGTCTCCAAAGCAAACAAAAAGCTGATCAATCAGCCTGAATTGACACGTACTACCAATGTACATGCATAGTGATCTCACAGGGCAGAGGAGAAAAGAAAGCATGTTGTTACCAGCTGAGCTCCCAAGTGAGTGGCCAAAACCTTGGGCACTTAACCCTCCTTAGGCTTGAGAATGACTTTTGACTAGGGCTAACAATAACTAGCAATTATTTTGATAATCGATTAATCGTAACAATTAGTAGAACGATTATTCTGCAGTTATTGCAATGATTTATCATTAGCTCTTAACCGTTTATTCAGCTTGTGCCCTGATTTAAAAGGTCTATTAAATATGCTTACTAACAATAAAGAGGACAAAATCATCTTTTAAAAATACCTCTAAATTACATTGAATTAAAGGGGAAAAATACTTCAAGATTAATTCAGTAAAGAATTTCACTGCAAAAAATCGTATTATCAAATGTTTTTGTCTTGTTTTCCATTTAAAATTGTCTAAAAATCCTTAAAATACATTTACTTGAGAAGCAACATAAGATATTTAGACTTTTTCTAATAGAATTTATCTTTTTCTCCCCAATTTGGAATGCCCGATGCGTTCCAAGTCCTCGCTTTTGTGTAGTGACTCCCCTCACTCCGGATGGGAGAGGATGAATCTCAGAATCTCAGACCGTCAGTCCGCGCATCTTAGCATGTGGCTTGTTGATCGCATGTGGAGGCTTCATGTTATTCTCTGTGGGATCCGCGCACAATTCGCCACGTGCCACACCGAGAGTGAGAACCACATTAAAGTGACCACGAGAAGGTTACCCCATGTCACGAGCCATCACGTTATAATCTAGCTGCATTAAGTGTGCGTGCTCGAGGGATGAGCGGCGCTGCAACAGAGTGTGCCTCAGACAAGTGCAGTTTCAATCTCCCCCTTAGATTTGGACATTCGTGCAACTCATAGAAAAGGTGCTTCCTGCACGGAGAAATGCCATTTTCGGAGTTTGTGGTTATTTACATGATCTACTTCTGTATTATTTGAAATGTAATAAATCTAGAATGCATTAAATATAACTATTTAAGATATAATGCTAAGGTGTTTCATTTAAAGTGCATTTAAAGACAAATTTTTGTAGACAATTTTTTTATTGACTAAGTTGTCAATAACGTTGGCTAATCGTTTAAGCCCTGCTTTTGTCAAGTTGGGTCTGAATCGAGATGCCCAGCACAAACAACAGCACAATCTTCAGTGAGAATACGCACAAGCTTACTTCATCAGTTGGCTTAAACGGGGAACCCTTAAGGTCATTCTGTACAAGCGCCAAGTCCCAGACCGGGACCCTTTTGTGGGGTGATGGGGTCTCACTCCTCGCAAGAATTTAATGACCAATGAATGCTTCTGCGTTATTGAGTCTTTTGGCTTGCTGAAGTGGTCCATTTTGCGCCATTTTATCTTAGTAGCGTACTTATCAAGGGAAGCCTGGTTGATACAATTATACAGTAGGATAAAGCAGAGCAGATCATTCTTGCCTCGCAAATAAGCATTTCAGATGAGAAGCATACTTGCCGTATATAAAGTGGCGAACACGAGATAAATGTAAAATAAAAGTTAAATGTAGGGGATACCCTTGTCTTTTGAAACAGTGAGGATTTTAAAGTTTATGGACTGGCCTCATTCACACATCACTTTCTTTTTTTAATAAATCAGGGCAGGTCAAAATAATTTTTTAGTGGTAATCAAATTATGCCACAAATACTGTCAACTGATCTTAACTTGTATTGAGCTCAGAACATTCCTTTTAATATAGTTATACTTTGAAAAATCATCAAAATGCTGAAAAGTCAGTTATTTAGCTGCCTTACTCATTGGCCCCTTTGTTTCAACCAATACGGATGTGTATAAACACACTCAGAGTCTACTCCAATATCAGTTCCACTGATCATCTCAATCTCTTTTTCTGATCAAAAGAGCTGACAGTCCCTGATTGGCTGAGCTGTTCCTGTGTTGAGTGACTCGAGTGATGTGTGTTTGTGTGTTTAAGGTGTGGTCACTGTAAGAAACTGGCCCCTACCTGGGAGGATCTATCCAAGAAAGAGTTTCCAGGTCTAACTGATGTGAAGATTGCTAAGGTGGACTGCACAGTGGAGAGATCGCTCTGCAACAGATTCTCTGTGAGTCTGACACTGAACGTCTAATGTACAGTAGGGCTTTCAGGCTTGGAAATTGTAGATGTTTGAGGGATTGGGGTCATCATAACTTAATATAATTGTGAGAGAGTGTAGAGAATGTTCTAATTTCAGAAAATTACAAAGCATAATAAGGTGCCTACTGGCCACATAGGAAGTAACTACAATCTGAATGATGGAAACACATCTAAATTAGGGCTTTAAATGGATTAATTATTTAAATGTAACCAGAGTGCTTGCAGTCACAGGATGATCCTTGTCTGCATTCAAAACCGCAGAACTGTTACAGCAATATTTGGTTCACGGCATCCAACTGTTTAAGGCATTTTGTTTTTTTACTGTAACTATTTATTAGAGTGTCAGACAGAATCTGCAGAATGACTCCTAAAAAATGTTGTCCACAACAACTCTCAAATAAACCTGTGGATTATGCATAATATCAGGAACATTACCCATAGCAGAGGATTTGATATCTGACAGTGATGTTTTGAAGGATGTAGCAGCAGTGCATTAAAAAACGAAAGAATTAAAATATGAAACTTCTTGGGGAGAGAACCTGTTCGCTTGGAACTCTGCAGTGTAAATATTTGATTTTTCTTCTGTAGGTGCATGGATACCCAACACTCCTGATGTTCCGGGCTGGGCAGCAGGGGGAGGAGCATAATGGTGGGCGGGACTTGGAGAGCCTGCACAATTTTGTGATGAAACAGGCCAGGGATGAGCTGTAGCTCCATCCTCATTCTCATCTCACCACAAACCTACACTCATCAGTCTCCATATAACACATACTGTCAAACAGACTGCTCTTCTTTTTCTCATATCTGCAGAGGTGAGGACAATCCATCTGCTTATCACATCATGAAATATGAATGTACGTGATTTCAACGTAACTTGTTTGATTGTAGACCATTTGATGAAATCATTAGTAACTAACAACCATATTACTTGTACTTTTGATTTGTCCTTCCTCTTTTTAAAGTAACAATTTGAGTATGGTGTAAAGAAAATGCCACCAAAGTTTTAGATCATTACATTAATAGCTTGCTTGCTTAAGATCCACTAAGAAAATATGACCTCAGGGAGACCATTGTGTACTGTTTAAAGAGAACAATGTGTATTGGCATTTTTTTTTCTTTCATTATAATGTAAAATACACTATATCCAGTGCAATTTCAAATGTGTTTATTTGAAAAGACAAAAAATGCTTAAACCAGATGAAGGTGGTTTGCTGGTCTTAGCTGGTTTGGCTAACGCCCTCAGTCTGAGAAATGCCCATAACACTCTCAAAAGCCATCAAAGCAGGCCATACTAACAATCTTGACAGCCAGCTCAGCTAGGACCACCGAATTACTAACCAATGTCTGGTTTAAGCTGTTTTTTGTTGTTTTTCCATTAGGGAGGCCATTTGCTTAACTGAAACAAAAGCCTTTAGTTCTCATAAATGTTTATAGCATTTAAAATGTTTCCCCTGTATTGTCATTATGTAATCCATGTTTTTTTTTTTCTCACCCCCCATCAGTGCAGAATATACTTTGTGTTTGCCGTTTATTGAAATACAGTTTGCTTAACATTTTCAATCATGGTAGTGAGCTTGTGAAAACTAAAAAATATGGCACAGTAAAATCTGTTTCTTAACATTTGTTTATTCTGCAAATAGGGCTTTTGTTTAGCCTATGAGGCATTTATCATTTAAAGGGGACATTTTCTTCTGATTGGAATTGCTTCATTTATGATGTTCAAATGATACCACCATCTCAGTATTTCTCAGTAATGCTGTGGTAACATCTTTCGCATGCAGTTAATGATTTTAATACCACTTCTGACCTGATTAAAGACATTTTCTGATGGTGAAATACTGACGCTAGCGGTGCCAGGTAATAAGTTCTAAAGAAACACTGAAAGTGCTTGTATATGAGATTGGGTGCTCTTGAATAGTATAAATGATTTGAACAAATGCAAATGTTCCCACACTGAGATGTTTATTTTTCTCTTTTACTGGATCCAAAAGTCAAGGAAGGGTAAAGCAACCAGACAAACTACAGATTAACTGAAGTCTTTTGAGGCACATTGTCAAGCCAACCTCAGTGAAGAAGAAAAAAAAATATATATATATTTTTGTGATGGGGGTACACCCACTGCCCAGGGGGTTTTGTACAAAAAGGCACATTTCATAATAAAATGTCTTTTTCCAAAAATAGATGTTTTAATTTTTCGGTTACTCGTGTCTTTGTGGTATATGGTTCATAAAAGTTGCAATAAATAAACTGTAAAATGTACAAGTATTTACATACATGTAAAGAGACATGTAAACAGCAGTTTACTAGAGGTATGTGAAATAATTAGGAATGAGAATTGTAGTAATTAAAAAATTCTTGTTCTAATTCAGTAATTTTGTGGACAGCTAAATGAATTGAGGACAATGTTTTGAAAATGGAATGAATGTTTCTTAGTGAATGCAATATCCTTTTGTCAGCGGTCTGCCATCTTGAAAGAACCTAAATTACAATTAAATTGAATTGGCCTATTCTTTAAAGGTGCACTTTGTAACTTTTGTCTTTGTGTGATCTTGAACTTGCACTGCCACCTAGTGGCTTGGATGCAGCCTCATTTCAAATCAATAGTTTTCAGTTTCAGTGCACCTTTGAAAACATAAAGAAAAGAAATGGGTAAATATAACTTTAAATATATTGTCTCTAGCTGCTTCACTCTTCTCAATCTGTGAGGAATGTCATGTGAAAAGAAATAATGATTGAGGCGCTCCAAGATTGATAGTTGGTTCATGTGCCCATCCAACAGAAAGGGATGTGCACTGATTATCATGACAGCCCATTATCACCACATGAAAACATAATTATCTCAAACTTTTTCACTCAAATCATTAATTATAATTTTGACTCATAAATTTGACTCAATTATGATTCTCATAAATATATAATTTTCACTATCTCTATTTTTATCTCATAATTATGACATGACTTAAATCATTTTTCCCCCAATGTGGAGTAAATTAGCTTCCATAGATGGCAGGGTTGCCAGCTGTGCTGTATGTTAGCGCCATGATGCTTGAGGGACGGTCAGCGAAACGATCCATATTGTGGCGGGCACAGCACTTGAGGAGGATTTCCTTCTCATATTGAATGCTCAAAATGCTCAAGTGTCCCATATTATCATGGTGAAAAGTTAACTCCTATATTTTCCATCCATATCGGCAGAAGAATACAGACATTCCAAAACCTTTAACATAACTGAGCATCATACAAATGATTTGGTTTCTGTGTGTTACCAAAATGTGCCTCTCAATTCCTAAATCTAGAGATAATGCTGACTGTAAAACTGGGCAACATCAAATAAATCTTTTCAATGTTTTGTACCATTTAAAAGCCTCACAGTGGAAAAAAGGAAATTTATAGTGTCATAGTAAGAGTTTCACCAAATTACAAACAATAAATATTGGCATAAGATGGTTGGGAAATTTACAGCCCTTCAGAGGACCATAGTGCGGAATACAGTTTTGTTGCTGAAAAACAGGAAATGATCCGTAGCACATCTCGTCTTGTGGGAGGTTTTGGATTTATGCCATCCAAGGTGCAGGTGCTGATGGGAAACTATAGATCTGTGGTGTCGGACAGCATCAAATGCAGTTTCTGTCTCCGGAACACCAACATAATGGATCCGTTCTTTGAGTTCTGTTAAAGTGTGTAACCACTTGCTCTGACTCACGAATGCAAACCACAGCTAGTGGAGAGCAAATATTGAGAAACTCAAAATAATTAGATTTTGTTGAGATCTAAAATAGTCTTGTGGGTTCAAGTGAGTTTAGGGATGACTGAAAATACACAAAAAAAAAGGAGAAAATGTGTCTTCTGTGCATCAAGACACACTATTATGACAGTTTCCAATGTTACATTTTAAGTAATATTTCTCTCAAAATGAAAATTCTGTCATCATTTACTCACCCTCATGTCATTACGAACCTTTATGCTGTTATTATTTAGTGGAACTCAAAAGGAGAAAGTTTGAAGAATCTTTACATATCTTTTTCTATACAAAGTTCATAGTGACCACATCTGCCAAGCTACAAATAGCACAAAAAGATCAGAAAAAATAACGTATGAAATTAAATAGAAGATGGTAAATAAATAATGACAGATTTTTCCTTTAAGATTTGGTTCGTCAAATACAATATTAAATACAGACTGAATGTTAGCTCATAATTTACATTTCTGTGTGTGTTTGGTCTATTTTAGACATTTGGCATCAGGTTCTGTTTATAGGTTCATCTGTTCATCCTCATGGCATTTTAAAGGATTTGAAATATGTAACTTATGTGAACTGGCTGTGTGTATGAAGATGAGTAAAAGCAGCACGAATATCTATTCTCTCTCAAACATACTTGTTTGTTCATAAACACTTGTGTTTTTAAAATGAGTGTTCTCTCTCTCACACACACACACACACACACACACACACACACACACACACACACACACACACACACACATATATTTAGTCTCTCTGCAGTGCAGTGGTTGGGCGGGTGGCACACAGCTCTCGTGTCACTGACAGCCGCAAGCACGCACCACCATGTTCTTGTATTTCTTTAGAATTACGTTGGAGTTGTCATCATAATAGAGTACAGAGATGGCGTGCAGTTTGGTGGGTGCACAGCACGGCTTCGGGACGTTCTCTGGATTCATCAGATGGACCTGACAAGAAAAGCGAGATACAGTAACACAATTCAAATAGTACAATAATCCACAAGAGGCCTCACACCATGCCTTACCCTTGTAAATCATTATAATGCACAGCCTTGAGTGGCATATTGCTTTTATAAAATTGTGGCAACAGTAAATAAGACACCAATGTTCATAAAATACTTAAATGTATTAATAATAATCATTAAAAACAATTCTGCTGCCAACTAATATAGTTCTAACAGTTAGTCTAACTAGTTTTTGGTTGCCAAGCATCACAGCACCTTTATTTTGCATTAGAGCTTTAATACAGAATGTTCACTCACAAGTGTGTCTTTACCATTGTTTTACTTCAAACACGGCTCATCCAATCAGAATTCAGAGAAATCAGAGTCAAAATGATCTATTTTATAACCAAAATTGGTAACACTTTACATTAGGGTTTATAAAGGGGTCATTAATGACCAATATCTTATTTACAAATGCATTACAAATTAAAATGCACTTTTAACAACATGTATGTCAAATGTATGCAATAACTGCCAAATAGTGAGCCATATTACCTCACAGTATAAATGCTTAATAACACTTATTCAACATGAGTAACCTGTGAAAATGTACCTTAACCCTTTCAATCTGGTGCATTTTTGTGCTGCCGCCCACTCAAATTTAAAAGCTCATCATTCACACAAAGCGACATAATCATTCCTTTTAATCATTTAATCATCACAGCATAGTGACAGAAATCATGAATTAGGGCATTTATGTATTAGTGTATTAATTATGCATTTATAACATGTCAAAATGTTCACCGTTTGGGAAGTATTGCAGAAAAGTCACCCTTTTATACATGTTGCTTTAGACAGGCCGAGTCCATAACAGACCGGGTCCATAACAGACCGAGTCCATAACAGACCGAGTCCTTAACAGACCGGGTCCTTAACAGACCGGGTCCATAAAAGACCGGGTCCATAACAGGCCGGGTCCTTAACAGACCGGGTCCATAACAGACCGGGTCCATAACAGACCGAGTCCATAACAGACCGGGTCCTTAACAGACCGGGTCCATAAAAGACCGGGTCCATAACAGACAAAGTCCATAACAGACCGAGTCCTTAACAGACCGGGTCCTTAACAGACCGGGTCCATAACAGACCGGGTCCATAACAGACCGGGTCCTTAACAGACCGAGTCCTTAACAGACCGAGTCCTTAACAGACCGAGTCCTTAACAGACCGGGTCCTTAACAGACCGAGTCCATAACAGACCGGGTCCATAACAGACCGAGTCCATAACAGACCGAGTCCTTAACAGACCGGGTCCATAACAGACCGGGTCCATAACAGACCGAGTCCTTAACAGACCGGGTCCTTAACAGACCGGGTCCATAACAGACCGAGTCCTTAACAGACCGAGTCCTTAACAGACCGGGTCCTTAACAGACCGAATCCATAACAGACCGGGTCCATAACAGACCGGGTCCATAACAGACCGAGTCCATAACAGACCGAGTCCTTAACAGACCGGGTCCTTAACAGACCGGGTCCATAAAAGACCTTGTCCGTAACAGACCGAGTCCTTAACAGACCGGGTCCTTAACATACCGGGTCCATAACAGACCGAGTCCATAACAGACCGAGTCCTTAACAGGCCGGCTCCATAACAGACCGGGTCCATAACAGACCGAGTTCATAACAGACCGGGTCCATAACAGACCGAGTCCATAACAGACCGAGTCCTTAACAGACCGAGTCCATATCAGACCGGGTCCATAACAGAATGAGTTCATAACAGACCGATTCCATAACAGGCCGAGTCCATAACACACCGAGTCCATAACAGGCCGAGACCATAACACACCGAGTCCATAACAGGCCGAGACCATAACACACCGAGACCATAACAGACCGAGTCTGTGTCTGAATGAATCTGTTCATGAATCTGAATTCAAATTGTAACTGTAAACTCAACATCAATATTTTAATCTTATTTTAAATTTCACAACTCAGAAAACACAATTGTCAATATAAATGTAACACAAACATTTCTATATTTTATGATTTGTTTCCTGCTGAACAAACTTCAAAGTGTTTTCATTATGAAAGCAAGACAGAACTGTCCTTCAACACACTTCTTACTGTGTTCTGTTGACATTTGAATTCTGTTTTTTATTTCTACTTCATTTTCAATTTCGTTTAGTTTTATCTCAAATTAATCCTATCTAAAAATGATATATATTGCCGACTGGTTTGGGAAAATAAAGAGTCAACACAGTAATTAACACTCGCTGAGAAGATCCATCTCACGACTGACTGCAAACAACGCTACATCTGAAAACACCGCTAAAACACAACTGCTAATATTAGTGACTGTTAATTCATGGAAAACATGGGGCAGTTCTTAAACGCTGATGTGCCGTGAGTTATCACTTAAAAATGTATTTAGTACTAGCTTGAAGAAGATATTTGACAACAGATATTCCACCAGATTAAATAAAAACAGAATTTAAACAAATTATCCAGTTCAAAAGTTTACATACCCTTGATTCTAAAAGGATTAGTTCACCCTAACGTTTACTCACCCCTGTGTTGTTATAAATCATCAAAAAATATTTTTTTCTTAAAACAAAGGGAGAAATTGTGAAAAAATTATGCTCAGTGATGTCACTCAATGGCAGTTTATGGTGACCACCTCTTCAAGTTGCAAAAGAATGCAAAAGTATCATTCAGAAGTCTGATAAATTATTCCATGAGACTCATGATTGTTCTGAAGGAATACGATAAGGTTTGGTGAGAATTATTAAGTGTAACTCCTGTGCACGTTCATGAGACTTCAGAGCTTCTGGCATGAGAGCAAACCCTTTAATATGATGTGTTGCTTTCTCCATGATTAATGACTGTTTGTGTAAGAATTGTTCATGAGACTCTGCTTTCTCCTGAGCTGTGAGCTGCACACTCTTCTTAAGAAAATACTGTTCATTCTTTGCTTTCCAGCAACTTCTGCACATTTCAGTTCTTCCCAAAAGTGTCTAAATGATACAGACATCCAGCTTTTGACACATTCACAACCATTACAAAACGTGCAAACATTCACTGATGCTCAAGAACAAAGGGGATGCAAACTTTTGAACAGGATGATTTGTGTAAATGACAGTACATTTTGCGTGATGTAGCTTTTGAAGGGCAGTACTACATAAAATATCTCATCTTTTATCTCGTATATTTGCATACATTCTGAAAGGGGTGTGTAAACGTAGGCCTGAAACAAAAAACTAACTTCTGTAATATATTTTTTAATTTACAAATTCCACGTAGCCTATTCTATCCAATTAATTTCATATTGCATGTGTAATGATTAGTACACATGTCATATCAGGTACACATTTTATGATGATGAATCAGATGATCAGTGGGAGAGTGAGATAAAGGAGAGCCGGAGGTGCCAGTTTGAGAGAGAGAGATGCACACGGCCACGATGCATGTGTGTCTGTGTTTGTTTATGTTTATGTTTGTTTTATGTTGAGTTTCTTATTAAACTTTACAGCCGGTTCCTGCTTTCTCCTAGCCTGTCCTTATACAGTTACATTTAGCAAAAAATCCCCCCCCAACGCATGTGTGGAGTGGAGTGGTGGTGGCGTAGTGGGCTAACGCACATAACTGGTAATCAGAAGGTTACTGGTTCAATCCCCACAGCCATCACCATTGTGTCCTTGAGCAAGACACTTAACTCCAGGTTGCTCTGGGGGGATTGTCCCTGTAATAAGGGCTCTGTAAGTCGCTTTGGATAAAAGCATCTGCCAAATGCATCATTGTAAATGTAAATGTAACAATGCCTAAAAGAGTTAATAGCCCAATATTAATAATATTTTTCTGAATTTATATTTTTATATGTTGTGTTATTAGACTGTGAGAGACATGATGTCATTCATAATGTAGCCAGAGGGGAACTGGCCCCCACAGTGAGTCTGGTTTCTCCCAAGGTTATTTTTCTCCATTAATCAACATCTTATGGAGTTTTGTGTTCCTTGCCACAGTCGCCTACAGCTTGCTCACTGGGGTTATTAATACAATTATCATTTAATTATTTTTAAACACGATTAAGAATCGTATTTTATCTAAATTACACAATGATGATTCATCGACTTTATAGACATTACAGTTTTATCATCTGTTAATGCTGATCTTCTGTAAAGCTGCTTTGAAACGATGTGTGTTGTGAAAGGTGCTATACAAATAAAATTGACTTGACTTGACATGATGTGGGTGACTTGACTTAATGAATTTCTTAACCACGGCGAAACCACAATGTGAGCTTGCTGCACAAGCGGAGCGTGCGATTTTACCAGTTGTCAGGTCCCGTGTCGTGTGAAACTGGCGTGTAGTTTCTAGTACATTTGCTACATTCCTGTCTTTATGTGTTCGGCGTGCCAGCCACCTCGTAATCGATGTTATACACCAGTCTCTGTAGTAACATTCGAGCGTATTGGTTGACTGAGTGTGTCGCACTGCAGGTGTGTTTGCTCAACACGGTGAAACAAACTCTGGCTACATCTATGACATCAGGGGGTGATACAACTGCTTGCAGACAGAGTGTCCATTTATTTCATTATTTATATTTGTTTACTTTGTTCATTGCATCAGAAATCAAATGCCATGGACTCGGCTGGACTCGGAAATAAATCCAGAGACCCTCGAGTCCGAGTCAAGTCCGAGTAAAATGCATCCGAGTCCGTGACAACTCCAAATCCATTAAAATTGGACTCGTGACTTGGCCACGGAATCAGGATCTGCCGTTGCTAGTTTGAAAGATTCACCCAAGCCTCTGTTACTAATCCATAAACAAATCCTTAGAACTAGTAATGACAGCTTGGGCTGTTCTAACAAGTTATTGGAGAAACAAGGATGTGTGTGTGCATGAGAGAGAGAGAGAGAGAGAGAGAGAGAAAGTGAGCATGTGTTTACCTGCATCTGTTAGTTTAACTCTATTTTTCAGCTGTAGTGTGATAGTAATCTGCTCAGATTGTGGAGGGATGCTGCCTTATGTGTTATCAGAATTATCCTATGAATATTTCACTCACGAGATAGAAAGCTTTCTCTCCTTTGCCATGTTGAAAGTGTATGTCTCCCCAACGCACCTGAGTGTGATCTCTCAGCTATGATCAGCAGTAATGCTGAAGCTGATAGTTTAACTCTATTTCTCAGCAGTAGTGTAGTAGAATCCCAAGCAATCATGGAGTGAGAGACAAATCCCGATGACTTCAAAACAATTGACATACTGACTGACACAGTTTGTCAACGCCAGCTCAACTCACTTGAAGAACACACAAGACGTTCTTTTGTCGCCACCTGCTGGCTCAAATCTTTTATGTCACAGGGATAAATGAAAATTCAAAAATCCAGCTGCTCTCTTATACATCTGCACTGCTCTTACACTTAAGTTTGAAATGCCATGAACACAAGCAGAGAGATACAAACAGTAAAGCATCCCAGTGCTGATGGTCTGAGCTATCAGCACTGTTGGAACGCCACCTGTCCAATCAGATTTGATGACCGGAACCAACTGATGTATAATGATTTATAATGCATTTGTAAATGAGGTATAGGTTATTTATGAACCACTTTATAAAACCTTAACATAGAGAACAGCCCTATAGTTTTTAGAAATGCTTTACTGTGAAATAAATGTTAAAATTACTTGGTATGTTAGAGCTGGTGTTTATTTAAAAATCCAGGACTCACCAGTGTCTGTACTATAGCGTGATTAGTAGCATTCATGTGGGCATTTAGGGGGAAAGAGCATTCTCCATCACAGTAGTTTGCTGCGTAGCCCTCTGGTGCAATAATCCAGTCCTGGAAAAAAGACATACAGTATCTAGGTCAAAGGGGTTGACACACTTCACTAATAATCTGTAAAATAGGTTCAACACTCATTCTTGTATGTGTAAAACCTGTAAGCCACTGAATAGAACTCCAGTCTAAGGTCTTTAATAATGTTTATATGTGTGTACTGTATGTATTGATGTTTACCTGCCAGCCGAGCTCTCTGAAGCTGACGTACAGTTCATGCTTTTTGCATGCGCTCTTCTGATCACTGCTGTTGTAATCTGGATTTGCAGAGAAGACAGACACTAATATGAGCCAAATTACAGTATAAAATATTACAAACATAATATAGAAGAGAAAAAAATAAAATACATTTAATGGAATGAGATTTTGCTTTTATACCCTTTAAGCTTGGATGGGCCCACGAGGAAAAAACATTATTGTCAAAATATTAATAACTACAGTCTTGACTAACACAAAATAGGTATCTTTTGAAATCTTAGAAGCTGTATTTTCCAATGCATGCCGGCTTTATGACCAAATCTGAACAAATGCTTTGAAATTAGCAGACAATTCAGTTTTGTTCTGTTTTGATCATTTATATATATATATAAAACTGCACTGTGTATATTATTGCAATCAGTAAAAACATCAATCTGATCAAATAGCCATGTGTCATGTGTTGTTGGAAATCTCTCGAAGAGTAAAATACATCCACACTATTTGTTTTACTCACAGACAACAATATTGCAAGTAATAGTTAAAAATATGTCTTTGACATTTATGTTGGTGTTGCTTAAATGCTGCACTTTCACTTATAACTTCACGTAAAATAAACGGAACATAAAATATCACAAAACATTATTTAGAGGGGGTGATTATCTTTCAAACAAGCCCTCACACAAGATAATCGGATGCATGGATCATTATATAATCCACATGAAGCACAATGTTACATATGGTCACCATGTAAATGACACAGACTCATTGATGAAGACTCATTGAGTCAAAATGTACTCATTACTAAAATCATTCCTCTATGCTATACAAACCTTTAGTCATTGTTGTGTTCGCATGTGTAATTGGTTCTTATGTACAATTATTATGTTTGATTAGTTTGGAGAGGCGTTTGGACACATGGAAAGGTTTTTGGACACTGATAAATTACCTTTTGTAATGCTATAAACTTTTATTGCCTCATCGTATCAACACAACATTTTTCTCAGATGCAACTGAGATGATTGGGAACAAAATGAAAGCAGTTTTCGGAGCCACATTATTTACAACCAGAGATATATAATGTAAAATAAAAAATTGCTCAATGGCTAAATTTATTTGTGATTTTTCAGCAGTTTCTTAGGCTAGGTAAATATTTTGATTAAATAGTGTTTTTACAATGATGCCAAACACTTGACCCTCACAAACAGCAAATCTTTAAAAACACCTTCAGAGATTAAAGGGTTAACAAAATGTTTGTCTTAAATGAATAATTCACCCAAATATTTGTCATAATTGTATTTTGTATTCTGCTAATTTACGACTATCTGACCCTGTTTTACACCAATTTTTGCAGTAGTATCAAAGTCATCATAACATACAAAAACAGATGGTAACCAGGTCATATTACGGCCAGGTATAGTGTGTTAGTACATTAGCATCATTAGAGCAGAACGTAAACATGACAAATTAAACATTATATTCTGCATATATGTATCGATTGATTAAAACAGCATCTTTTACCAATCGAATGTGGATTTTTAATCATAGAATGAGGGATGCAGTCATTGATAACTAATTTTTATGTTAATTAATTAGATGTGTTGTGCCTCATGTACTCAGATATGAAACAAAGGCAAGCCTACATACAGTCATAAAGCCTGACTGAGGCCTACATAAAGTCATAAGCCTGATAACAACAACCGTGCCAAAATCAAACAAAGGGAGGTCAAAACAGACTACAGATCCCATGAAGCCTTGCTCACTTTACACCTATGTGTGACATTGTGACGGATCGAACTCTCAACTCCAATTGGATGAGGCGCACGACAGGACATCTTTCTGGGCATTGCTTCCAGCGATAGTATGTGCCGCGACTAGTTGCAGCTCTGCTGCACCCAGATGTAGCCTTGTCGTCCAAGGAAGTAACGTACCTACTTGAAACTTTGGCCATACAATCTTCATCTCGCTGGATGAGTTGAGATATCTCTGTGTTCCACCGAGCACCCTAACGGTGATAAAGGAGACTGCGAGCAATCCGTGTCTTCACCCTTTTGCCTGCATAAGTGAAGAAATAAGATTTCTCTTCCTTCTTCAACCGAGTTGACTTAGCTGGTTTTCTCCGCTGACCCGCCGAGAATCAGCTGTTGTTCAAGGAACCGAGTTGTAGTCAAATGATGGACGAACACACATTCTACCCGCGTCCTCATGCGACTCATGTAAGAGGTTTATATCTGGGCAGAGATAGATTATCATAGTGTGTTATTCTTGTGTCAGTTTACAGACCGCTGAGTCCGCTCACTGTAACGTACTGTTACCACGAATGAGATTTGCTGTGTTGTCGTCCAACCACGTTGGATTGTTTGTGCATATCCGCCATCGCGGGTGAGACCGACACACTGAGTTTATCCATTAAAGAACCAACAACCGCGGTAGATGGATTATGAGCTGTTCACCGTGTCTCTGAGTGATAAATTAACAGTTGCCTTCTCTTCCACGATCACTAAAAACGGCTTCGGTGCCGTCACTCTTCTCTCTCTCATACTAACAACACACACACACACACACAAACATACCCGCAAACACATTTGGTAAACAGATAACTTGGCGATAGAGCAAGCTTTGTCCCCAAGTTATCGTATCACGTGAGTTAAATGGGCAGACTCCATTAAACAGTCTCTCCGCCGACATTTGCGGCCACCTTCTATGGCCAGAAACCCCGCGTGACTTACTCTCCAGGAGAGTCACCCACCATTTTGTGCACTCCACTGCACTCGGCTGGCAGGGGATGTCAGTGCTCAGATTCAAGCCTTCATTGTTTACCTTTTGAATGTTGATGTCTCCAGACATCGACTTTCCTAAGAGAACAATCCTATAGTGAGACTGTTATACTGTCTGGTTATTAGTCCCCGATTCCACCCCGCTCCTGAACGAAGCGCCCAACAGATGTTAGATGTTTACATGTAGTCTTGTGCATCCTCATATTGAATTGCTCCTCTAACACCTTCCCCAGCTGTGTCACCGGTGTCTGATTTTGCAAACAGTATACCGTTGCTCGACAACTTCTTTTTAGCTCAGAGCAAAGAACGGAGAAGAACTTTGCAGTGAGTATATGATTTACATTCCTTTGTAATAGTTTTGCATACCAAGCAATCTTTTTTTATGGTTAAACCACAAATATTATGGTCAAATATTGTTACTGTTGTAAAACCATGACACATTTTGTGATTATGATTTTATTAAAAATACCATAGTTGAACTATGGTTACTGCAGTAAAACCATGGTTAATTTTCATTTGGGATGGATTTTGAGGGAACACACAATAATTGCGAGGGAATGCAAAACATTGTTCCCTCTCTATCCTCTATGGGTCTCCATTGATTTGAGAGCTATGGTAAAGAGGAAGCTTATCAGTAAACAACGACTTGAGTCTGTTCCTCAAACAAAGCTATTACATGACTTCAGAGGATTTAGAGTCATATGCACTACATTAATGGTGCTTTTTTTGTCAGTTTTGGAGCTGGGCAGTATCAATCAATGTCCTTTTTTGTTTGTAAGGAAAACAGAATCTCTCAAATTCTGCCTAACATCAGTAGGGGTTTTTTGGGTAAGGAATAACATTTGATAATCCTTTAAAAAGGCCTAATTCAAAGTTTAGCTCAATGCAAGAAAAAAGTGACAATTAGTGTGTGCATGCTAATCCTTGTCATCACCACAACATATTTACTCTGCAACATAAGACGTACTAAGCACATGCTGTCAGCAACATTTAGTATTACAATTAGTTTTGATTCTCTGTGCTGCCCCACCCCTGTGTCCTATGAGCCTCATGGCAGCAGCAGGTAGGTTTGTGTTTTGTGAAGGGGCAGGTCATCGCTGGCTCTGACTCCTGCTCTAAAGTCAAACTCTGACACATTCTTTCCACTGCTGCTCTCATATGCTGCATTTTTTTTGGTCATTTTTGCTAAGTGCAGTAGAGTGAGAGTGGAGAGAAAACTCTATGATATCAGTTCAGACCAGCTGCAGAATCCCTTCCTGTTGTTTTGAGTTCCCGCCCAAAGAGCAGCACTTTGGCCATCCAGAGAACTCACTGACCACAACCCGGACAAGAAGTGCCATGCAAGACAAGTGATAATTTTTAGGCTGGAGTTAGAAGAGGTACCATGTCTACACCATTTGTTCAAAACCACCCTAACACACACTTATAAATAATTATGCTTGCCTTGTCCGAGAGCATACTTGATGTTGTAATGTTTGTTTTCATTTAAAACAGGCAGCTACGCCTTCCCAAATGAAAGACATAATTTATTTCTGTAATTTATTTTAATGGTGTAAGTAAACTGAATTTACAGCACTAATAAAGTCACAATAAAAAGGATGTTGATTCACCATGACAATGAAACTCTGCCACAGATTGCAGCAAAAACAAATAAATAAATACACACCTTTTTAAATGAATGCAGCTGTTTGAATGTACAGCTGTCCAACACAACAAACCTATATTTATGAGAATTTCACTTTTGAGAACATAATCGGGACCTTAAAGCCCTGGGTATACTTACAATTTATTCACCCAGCTATTAGTAGAAATATGTGATTATTTATTTGTGTTACAACAGTAGCACATGCTGAAAGAGAAACCACTACACAGTGACGTTGTGACCTCCTCTAAAGACAGGCACACAAGTTATCACAATGAACACAGAAATACGTTCTTAAAACACTACCCAGCGATTAGTAGAAATATGTGATTATTTATTTGTTACAACAGTAGCACATACTGAAAGAGAAACCACTACTGTCTCTACCTCACTAAACTTGTTTTCCACCCTGGATGTAAACACTGCCACAGACACACTAGGCTCTACTTTAACAACCTGTCTAGACAGCATCTGCCCTCTCTCCTCTAGGCCAGCATGTATGACACCACCCAGCCCCTGGCTCTCTGACGTCCTTTGTGAACATCTGACTAACCTCAGGGCGGCTGAGAGGAAATCTAAAGATCCAGCAGATCTGAGTAAGTATCAGTCTCTGCTTGCAACCTTTTCAGATAACATTAAATCTGCAAAATCTTCCTATTACCAGAACAAGATAAACCGCACCACAGACACTCCACAGACACTCCTCTGTCCTCCCTCTCCACCACCTGACACCTAACTGATGTCTTTGCCACATTTTTTACTAATAAGTTTACAGCTATCAGCAATACATTCTCAGAACCACACCCTCTCAAACACCTGCTTTCTGTATGCAGTTTTTCTATCTCTATGTTCTCTCCTCTGACTGACACTGAGGTCTCTTAGCTCCTCTCCAAACAACCCACCACCTGTCTCCCTTGACCCCATTCCCTCCCACCTTCTCAAGCCATTTCTCCATCCATCCTACCTGCACTCACACACGATTAACACATCTCTACTTACAGGCATTTTCTCACCACATTTAAGCAGGTTTGAGTAACCCCGCTGCTTAAAAATCTGCACCTAACCCCACACAAGTAGAACACTACAGATCAGTCTCTCTCATCCGATTCATGGCAAAAACGCTTGAAAGGGAAGTTTTTAATCAGATCTCTGCCTATCTCTCTCAGAACAAGCTGCTGGATGACAATCAATCAGGCTTCAAAAGTTGACATTCCACCAACACTGCCTTGCTCTCTGTCACCGACTCGCTGAGACAGGCGAGAGCTGGATCCAGATCATCTGTCCTGATTCTACTGGCCCTTTCTGCAGTCTATGACACAGTCAACAATCAGATTCTACTCTCCACCCTCTCTTCGCTGGGCTTCACAGGAACTGTGCTTGACTGGTTTAAGTCCTATCTCTTAGGTAGGTCCTTCAAGGTAGCCTGGAGTGATGAGGTGACCAAGTCACATCAGCTACTCAATGGGGTAACACAGGGCTCAGTGCTTGGGCCATTTCTCTCCTCTATATACACAACATCACTGGGACCCATCATTCAAGCACATGTGTTCTCTTACCACTGCTATGCCAATGACACACAGCTCTGTTTTCTTTCCAGCCTAACGCCACCATGGTGACTGCATGAATCTCAGCCTGTTTGGCAGACATCTCCGTCTGGATTACAGAATATCACCTGCAACTTAACCCAGCGAAGACTCTGCCAATTCTGCTGTTGAACAAAACATCATCGTTCAGCTGAGTTCAACTACAATAACACCTTTTAAAACGGTCAGAAATCTAGGGGGTAACCATCGATAGCCAACTAAATTTCACAGACCAGATCTCAAAGACAGCATGATCATGTAGATTTAGATTTTCAATTTCAGGAAAATAACACCTTCCTCTCTGAACATGCCAAACAACATCTTGTTTGGTCACTTGTCATAACTACACTGGATTAATATAACGCTCTAATCGCAGACCTCCCTACATGAGCAGTTAGGCCCCTGCAAAAGATCCAGAATGCAGCACCATGTCTGGTCTTTAATGAACCAAAGGTAGTGCATGTTACACCACTCCTTGTCTCTCTTCACTGGCTGTCGGTTGATACCAAAACAAAGAGCCAACAAAACACTTTCCAGGACTTTTGGTTTCACTGTACCACATTGGTGGACTGACCTTCCCAACTTCATCCGAGAAGCAGACTCACTCTCTGTCTTCAAAAAACTGCTTAAAACACATGTTTTCCATGAGCACTTCACCATGCACTCATAAAAATATTTTAAAAAATGATATATATCATATATATACACAGGTATATAGTTGAAGTCAGAAGATTACATACACTTACACTGAAGTCATTAAAACTAATTTTATAATCACTCCACAGATTTAATATTAGCAAACTATAGTTTTGGCAAGTCGTTTAGGACATCTACTCTGTGCATAACATGAGTCGTTTTTCCAACAATTGTTTACAGACAGATTGTTTCACTTTTAATTGACTATATCACAATTCCAGTTGGTCAGAAGTTTACAAACATTAAATTAACTGTGCCTTTAAGCAGCTTGGAAAATTCCAGAAAATGATGTCAAGCCTTAAGACAATTTGCTTCTGATAGGAGGTGTACTGAATTGTCCCTCTGGATGTATATTAAGACCTACCTTCAAACTCAGTGCCTTTTTGCTTGACATCATGGAAAAATTGAAAGAAATCAGCCAAGAAAAATTGTGGACCTCCACAAGTCTGGTTCATCATTGGGAGCAATTTCCAAACGTCTGAAGGTACCATGTTCATCTGTACAAAAAATAGGAAGGCGACGCATTCTGTCTCTTAGAGATGAACGTAGTTGCGAAAGTGCAAATCAATCCCAGAACAACAGCAAAGGACCTTGTGAAGATGCTGGAGGAAGCAGATAGACAAGCATCTCTATCCACAGTAAAACAAGTCCTATATCGGCATCAGCAAGGAAGAAGGCACTGCTCCAAAACGACCATAAAAAAGCCAGATTACAGTTTGCAAGTGCATATGGGAAAAAATACTGTATCTTACTTTCGTCCTCTGGTCTAATGAAACAAAAATGTAACTGTTTGGCTATAATGACAATTGTTATGTTTGGAGGAAACGGGTGAAGCTTTCAGCCGAAAACACCATCCCAACCGTGAAGCATAGGGGTGGCAGCATCATGTTGTGGGGTGCTTTGCTGCAGGAGGGACTTGTGCACATCACAAAAAAGATGGCATTATCTGTTAATATATGGAAATTATGTGGATATATTGAAGCAACATCTCAAGGCATCAGCCAGGAATTTAAAGCTCGGGTGATCATCTTCCAAATGGACAATGACCCAATCATACCTCCAAAGTTGTGGCAAAATGGCTGAAGGACAAAAAAGTCAAGGTATTGGAGTGGCCAGGAGGCCTACAAACCTGATTCAGTTACACCAGTTCTGTCTGGAGGAATGGGCCAAAATTCCAGCAACTTATTGTGAGAAGCTTGTGGAAGGATACCCACAACGTTTGACCCAAGTTAAACAATTTAAAGGGAATAATACCAGATACTAACAAAGTGTATGTAAACTTCTGACCCACTGGAAATGTGTTGAAATAAATCCTTCTCACTACTATTATTATTTCACATTCTTAAAGTAAAGTGATCTAAGACAGGGAATGTTTTCTACGATTACATTTCAGGAATTGTGAAAACGTTTGAAATGTTGAGTTGAAATGTATTTGTAAAACAGTTAAAGGATGGGCAAGGAGGAGGCGAGAACCGGCTTGTCAACATAAATAATAATTTAATAAGAAACTTAAAACACAACATAAACAAACACACATGCGGACATGCCCGTAATTCTCTCTCTCTCGAACAATCGTCACCGGCCGCCTTTATCCCTCGCGCGCCTCATCAGGCCGATTGGGGACCGGGCGCGCAATATTCTGACTCGGCCCCGCCCCCCTCCGCTCCACAGTATTTAGCTAAGGTGTATGTAACTTCTGACTTCAACTGTGTGTGTGTGTATATATATATATATATTCTTGTTGCACTCTAATCTGTCTTGGATACTACTATTCTGATGCTAGTGAAACTTTATAATGCAGCAATTTTCGTACCACTGTCTCCATAATATGAATCGCTTATAATGTATTATTCCTTTTTTGTAAGTCGCTTGGATAAAAGCATCTGCCAAATGAATAAAAGTAAATGTAAATGTACACAGTGATGTAGTGCATCTCTCTACGGACAGCCACACAAGTTATGTCAGCTCTACTGGAAACAACACAGCCACTTGATAAATACATTTGTATAACCAGAAGAAACATGCTTATGTGAAGTTATAACCTACAAACAATGTTACATTACTAGCCTTTTTAAAGAACATTTAATCACTCCATCTGTACCAAAAGACGCAACCATACACAGAGACAAAGCCATGAAAATTATGCAGTTGTCTTACCTAATGTAGAGTTAAACACCTTTTCTGTCGACCTGTGAAGATATCCCCCCAAATATTTGGTGACAGAGTAAATGTAATGTCTGCTTCAATTGGAGAATCCCAAGAGCAAAAATCTTTGTTCACTTGTGGTTGTGCGTAGATTTTCAGATTTAGAGATTTTCCGCATTGTTGAAAAACATAGCTGTCACAGAGGCAGAAGTCTTAACGACGTCCATCTCCGCTCTCACCAGCAGTGGGAGAATGCACAGGGGTTCAGTGTACGAGTGTAGAAGATGTTTCCTTCTTTGTCATATTTAAACACTGCGACACATGCTTTTGCAAGGTCAATAGCCTCTCCTGTGAATTGCTTGTCCTGCTCAGAGATCACAGCATCCAACACAGGAAGATAGAGATGCTGTTGCATATTCCATGCCAAGGATTTTGATGGTTCAGTGGGTGCATCACATTCATTCTTTTCTCTATGGCAATGGTTCCCAAACCTGTTCCTGGAGGAGCCCCAACACTACACATTTTGGATATCTCCCTAATCAAACACACCTGATTCAACTCATTAACTTGTTAGTAGAGACTCCACAGCCTGAATTGAGTGTGAGATATGCAAAATGTGCAGTATTCGGGGGCTTCCAGGAATAGGCTTGGGAAACGCTTCGCGCTGTTGCCAAGTGAAGTATGTACTATGTAACCGAACAAGGTTCTAGGGGCTTTAGTAGCCCATTTCATTTGTGCGAAAACAGATTGGGAGCCTCTCCTTGCTGTGTGTCCTATTTTTGCAAAAAAATAATCACGTTACTAAGTATAGTAACGTGATTCTATGAGACCAGGTTATCTAAAATCTTGTACTTGTCTTGCCAACTTTGGAGCTTTTGTATCACAGCACTGTCTCATTATGAATTACTCTTGTTGTACGACTTTTAACTTAATTGAATTACTTCTTTGAGAAACAATATGTAAAACTAGACATCTACATTGACCTTGATTATTAATGAAGACCTTTACAGAGACTTTTTAAAGTGATTTACTTTTTATTAAAGTATATAAAATATATAATGTAATGTAAAGTGAATTATAACATCTAAATCTGAGGTGTTTCCCATATTCCCACAAGTCAGAGTAATTTCTATCTGGAAATACTCAGGATGATTGGAATTAATATGATATTTTCAGCATTTGCCGTAAGCCCCATCTTATGGTTCAGCGCTCAGATACTTGCTCAAACTGTCAGATCCTGCCGGAAGGCGAAGACGGCAGGGGAGAGGAGTATACTCCTTCAACAGGATGGGAATAAACTGGTGGTGATGGGGTGGTGGGGGATGCACCAATGACGCATTAAAGGTGATGAAGGCAGCTGTGTGAGCTTATAAAGGAGAGACTGGAATGTGATTGATGAAAGCATAAAGACTATGAGTCTTCCTGATAGAATTACCGCTTACACTTCCATTTCTTGTAAAAACGAAAAGCCCTTCAGACCACAATGGCTACAGAATTTTATACCAAATGACGTCTTTTTAAAGTATTAAGAGCTAGTGGGCTTGAAGTTCAGTATATGGTATGAAATCTCTGACCATGTTCTGTAGCCCCCCCAAATAAGACCCCTTCTTGTGTTTCTTTCACTCTGTCTGGCAGGACTAGGGTAAATATTTACTGAGATAAATCCGACAGCAGGAGTGGCCCCCGAGCTCTCCCCAGTGGCCTTTTAGCCGTTCTCATAAGGGTCCTTCCTCTCTGATCCCGAGCACTGAACCTGTCCTATACACAGACCCCCTACAGAGACATTTATAGCCTAGAATGTTCTACACCTCACCACAGGCCTGAGAATGAGGCCAAATACCACTCAACAATGGAAGAGTTTGACACACACATTAGTTTCACATACACTCATATATATATTTGTGAAAATCAGATTGAGCTTAATGGGTGACTCTTTTTTCCTTCTTCATGCATGAATATAATTTTTTTTTTTTTTATTATTTTGGGGTGATAAGACCTGGACATGTTTTCATGAGACTCGCCTCACCCAAATATGTGACGATGCTGAAAATTGTATTTGTTTTTGTATTGACCATGAACGTGCATGCACAACATGTACTCAGATATAAACCCACTGACTTCACTGTATTCATACACAGATTTTGTTTAGCTCTGCCTTTATTTACTGCCAGTAGTTACAGTGAGGGGCTATTTAGGTGTCCAGCAGATATTTAGTGTGGAGTTTCATTGAGTGTAAAGGCCAGATTTGTGGTACCTCACAAAGCAAGTCTCTTCCTGTCTGTAAAATTTTATGTCACAGTTACTGCTGAGCGGGTCATGTGGGCCTCCGCTGCCCCTCGACTGAAGACTGCCCACCTGCTTATCATGTAGGGATGGGAATCATAAGGAATTTAATGATCATGGTTCCAAATCAATTTCACTTAATGCTTCAATTTCATCAACAATTTCATTAGATTAATTCTTCACCCAAAAATGAAAATTCTGTCATTATTTCTATATTATGTCACTCCAAACCTGCAAGACTTGCTTTCATATTTTACTAAGTCTTCACATGGTTTACCTGCCATATTATAATAGTGACTCTAGTCTGTCAAGCTTGAAAAAACAGTAAAAGTAATCAACTCATAAAATATATTCCAAGTCTTTTGAAGAAATATGATCACTTTGTGTGATGAATTTAACTAAATTTAAGTTATTTAATATCTAATCATATTAATAAAGTTAGCAACTATGCTGATTACACCCTTATTCTAGTGTCTGTTTGGGCAGAAGACACAATGAGAACCAACCAATGAGATTTAATGTTACTCACGTAGCCGCCATATCTGATTTAAGCGTTTTACTTTATAAATATGATTTTATTTGTGAATGATGACTCACAACTC
This sequence comes from Xyrauchen texanus, assembly GCF_025860055.1. Classification (NCBI taxonomy): domain Eukaryota; kingdom Metazoa; phylum Chordata; class Actinopteri; order Cypriniformes; family Catostomidae; genus Xyrauchen; species Xyrauchen texanus. The sequence continues at coordinate 32,887,896 of NC_068316.1, read as the reverse complement.
AACTACAATATAATGTCTGTTGCCATGGCACTGTAGATTCCATTAGAACCGTTAACAGAACTGAATGTTCTGAAAGTTATTCGGTTCAGTCTGTTTTAGTTATAAATGGAACCCTTTCTGAATAAGAAGTTTCTTTAATCCAAACCTGAATTATAGATTTTCACAGTCAGACTATTTACTTGCGTCACAAAGTCTGGTCAAGTCATTTTTATTTGTAAAGTGCTTTTCACAACATACCATTTCAAAGCAGCTTTACAGAAAAATAAGCTATAACATTGTAATGTATAAGTGGTCCAAAAAAAAAATATGGTTATTCTGAGCTGCTCAGTCATACAAATCATGTCTGACCGATATATAAAGTGACCAGCCAAAATTCATCTAGTTGGTAAATTTTACATCCATTTTTAGGGTTTATAAAGGGGTTAATAAATGATTAATAATTAATTTACAAAAGCATTATAACAACATGCATAAAAAAAGTGTAACTTCATGACCAATATTGACCAATATTAAACCATTTGACCTCATGTTATAAATGCATATCAATGATTTATAATGCATTTGTAAATTACTTAGTCATTAATAAATACCTTTATAAACCCCTAACAAAGGGAACATTCAAATAAAGTGCTACCATTTTGTTTTTCTGTGACATTTAGGGGCGGGCTTATCTGAAATAGATTATACAACAATGATAGACCAGTCTTAAAAAATACAGAAAATAATAGAAAATGCGTGTAGACGTCTGTCAAAAAATTATAAAACACAGATTATTTCACAGATATAACTGTTTTTTTGTTGCAAATACATGCCTCAAACAACTACCTTGGCAAACGTTGACGAATGCTGTGATTATATTGATATGCCATTGTATCATCCAGATACCTGGTAAACACAGCTTTGTTTCCAGGTGGACCTGTGTGCACTTACTCCCAGAAGCCTGCCGATCAGATAGATGATTTCAGAAGCTCTTGCCATTTTGTATGCAATATGTTTTATATGGTTAGTTAGCTGACTATGGTCGGCCTGTGAGCCATTTGAGGATGAGACTAAATGCCAAATGCACACCTCTTTAAGGCTATATTAGCTTCATTAGCTGTTCAATTTCATATTGGTTGTCATATATCAACACTGCTCTCAATTAAAACATCAAAATCATATTCAAAGATATGCAGTACATGTAAAGATAAATATGTGACTTCTTGACCAAAGAACAAAATGGTAAAAACCACTATGAAATCAGTTCACTCACAAAAAGCTTCTTGGAATTTGGCCTCTACTGCAATAATTACACAATGACATTCCTGTTGGTGACGGCATGATGGACTAATGGACACGACGTTCCGCATGGAATAACATCCATCCTGGAGAGAGCTGAATCAGGGACGCTTGCTCACTCCACTCCCATGATCACTTGAAAGTGAATAAGAGGTCTGTCTGCATCCATGTGAACTTTATCTTCTTCCTGTCTTTCATCACTGCGGTTATTAAAGCTCCGTTCACAGAACTCGCCCATGTCTAATTACACCAAAGGTAAACAAAAGGAGGGTCGAGGGAGGGGAGATGAAAAACCGCCGCTGGACACTGCCATGTTATTATAATTCTTTAAGCGATACTGTTAACGTGGTCAGGCGTTTTAGGCCAGCAGCTAATAACAGTTCTGAGGTAATTACAGGTCTGGCGGTGGGGCGGCCCTCTGCTGAGTTGAGCTAGATGCTTGTTAACTTCCCTCGGGCCAAAGGCCAGCAATCTCCTCCACACCTCGAACCGTGCATTTCTGCTAAAAGTCTTGCTTTGTTTTCACAGATAACCAAAGCTTAAGAAACAGCATGAAACATTCAATCATGAATAATGTACTTCGTCTGAACTGGAAACTCATAAACAGAGAGAGACTATTATACTGTAAGTCATGTTTCCATACAAGTAACAAATTTAATGTCTGCGCAAAATTGGAAAATTAAAAATGTCAGAACTGAAAACTTCTTAATAGAAAAATAACATTTATTTAAACCAAGCTACAAAAATGGCTCGTTTGGAATTTGTGGAAATTATGACGTCCCAAGGACCAAATACATCTGCATATGCAACGTATATTTTTCCGTCATTGCACCCTTGGCCCCGCCCACTGGTGCTCAGTCAATCACACAGGTGAAGAGAAGAGAGATGGGCCTGTTATGGGATATTCTTCCAAAGTGGACAATGTGCCTATCTGGATTTAAATGTTTTTTCTACATAAACATGCACAGACAGACATCTTTGACAGCTTGATGCATATCTTGGGCCGCTTTTAAAAGACACTGTGTCAAGTTACAACTCTGAAGAGAAGCTCTCTGCCATTCAGCTACTGCCTCACGTTCTTTCATCTATCTGCGCTATTTTTATTTCTATTTTTTCATATGTTGAAAAACAAAAAAACTTAAATAATACAAATACATAATTAATAAGATAAATATCAAATAGGCTGAAAAATATAGAGATATAGCCTAATTTTTGTAGCCCTTCTGTTAAAAAGGCACACTATTTTATTTATTTATTATTCAACCAGAATCTTATTATTGACAATATGGATGATGAGGGAGAGCAATCCACAGTTGACAAAACCAAATCAGCTTTATCTTGTAAGAAAAAAAGAATAAAAATAACATTAATTAAATACTGTATAATACTGTAATAATAAGAAGAAATCATTTGTTTAATTATATAAGATATATTTGTTATGTGGAAACTAAAAATGGAATAGAGTCACATTTAAAATGGGCTACTGATACAGAACATTTTGCCAATGCAACAGATACATATATGGATTACAACTTCACTGCTCAACCCTAGTTTCCATCTCATGTGTTTAAGAGAACAAAATCGGGACTTCTGGGGAAACTGGCTTAAAACCAGAGATGAAAATGGAAGTTGAATCCACTGCGGCTCTTTTATTAAATGTAATGGATTACTTGCGGTTTAGAGTGGGCAAATAAAATGCTCTGTCAAACTTCATGTTGTGCAAAGATTTGTGTCTGTGTTCCAGAGCAACTTTTGAGATGTTATATGATGATATTGATGATTTCAGTATGTATTCACATGGCGAGTTTCATGCGATATACCAAAATTTGCATACTTTCAAAATGTGAATCACACAAACTTGAAAGGATGTTCATGTCATATTTCACCTCAAAATAAAAAAGAAATTAGAAGTTATGTTGTTTTGTAGAGAAAATGAAGCCTACTTTTAAGACCAATTTTACATTGTGACAACGTAAGCACATTTTCCCACTAATTTGTCATTACTGTAATGCAAAGATAATATTACTAATGTAATGTGAAATTAAAAAAGATATTATTTACATGAAGTATTTATGCATTAAAGAAGAACTGGTGCTGCTTTAAAGGCATAGGGTGCTCACACCAAATATCAATTTAGTATTTGTATGTTTATACTTTGTATAAAGTTAATTGATAAATAAATATTCATGGATTTATACAGTATATTACAGTGATGGATATTGAGAGGGAGCATTTGCTTAGTTGTTCTAAAAATAATACCATAAAAAATATTGATAGTCCTAACAATAGGCTTAATTTCTTTGTGTATATATTTTGTTATTTGGGTAACACTTCACAGTAACGTTTCATTCATTAACAGTTAATGCATTTAGTTAATACATAGTTATCAATAACTAACAATGAACAATATATTTTTTACAGCATTTAAAATCTTTGTTAATGTTACTTAATAAAAATACAATTGTTAAATGTTTGTTCATAGTGCTTTAACCACTGTTACCAAATACAACTTTTGATTTTAAAAATGTATTACTATATGTTAATAATTAAAATGAACCAAGATTAATAAATGCAGTAAAAGTATGTTCAGAGTTTTTAACAAATGTTAACAAATGAACCTCACTGTAAAGTGTTATCGTAATTTGTTTTCTTGAGATTCACCCCAAGTTATTTCTTAAAATTGTAATCAGCGATTAGAGAGAACACAATATAGTGCACTTCTGAATATACAGCGCTCACAGGCTGTCATTGAACACTTTGAAAACACTGATTTCATATTGGCACCACATGCACGCTCAACACCACTACGAGGGAAGCGCTGTCACAACGGCCTCGCAACTTCCTGCTCCAAATGTAAATATTTATGCTCCAGACATCCCAAGCAGAGCTGGGAGAGGGGCTGATGTTTTGGGTTACATAAAGTCCAAACCTTCAGAACAAATTAAGCAGATTTTACTTATTAGCCTGGACACGTAGCATATGAGGTTTAGGAGCTGTGAGTTTCAGTACTACTGTACAAGCAAGTGAAACATGTGATGTCCGACTCGCACATGGACATCAACACTGATGTGAAATAATCCCAACAACATTTTACATACAGTCCCCAAATATATTTAATAACATTCACGTCAGTAGGGAACATGCAGTGAATGTATTGTCATTTACAAACACAAATCACTTAAAGTCAACATGAAATTGCATTTGTAAACCCATTTTACATTCGTAATCTGTCATATAGTATTTCTGAGTTAAACTGGACCATTAACAACAAAAGACTTCAGGAATTGATTAGATGGTGAAAAGTTGTTTCTGTTTGACAGGTGGTTGGAGAGGAGGGGTTGAAAAATAAGAGGGTTTCATAACATCAGCAATAAAGGAAAGTAATTTCAGAAGTAGAACAAGTGATTACATTTTGGTGAAAGATTGAACTAACATTTACTTTATCATTGAAATAACACTAATGCACTGATGAATCGTTCACACTGAAAACCCTAATAAGTAGGGCTGTCGATTTAACATGTTAATTCAGTGCGAATAATTATTACAAAAATAACACGTTAAAAAAATAGTGCAATGAATCATGTCCCTGGACCGTAATAAGGAATAATCCTTCCATATAAGCAATTCAAGCATGGAGTATGTGGTAGTAGAGGCATGGTCGAGCACCAGCTTGTGAATGGAGAGCCCAAGATGAGCCGGAGGCGTTCATCGTGGTATTTGTACAAGCATTTACCGCCTCCGGCTGGCCGAGGTCATGATGGGCACTGACGCTGCTCTCCGGGATGTCACAACTCACGGCTGATCAGCTTCCAGCAGAAACTCGCCTGGCCTATGATGACCTGAAGAAGGCCATCCTTCAGTGAGTCGGGCGTACCCCTGAACAACACTGCCACTTGTGGGCGGCTGGGGCTCAGGTGATAGAGCGGGTCGGCCACTATTTGCGGGGTTGGTGGTTCGAATCCCGGCCCACACAACTCCACATGCCGAAGTGTCCTTGGGCAAGACACTGAACCCCATGTTGCTCCCAATGGCAGGCTAGCACCTTACATAGCAGCTCTGCCACCATTGGTGTATGAACGTGTGTGTGTGAATGGGTGAATGAGTCACAGTGTAAAGCACTTTGAATACTGTTAAGGCTTAAAAAGGCACTATATAAGTGCACACCATTTACCACTGCCAGCAGTTCCGTTTCCTGAGGCTGGAGGAGGTTGGATGCCCATTTGTGAATGATCAGCTGCTCTGCAATGCCTGCCGGATGTGGGTCCTGGCCAAGGAGGGTTGTGACGTCAGGATGTGATAGATCTGATGATACTGGAGCAACTCATCGCCCGTTTACTGAGGAGAACTGCAGAGTGGGTCAAGTGCCATTGCCCGGCATCGCTGGATGACGATTTGCTGGCGTTGTGGGGAGACTGGGCATTTCCAGGACCAATGCCCAGGTGGAGACTGTGATCCGGCACCCCGATGAGCCACAAGCCCCCAAAATGAGCTGGGACATACCGCATACCTGTGAGTATTAATGGGGGTACATGGATTCGGGTTGCAGCCAGACATCCATCCATCAATGACTGGTTCAAATCAAGATTTTGGATGCTAGTCAGAAGGTAAGTTAAGGATTATCATGTAGTGGCTATGACAATTCAATTCTGGGGTCAAAGTGTCGAGGCTGTGGTTAGTCCCCGCCTCACAGATCCGCTAATTTTGGTTATGAATTGGCCAACTTTTACCACTTTATTTAGGGCAATTTGTGCAGGTAGGTCCTGCAACAAAGCATCTCTGTGTGAGATTTGTGATGCGCTGCCTGGGGAGGCGGAGCAGGGGCAGTCTACGTCAGCTCCGCATCAGGATGATGTAACAGAGGGGGAAGTTTCGGCTTCCCCAGCTCTTATAGGATTCCCTGCTGGGGATATCCCTCTGGAGCTGGCATGAAACAAGACCCTTAGGCATGCCTCTGATCAAGTGAAAGTGCTTGATTGTCAACATTTTCAGCCAGACATCACACTCTCGTATTTTTCTATTATAAATGATCAGTTGTATTGAGTGACGCAGGATGCTCCGACAAATGAGCATGCAACCCATTTGGTGATTCCAAAGAGGAAAATATTATTCCAGACGGCTCATCATAATTTGATGGCTGGCCACTTATGGCGAGAAAAAAACCCTAAACCATCTTTTTGATTTCAACCCATTTTTATTGTCCAGGCATTCACAAGGATGTTCACAGGTTGTGTGTGAAATGCCATGTATGCCAGCAGGTGAATCTGCCGGCCACCTAAAGAGTGCCTTTGCGCCCCCTTCCTTTAATCGAGGTCCCCTTTGAAAGAATTGTTACGGACCTTGTCGGACAATTAGAGTGGCTGGCACGTGGATATTGCTTTGTGTTGGTTTTGGTGGACTATGCAACGTGATACTTGGAAGCAGTGCCTCTACGCAACATTTCAGCATGTAGTGTTGTGGAGGCACTCTTCAGAATGATCTCCCAAGTGGGGATTCTGAAAGAAATCCTCACTGATCAAGGCACTACTTTCATGTCACGTACACAAGCTCTACGAATTATTGGGAATTAAATAGATTCAGACAAGTGTGTACTACCCACAAATGCACGGCCTGGTCGAACGGTTTAATAAAACCCTCAAAAACATGATTTGTAAGTTCGTGCACGAAGTTGCTCGAAATTGGGATAAGTGGCTTGAACCCCTGTTATCCGTAGTTCGAGAGGTCCCCTAAGCCTCCACGGAGTTCTCCCCATTTTAATTATTGTATGGGCGTAAGTCTTACGGTGTCTTAGGTGTTGTGATGGAAAATTGGGAGGAGGGACCTTCAAACAGCAAAAAAAATTAAATACGTTCTTCACCTGAGAGCAAAAAATTAAATACGTTCTTCACCGTGTTCTCGCCCCTTCCAGGTCTTATGAACCTCATAAAACACCATATAAAACAAGCCCAGGGGTAGTGGTACGCAGTCATGGTACGCAAATCCGAAGGCAGGGAACTCATTATCTGCTTTTCCAAGTATAAAACTTTGTACATTGACACAGCGACCTAAAAATGGTATGTTTATGACGCAACGCAACCGAGACACTCCAAAAGCGTGTCTGAAGCAGGTGTACATTGACACTTAGATAAGCCCTTATAATAAATATTGGACTGATTGATGAATTCAGAAGAGAAATTGATTACTATGAGCTGTAGACCAATGATAGCCCTATGTTCAATTATATATACAGTATATATACACAGTTGAAGACAAAATTATTAGCCCCCCTATGAAATTTCCATTCTTTTTCAAATATTTCCCAAGTGATGTTTAACAGAGCAAGGGGATTTTAACACAGTATTTCTTATTATATTTTCCTCTGGAGAAAGCCTAATTTATTTCAATTTGCCTGGAATAAAATAATTATAAAAAAAAAACTGCTAAGGTCAATATTATTAGCCCCCTTAAGAAATTATCTGTTTGATTGGCTATGGAACCTACCAACCAACCAACCTAACTCACCTAATTAAACTAATTAATCCCCCAAGCCTTTAAGTTGTACTTCAAACTGATTATTAGTATCTTGCAAAACAACTAGTGAAGTAATATAAAACTGTCATCATGGCAAAGACAAAATAAATTTGTTTAGACTTGAGAAAAAGAATAGTTAATGCTCACAAAGCAGGAGAAGTATATGCACGTTTATCAAATCAGGTGTCAAGAACTGCCATGAGAAGCATTATAAAGAAGTTTGAAGAGACCCACACAGTGGTGATCAAGACTGGTAGAGGCAGGAAGCAAAAGTTTTCAAAAACCTTGGAAAGAAAACTGGTGAGAGAGGTTTCTAAAAACCCAAGAACATCTGCCAAGACACTAGTGAATGATTTAGCCAAGTCTGGGATTGATGCCTCAACGAAGACAGTCACTAGAGCCCTGCAAAGGAATGGACTGCGAGGTTGCAGACCAAGAAAAACTCCTCTTCTGAAGAAGAGACACCTCCAAGCTAGACTGAAGTTTGCCAAGGACAACCTAGAGAAAAATGATGCATACTGGAAACGTGTCCTTTGGCCAGATGAGTCAAAACTAGAGCTCTTTGGCCATAGAGATATTGCCTATATTTGGAGAAAGAAGGGAGAGGCGTTCAACCCAAAGAACACCGTTCCCACAGTGAAGCATGGCGGTGGGAGTATAATGCTGTGGGGATGTTTCAGTGCGTCTGGAACTGGGAATATCATCAGGGTCGAAGTAATCATAAAAAAGGAAGACTACGAGAAGATTTTGAAAGACAACCTCAGGCAATCTGCAACAAAACTTGATTTGGGTCGACATTTCATCTTCCAGCATGATAACGACCCAAAGCATACCTCACTTCTGGTGAAAAACTACCACCTAATGAGAAAAGTGAACATCCTTGACTGGCCTGCACAAAGCCCAGACTTGAATCCCATAGAAAATCAATGGGCCACACTGAAGTCCATGCCAGGAGACCAGCAAATCTGGAGGAGCTTGAGAGATTTGCTAGAGTCACATGGGGTAACCTCCTCTTGGTCGCTATAATGTGGTTCTCACTCTCGGTGGGGGCGTGTGGTGAGTTGTGCATGGATGCCATAGAGAATAGCATGAAGCATCCACACGTTCTATGTCTCCACGCTCACCAAGCCGTGTGATAAAATGCACAGATTGATGGTCTCAGATGCTAAGGCAACTGAGATTTGTCCTCTGCTACCCAGATTGAAGCGAGTTACTACGCCACCAAAAGGATTTAGAACGCATTGGGAATTGGGCATTCCAAACTGGGAAAAACAGTTGAGAAAAAAACGAAAAGAATGTGCTTTAAAGGAATATTCTGGGTTTAATACAAGTTAAACTCAATTGACAGCATTTGTAGTATAATATTGATTACCACAAAAATGTATTTAGACTCATCCCTCCTTTTCTTTAAAAAAAGCACAAATCTGGGTTCCAGTGAGACACTTATAATGGAAGTGAATGGGGGCAATTGATTTGTTAAAATAATCACTGTTTCAAAAGTATAGCCACAAGACCAAAACAATATGTGTGTTAACATGATTTTAATGCGATACAATCACTTACTAACCGCCAATTTTACAACTTCGTTGCTATGACCTAAAACCACTGTAAATATGACGATTTAAACAACTTTACAGCTTAAATAATACACAAGTTTTAACAGAAGAATTAATGTAAGTGCTTTTATATAATTATAAGCTTCACATTTCGGCTTTTAAACCCTCCAAAAATTGGCCCCATTCACTGTCAATGTAAGTTAAATCAGTCACATCCACACTGTAACCTTGATATTTGCTTTTTTTTTTTTTTAAGAAAAGGAGGGATGAGTTGAATTTTTTTTTTTTTTGTGGTAATCAATATTATACTACAAATGCTAAACTTGTATTGAACCCAGAACACTCCTTTAACAAAGTAAATAAGATCCACTTTGACTTTGGGAATGCTTCAATTATTTTTAAAGTTATTTTAAATTACTTCCATAATTCCACTTTAGATTCATCCGGAATTGTAAATATGAAACTCATGAACTTGTGTTCAATTGGATCGGGATTCTGTTTGTATTAGCATTAAGCTGACTCTCAACTTGTGTAAAGACCACCCCAAACCAGAACGATAATGAATAACAGAAACTGTATAAAGACCTTCTCTAACTGTCCCTAGTGGTTTCTAGAAAGGTACATATTTAAATAATAAAGGTCTTCTGCCAGCTATCCTCAATTCTTAAGGCTGTTTATTGGCACTTTTTTCCTGATTTGATTTGATTTGATTTGATACGGAGTCACAAGCTCTCAGTTGTCATAATTCTGATTTGGATTTAGATTATACAGTACGTCAATTCACTTGGGTATATTTAAGCTACAATGTCATCAAATTTGATTAAATTCAAAATCACATAACTGAATGACTAACTCAATTTTTAAAGATCTAGCTTTAGATTTTAAAAATCTATATCAGATCATTCAAATAAAGATTAAGTACGTGATAAATTGGAAAATGATTATTTTTACCCAGCTCTAGTAATGCTAATATCACTGGACACTGGATGCTTGTATAAGAAATATAAGTCACATCAGGATACAGGATGTCAGAGATACATATGTGCTGCTTCCTAAATCTCAAAAGGGTCTTAAAGAGATTTATTGAGTCCAGATCCTCAACATGCAGGATTATGAAGATCTGGACTTAATAAACCTCACCAAAAACAAAAACATCCCTTTCAACATTCACTTGTAAAAATGGAATATGATTGGAGAGATTTCTACTATAGGTGTATGTTCAACTTGTCTTGAATATACGTAGTTTAGTTAACAATATGCAAAATTAACAGAAATGTGAAAGTCTGACCTGTATGAGCCATTCCCTTTGACGCATCCTGTGGACTGTTGGAGCGATTGCGGTTTTGATGACGCCGTTTTCCCGTGGACCGGACGGTTCGGATACGGACTTCACTCACTTTGAAAAAGGCCACCATGAAAGGCTGCTTCTCCAGAGCGCCATCACGCCCCACTAACCCTGCTTCTTCAGGACTGATGCTCCAGCCTACGCAAACCAAAGGAAAAATACTTTTATAGCTCCAGTCCTGTTTTAGATACAAAGATTTCAAGTGTCTACAGCCGTGGCCAAAAGTATTGGAAGTGACATAAATTTTGTGTTTTGCAAAGTTTGCTGCTTGAGTATTTGTAGATTATTTGTGGGATTCTATTTGTCCCCTCGCCTTTTGAGTATTGACCACAGGTTCTCTATGGAATTAAGATCTGGGAAGTTGATTGGCTACGGATCCAAAATTTCAATGTAATGATCTCTGAGCCACTTCATTATCACTCTTGCCTTGTGACATAGTGCTCAATCATGCTGCAAAATGCACAGATCATCACCAAATTGCTCCTGGATTGTTGGGCTCTTACAGGACATTTTGATACCATTCTTTATTCATGGCAGTGTTTTTGGGTAGAATTGTGAGAGACCCCACTCCCTTGCATGAAAAGCAACCCCACACATGGATGGTCTCAGGATTCTTCACTTTTGGCACTACACAGGACTCATGGCAGCATTCACCTTTTCTTCTCCGGACCATCTATTTTCCAGATGTCCCAAACAGTCGGAAGGGGGCTTCATCAGAGAAAATATCTTTGCACCAGTCTTCTGCAGTCCAATCCTTTTATTTCCTGCAGAATTTAAGTCTGTCCTTGATGTTTTTCTTGGCTTCTCTGCTGCCCTTCTTGACACTAGGCCATTGTCCAAAAGTCTTCGCCTCACTATGCGTGCAGATGCACTCAACCAACCTGCTGCCAATATTGAGCAAGTTCTAAACTGGTGGTGACACGATTCCGTAGCTGACTCCTCAGGAGGAGATGGTCCTGGCACTTGCTGGACACTCTGGGATGTCCTGAAGCCTTCTTCTCTGCAGTTGAACCTCTCTCCTTGAAGTTCTTGATGATTCGGTAAATGTTCTTTCAGGTGTAATATTCTGTGCAGCAATTTCCTTGCACGTGAGGCCATTTTGATGCAAAGTGATGATGGCTGCATTTCTTTCATTAGAGGTAACCATTGCTAACAAGAACACAACAATTGGAAGCACTTCTTCCCTCCATTTATATCAATCAGTCTGCTCTTATAATCCAATCAGAATGATAGAGTGATTTCACCTGACTAGTACTCGTTCACACTTTCCCAGGTACTGCTGATATGATTTGTGAAATTATGTTGGCTGGTCATTTTGTGCCAGGACCAAAAAACAGTGAAATTTGGGTTTTTGTAATTAAATAAATTTTTTATGGCCAATGAAGCTTTTTGCAATTATTTAAAATGCATCTGATCACTCTGCACAATAATTTAGAAACAATGTGAATCAACACCACAACAACTGAAGCAGAAAACTTTGCATATAATTTATGTCACTTCTAATACATTTGGTCACGGCTGTACAAGGATAGTGCACCACTTTCATTATCCCCATTACAGCCACAAAATCTTGAATCCATTAATTCACAAAAAAATTACAATTGCCACCTTATCTAATATAATAAAACACAGTGATAAACTAAACTGTTTTGTCAAAAAAAACTGTTTTGTCATATATTTGTATGATGATAATCATACAAATATATTAGCAAATATATATTAGTAATCATTGAATCTTTTTTTGTGCTACCACCGTTTTCTTTTTTTAAAGAGGTTATAGTTTTTTATATTTTACAAATCAAAGCACAAGCTTCTCAATATCCTAAAGATCATCACTGACAACAACACTACTGTTTATACATTATGTGGCATCATCTTTTTCTGTGCAGTAATTCATATAGTTTATATGAGTTTTACATAAAATGTATATTGAATGAATGAGTAAAACATAATTGTGGTTGATCTCATCTTACCACTGCTGGTCTCCACACTGATCTGTAAACCCAGATTATGATATGGGCTCGTCACCCACAGATTACTGGTGGCTGTGATGTCAAACTCCAGCCAACCTTCTTCTGCCGCCCACAACCTGCGAGACTCCAGCAGAAACAGATCCGGATTCCTGCAAACAAGCATGTTAGGAGGTTATTAACTGTTATACTACTAATAATGCTAATACTATATTAATGTAAAAAATAATAAATATATAAATATAAAATGAAAAATACATGTTTTATTTTAAACAAGACACAAGAAAAAGTATGTGAACCCTTTGGAATTAGCTGTTTTTCTGCATTAATTATAATAAAATGAGATCTAATTTTCATTAAAGTCACAAGTATAGACAAACAAATAAGAACAAACAAACATATTATCTATAAATGGAGATGATTTAATACTGTGGCTACTCTTCCTAGAGGTGGTCGTCCAGCCAAGATGACTCAAAGGACACGCCACAGAATGCTCAATGAGGTAAAAATGACCCTAGAGTGACAACTAAAGACTCGAAGGAATCCTTAGAACTGGTTAACATCTCTGTTCATGAGTCTGTGATATGGAAAACATTAAACAGGTATGGTGTCTATGGCATAGCCCCACGAAGGAAGATGCTGCTTTCTAACATAAACATTGCTGCACACCTGAAGTTTGCCAGAGACCACATTTACACTCCACAACGCAACTGTAAAAATGCTTTATGGACTGATGAAACTATGGTTGGATTGTTTGGAAAAAAAAACAGCACTACATATGGTGTACAAAGGGCACCGCATACCAACATGAAAACATCATCTCAACAGTGAAGTACAGTAAAGGGAACATCATTATTTAGGGCTGCTTTGCTGCTGCCGGTACCACTTGCAATCATTGAGGGAAAAATTAATTACCAAGTTTATAAAGATATCCTACAGGATAATGTCTGGGTGTCTGTGTGCAGTGTTCATTTTTTCAATCCGCAAAATGGACAGAAATTGTGTCAAACTGTAACAGACCAAACTTTAATCAAATATTCAAACATTTAGGGAAAATATATAAAAAATGTCTAAATACTAATTACTAAATTCCTATAATTACATAAATATAAAAAAAATAATGAATAGACTGAAGTATTCACAACTTTTGTGAAGTTAGCATCCTGTACTCTGAATTATTAATTTTCGGTGAAAGGATACATTGCGTGTAGCGTTTCTTATGGAAATGAACACTGGCTGTGCACTAGCTGAAGCTCAGTAGAAGTTGGGTGATGCAGCAGGACCATGACCACAAACATAAAAAAAAAAATAATAATAATTCACCTTTTGGAGTGGCCCAGTTAGAGCCAGACCTTAACCCAATAGAGATGCTGTGGAATGAAAAAGTGCACTCCACATTAGATATTATAATAATATGGCTGAGCTGAAACAGTTCTGTATGGGAAAATTGTCCAAAATTCCTTCTGAATGTTGTGCAGGTGTAATTCGTATCTACCAGATACACTTGGTTGAGGTTACTACTGCCTAAGGAAGATTGAACAGTTATACAATTGTAGGGTTCGCTTACTTTTACCACAGCACTGCGAATGTTTAATGGGATATGTTCAATAAAGACATGACAGATTATAATTGTGTGTTGTTATCTTAAGCACATTGTGTTTGACTATACTTGTGACTTTGATGAAGATATCATATTTTATGACCAATTACTGCAGAAAACCAGCTAATTCCAAAGGGTTCACATACTTTTTCTTGCCACTGTATGTATAAATATATATATATATATATATATATATATATATATATATATATATATTTTTTTTTTAAATAGAGGAACTTGAGTTGGTAACAGAAGCAACATTTTAAAGGCAGTAGTCTTATAGGGAGGCCTGCTTCCATTACAGTAATTACACACTATGAAAGCGAGCAGTTTCTCATTGGCCCGGTCACTTCAAAGTGTGCTGCTCACACAGGTGTTGTGAGAATGCCCCTGCAGCCCCTTGTTATTGCTCATTAATTACAGCTGCTCTCTGAGGAGCTCCACATGAGCTTCAGCCCTGCGGTGGTTCACACATCACGTTCAGCGTGAACTCTTCACTAACGCTGACTCAAACTGTTCAGTGCCACCAGTCACACACCCTCACCTGGGACAGGGTCCGTACGAGACCACAGGGTAGCTGCCCGCTCTAAAGCCCCACTGTAAAGCCTCTTATAGACACATTAAATTAAGTGGAATAATAGAGTTAGAAGTGTCAGGCTTTTTATCTTTACATAAATCGCATTTATTACCTCTGTCGTAGGCTGACATTAGAATCTGCCTATAGTTTAATAGCTTCGTGCTGTGCTGCATGCATACAGGACCATCACATATGGCTCAGAAGAATTGTTCGTGAGGCCAGACATCCATGAAAACAACCAAGGATTGAAAAATATACAAACAGAATTCTACAGTCCTGCCAAGCATGATTTTTCATGAGGTATTGATGGATCCTCGTAAAAACAGAAAAAATATGTGTGCCATATGATTTCAAGATGAATACAATTTATACAGTGTTCTCTCTCTCTTCTCTAAAACAGTCTTATCCCTATATAATGATAAACACACATACAAGTTTGGAATTCAACATTTTAATGAATGGACTTTCTCTCCAATATATAAGGTGCAGAGTGTAATTTTTGAGCCACTAGTTTTTGGCACAAAACTGAATTACAATGTTTGGAATAGCACACTACCATACTACTCTTATTATTTCTGCAGGATATGCTGAGTTCCACTTTAAGTCAGATGTTGGATATTCCAAGTCGATGCCTGATCTCATAAGGGCATTCAATTGCTTGATGTTCTGAAGAATATACTTGTGGCCAATAGTTTGGAATAATGAACAGATTTTGCTCTTATGGAAAGAAATTGGTACTTTTATTTACCAAAGTGGCATTCAACTGATGTTATAGTCAATGTATACAATGTATAGTCAGGATTAATAATTTGAAATTAATATAACAATTTGAAAAGAATGTTCAGAATTTCTTAAACTGCTTCAAAGAGTTCTCATCAAAAAATCCTCCACGTGCAGCAATGACAGCTTTGCAGATCCTTGACATTCTAGCTGTCAGTTTGTCCAGATAGTCAGAAGACATTTCACCCCACACTTCCTGTAGCACTTGCCATAGATGTGACTGTCTTGTCGGACACTTCTCACTCACCTTAAAATCTAACTGATCCCACAAAAGCTCAATGGGGTTTAGATCCATAACACTCTTTTCCAATTATCTGTTGTCCAATGTCTGTTTCTTTGCCCACTCTAACATTTTCTTTTTGTTTTTCTGTTTTAAAAGTGTCTTTTTCTTTGCAATTCTTCCCATAAAGCCTGCACCCCTGAGTCTTCTCTTCACTGTTATTCATGAAACTGGTGTTGAGCGGGTAGAATTCAATGAAGCTGTCAGCTGAGGACATGTGAGACATCTATTTCTCAAACTAGAGACTCTGATGTACTTCTCTTGTTTAGCTGTACATCTGGTCTTCCACATCTCTTTCTGTGCTTGTTAGAGACAGTTGTCCTTTATTTTTGAAGACTGTAGTGTAAACCTTGTATGAAATCTTCAATTTTTTGTCAATTTCAAGCATTGTAAAGCCTTCATTCCTCAAAACAATGATTGACTGATGAGTTTCTAGAGAAAGCTGTTTCTTTTTTTGCCATTTTTGACCTAATATTGACCTTAAGACATGCCAGTCTATTGCATAATGTGGCAACTCAAAAACAAACACAAAGACAATGTTAAGGTTCATTTAACAAACCAAATATCTTTCAACTGTGTTTTATATAATGGCAAGTGATTTTCTTCGTCTCGATTTTATCAAAAAATGTCTTTTTTCAAATAGTGATGCTGTTTTTACATCAGTAATGTCCTATACATGTCCTGACTGTACTTTGTGATGAGTTGAATGCCACTTTGTTGAATTAAAGTATCAATTTCCTACCAAAACAGCAAAATCTGTACATTATTCCAAACTTTTGGCATACAAAACTGCAACACTCCTGTTAGCTTATCAGGTGTTCAATTATCAGGAGACGACTCAAAGAAACCAGATTGCAAAGGATAAACAATATTATGCAATGCTAGCATTTGTTGTCTATGTGTACAATCATCAAAAGAGTAATTTACAGTGTTTTACACACCTGTCTCTGCAAACATTTGCTAAACAAGTTTTATTATCATGTGATGTCAGAACTTAAACTAAGTGGGTTTAAAAATGAAAGTTTACATGTTTGTGTGACATCATGCACTTGCATCATGGCAAAATCTGAGGTTTTCTGCACGTAGTTGGAAGTCCGACTTCAATTGGTGTTCTATTGCACTTTTCCAAGCAGGAAGTTGGAAATTCACACGTTCTTGAATGGAATAGTACTGTGCACAGCATTCAAATATTTTGAAAGCATAGAATACCCAGATCACCACCAACATATGCCAAAAAGTGTAGTGTACCGATGAACCAAAACATTAAGATCGCAATATGACCATTATGTCTAATATGCTGTTGGTCCTCAAATTGTGCCAAAACAGTGCCGACCCTCCAAGGCATGGACTCAACAAGACCCCTGAAGGTATAATTTGGTATCTGACACCAAGACATTAGAAGCAGATCCTTCAAGTCATGGATCGGACTTGTTGGTCCAGCACATTCCACAGATGCTCAATCAGATTGAGATCTGGGGAATTTGGTGGACAAGGAAACACCTTGAATTCTTCATCATGCCATTGTTCCTCAAAACATTCCCGAACAATGTGTACAGTGTGGCAGTGTGCATTATACTGTAAAAGAGGCCACTGCCATCAGGGAATACCATTGCCATGAAGGGGCATGCCTTTTCTACAATGAGGTTTAGGTAGGTGTCACATGTCAAATTGACGTCCACATGAATGGCCGGACCCAGGGTGATGAATGAACTGGAAGTAAAATTATCCACAAATGATATTTGAAAAAATATAAAGTTCTGAATAGCATACTACTATATTACTCATAATATTTCTGCAGTATGCATACTAAGCAGAGTATACAACCAGAGATCAGATACTGCAGATAAGAGACAACTCAAATACTTAAAAAAAAAAAACTAAAAAAACACAAACTTACAAAATAACCATTTTTAATTATGAGACATTATGGGATGCTACTCGTTGAATTAAACATGGAATGTAATGTGATATCACGACAACAACAGAATGTAACTTACTACTGTTTGATATGTTTATCAATTAATACTGCATACTATTTCCCATACTTACAAATAATATATATATATATATATATATATATATATATATATATATATATACACACAAGTAGACAGTATGTAGCAGTACGCCAGTATTCCATTCCAAAGATAGCCATTCTGTTAATTTCAGCGGCCTTACATTGCACATATTTCTTTCAACAATGGAGTGAGTTTGAGGTGGGAATACCTTTGTCCAAACAATAGCATACAGGGGAGTGTTTGACAATTTAAAAAATTATCATTATTTTTGCAATTTCGTTTGGTGCTGCTAGTGGTACACCTATATTACGGTCCTGGCAAAACTGTTTTCAACCTAATATGTTTTTGTTAGTTTGGGTAACAACATTATTAGAGTAAAGTATTTTTTTAAAAAGAAGGCATTACATGCTATTGTTTCCTTACATTTAAGGCCATGTGAAGATAGCAGACTTGAGGTTCCCTATGCTGCACTTTTAGGTCAAATCGTCTTGCCACATAAGCTAAACTGAGCCAGATTTTCAGCCCCTCTGCACCACCTCCAGAACCAAGATATTTTTTGCTTCATGGATTAAAGACTTCCACACTTCAGAAGTTCCTCTCAGCCATACCATGCATCTGCTTAGCTTAGCTAGTTCTACCGCATTTCCCTAACCAGTGTTTTTTTTTTAAAGATCACAAACTATAAACACAGTAATTATGCCGTTAGTACTTGACAAGTTTGCAAATGAATCTGTTTGTTAGCAAATACATTTTGCAAGCCGCACAGCACTTGAGATTTACTGGCATCAAATTGGTATGTAGGGAAATACCACAAAGCATGCTATAATCTGCATCAAGGTGAACGTTGTTGTACAGTGATACAATGACTGCTGATAAAAAAACTCAAGATTTCGATAAAAATAAAAGCCTCCCACTGCAGGTTGGGGAAAAAACATTGTGTCCATTGTTCAACCCAGGATGTACACCAATGAACACTTTGTGATAAAAATTAGAAACAATTTGCAAGAGATATGCAGTTCATTTAGCCAGAGAATTTGGTTTTGTAACAGAACGTAGAGAGTGAGACCTATTTTACAAAGATAACAACTTTTGTTATGTACAGCATGTTGTTTTGTGTCTTTTGTTTTTTCAGTTAAATATAGAATGAATGGCTAGTGTCATAGTCATTGGCTTGTTTTTTGACATTATACCAGTCATGCCATTTGCCTTTCTCAAGTAGATATCCCTCCCACCACCCACAAAGTCAATGTTTGACGTGTGTTGGTGGGTTCTTTTTTAGATGCCAAACTAAAGCTATTTCAGTTGTGCGTTGTGGTCATGGCTTAAGTCTGCATAAAGTACACGGCAGACAAGCTGTGCTGTGTTCAGTGAGGGACGCTTGAGCTCCATTTAAAACACATAGTCAATTATTCCGATCAAAAACAGAGGATGAGCAAAAACAGATAAACATTTCAATGCCTGATGGGGGTTTAACAGTCCCTAAAATTGATCAGATAAAAATATTAACCTCTAAATCAAGCATCAGAATACAACACTGCATTCTGTTTCATAAAGCCTGTATTTTTGCATTCATTTAAAGCTGCACTATGAAAGATGTTTTTGGTGACAATTACAAAATAGTCATTATTTAGTGAGAACATTAAAAAAAAAAAATCACCAAAGTGTTCAAAACCCTGTCTTTGTCTTACCCAGATTCAATATGGTGAGCCTTCAATAATGTTTTTTATTTAGAGCTGTCGGGTTGGATCACAGGCTTACTTCATGTCCGAAAGCTCCGAAAGTGTCTTCACCTGAACTCATCACATATGTTTGATGTGTGTATTATAATACAAACATTAATGTGTAGAGGATAAACCATTTAAATAATCATATGACAATATGTAAATAAGAGTGATGTTTACCTTCCTCAAATCAAGTAATATCTCTGTTACAAATGTTTAAACAAATAACATAATATTAACATGAAAATAGCACGTTATGACTCTGGCTCTGCAGGTGAAGATCTCTGATTTATGATTACAGGCAAAGAAGCTAACCTCAAACCGTGAGATTCTTCCATGCAGAAGAGCAGTCCTTAAAAACAACTTACGGAAAATGTTCCTCCGCAAGATGTTTGAAATTTTAGGTTGCAGCCACAGATGTCGCTAGGGTGCCAAACGTTCCGTAGTGCAGCTTTAACAACCAATGCAACTATCTGGCAACATGTTACACCACTGCAGAATATGAATGGTAATATTAGTGGCTATATGGTTTAGAGTCAAAATGTAACAGAACATAACAGTAAAAATAATAACACAATAGAGTTACAATATACACGGATGAGCCAAAACATTATAACCATAATGTTTTGGCTCAATGCTTAATATGCTGTTGGAACTCCACATGCCACCAAAACAGCACTGACCTGCCGAGGCATGGACTCTACAAGACCTCTGGAGGTGTCCTGTGGTATCTGAAAGAGGCCACTGCTATCAGTGAATACCATTGCCATGAAGGTGTTTTCCTGGTCCGCTACGATGTTTCGGTAGGTAGCACGTGTCAAATTAACATCCACATGAATGGCTGAACCCAGGGTTTCCCAACAGAACATTGCCCAAAGCATCGCACTGACTCCACCGACTTGTCGTCTTTGCACAGTGCATCCTGGTGCCATCACTTCCTCCCGTAACCATCATTAAAATATTCTGTGACTTATGCCACAGTAGACCTTCTGTTGGTTCGGACAAGATGGGATAGCCTTCGATGCCCTCACGCATCCATGAAACTTGGGCACCCAACACACTGTTGCCGGTTTGTCCCTACTCGGACCACTGTCACTCACCACTGCTGTCCTGGAGCACCCCACAAGCCTTGCTGTATCAGAGATGCTCTGACCCAGTCATCTGGCCATACATGTCAAAGTCACTCAGGTCTTTACTTCTGCCCATTTCTCCTACATTCAACATGTCGACTACGAGAACTGATTGTTCACTTACCATCTAATCTACCCAAACATTGACATGTGGCCTTGTTAGGAAATTATCAAAGTTATTCTCTTCACCTGTGAGTGGTCATAATGTTTTGGCTCATCAGTGTAAATACCATAAATCAGGGGTGTCAAACTCAAATAACCCATGGGCCACTAGCCATGTGGTGTTCTCATTGAGGGCCAGTTGAATCAATCAATCAGTGCTTAGTATAATTATTTACCAAAAAACTGATATATATATATATATATATATATAGTCTCATTTACCTTAAGTACACGCTATAATACAGTATTTTGTTTGATAGCATCCAAAACTTTTTAGGCCTGCTGTGCCCAGTTGAGCTTCCCTGAAGATCACATTTTTATTAAAACCTCTCCTTTGGCTGATGTGTTTCATGCTTGTCAGATAATAGTATGGATAATGTGTGAATAGAGATGAAGGGCTTGTTTCTTCCCTCAAATGTTCTGATGTTCTTTTTCATGGTGTTTTCTGAAGTGGTGGTGGTGTAGTGGTCTAACGCACATCAAATGGTCACTGGTTCGATCCCCACAGCCACCACCATTGTGTCCTTGAGCAAGGCACTTAACTCCAGGTTGCTCTGGGGGGATTGTCCCTGTAATAAGGGCTCTGTAAGTTGCTTTGGATAAAAGTGTCTGCCAAATGCATAAATGTAAATGTTCTGACTTTTTTGACATTGACACGCAAGTGCCAGCTTTACAAATATCTGACTGAGTTGTAAAATGTAACATCTATTTTTAGTCTATCATGGTCTATTTTTATCTATCATATTAGTTTAAATTTCCTTGATACGCAGGATCTCGTTACAATCAACATTTTCAGTAAAATGTGACAACATGTAGTAAGTGTGAGTCTGATGAAGCAGGTGTTCAGTTTAATCATTTGCACAGCACTCACAGAGAGCATACAAGCAAGTGATAGAGAGAATTCTAGTGCCAGAATAAACACATAAGTACACAAACACATCGATGTGCAGTACGAAATACACAGAATGTATGACTGTAGAAAGAACATCGATATGTAGACAAAGACAATTAGCCAGCACACAGCAATCAGTTAACACAGAGTCACCTAAATGAGCGTTGCATCAATGGATGCTTCCAGTACGCTACAGACAGCTCAGTAGATCATGATGGAAGAGATAGTTTTGTTAAGTGTGTATTAGCCATGTGGAATATACTGTAGTAGTCTACGGTTTAATAATCCTTTAAGAGAACTATAGGGAACATTAAAGTCCTAAACTAAATGTAGAAAGTATAAAATACTTTTGCGTGCCGGGTTTGAGGATAAATTATTAACACACACACACTGGGCATATGAAACTATGTCACAGGCCGAATTTGGCCCGTGGACTGGTGGTTTGAGACCCCTGCCATAAATCAACAGTGGCCCTGAAAAATATTTGGACACTTAAAGAAATTTCTGGGTTTGATACAAGTTAAACTCAATTAAAAGCAAAAATAAACACATGAATATATGAACAATTTAGCCTGTCCATTCTTTATTTAAAAAAATTAAATAAAATTGTGGTTACAGTTAGCAGTGAATAGGGAATAGTAAATAATCCCGTGTGTCCTTTGGTGATGATTTTGGTTGAATTTAATGGAAAATATGCGAGTTGCACTCCGTGGCATGGCAGAAATTTGAGCAGCCTCCGGAGTTGAAGCTGGGTACCGCTGACAGACGGCGAGTGGTGGCGGCAGTGTGCTTACCTTTTTTAGAATTTTTAGAACGCAGCATGTTGTCCGCCAGACATGTCCAGTGTGTGACCCCCTTAAGTGCCTCATTGTAATAGTTATATATATATATAGTTATATATATACACTCACCTAAAGGATTATTAGGAACACCTGTTCAATTTCTCATTAATGCAATTATCTAATCAACCAATCACATGGCAGTTGCTTCAATGCATTTAGGGGTGTGGTCCTGGTCAAGACAATCTCCTGAAATCCAAACTTAATGTCAGAATGGGAAAGAAAGGTGATTTAAGCAATTTTGAGCGTGGCATGGTTGTTGGTGCCAGACAGGCCGGTCTGAGTATTTCACAATCTGCTCAGTTACTGGGATTTTCACGCACAACCATTTCTAGGGTTTACAAAGAATGGTGTGAAAAGGAAAAACATCCAGTATGCGGCAGTCCTGTGGGCTGAAAATGCCTTGTTGATGCTAGAGGTCAGAGGAGAATGGGCCGACTGATTCAAGCTGATAGAAGAGCAACTTTGCCTGAAATAACCACTCGTTACAACCGAGGTATGCAGCAAAGCATTTGTGAAGCCACAACACGCACAACCTTGAGGCGGATGGGCTACAACAGCAGAAGACCCCACCGGGTACCACTCATCTCCACTACAAATAGGAAAAAGAGGCTAAAATTTGCAAGAGCTCACCAAAATTGGACAGTTGAAGACTGGAAAAATGTTGCCTGGTCTGATGAGTCTCGATTTCTGTTGAGACATTCAGATGGTAGAGTCAGAATTTGGCGTAAACAGAATGAGAACATGGATCCATCATGCCTTGTTACCACTGTGCAGGCTGGTGGTGGTGGTGTAATGGTGTGGGGGATGTTTTCTTGGCACACTTTAGGCCCCTTAGTGCCAACTGGGAATCGTTTAAATGCCACGGCCTACCTGAGCATTGTTTCTGACCATGTCCATCCCTTTATGGCCACCATGTACCCATCCTCTGATGGCTACTTCCAGCAGGATAATGCACCACATCACAAAGCTCGAATCATTTCAAATTGGTTTCTTGAACATGACAATGAGTTCACTGTACTAAAATGGCCCCCACAGTCACCAGATCTCAACCCAATAGAGCATCTTTGGGATGTGGTGGAACGGGAGCTTCGTGCCCTGGATGTGCATCCCACAAATCTCCATCAACTGCAAGATGCTATCCTAACAATATGGGCCAACATTTCTAAATAATGCTTTCAGCACCTTGTTGAATCACTGCCACGTAGAATTAAGGCAGTTCTGAAGGCTGAAAGGGGTCAAACACAGTATTAGTATGTGTTCCTAATAATCCTTTAGGTGAGTGTGTGTATATATATATATATATATATATATATATATATATATATATATAGAGAGAGAGAGAGAGAGAGATATATATATATATATATATATATATATATATATATATATATATATATATATATATGAGTTATATATAGAGATAGATATATATAAACAAGGGACGAGTCAAAATATTTTTTGGTGGTAATCAACATTATACCACAAATGATGTTGATAGAGCTGAACTTGTACTGAACCTGGAACATTGCTTAAAGTCACACTTAATGTCTGGATATAACTGCAATGTATCACAAAATAACAAAGCAAGCATCATTTTAGGTTTTGAAGTCATGATGACTTCAACATTTTGCTCGCTACTGTAAATGTACTCCAAAAATCATGGTTTGAGGTTACCTATCGAGCAATATTTTGACTCTGACTGTTTACCTACCTGTCAGGGTGTTCCCCAACCACCTGGAAGACACGAAGCAGGAATGTCTCATTGCGGAATGCTCTGGTCACACATTCCTTGTAGATCCTGAATTCTGAACCTGTGATGGCCTCACCCTCTGGGATCTGGGACAGGTTGAATTTGAACTCTTTATGGTGTCTTCTCTGTTGAGACAGCTCCCTGTCAAACTCCACTGTCCAAAGAGACACATAAAGACACTGTGAGAGATGATTTAGAGCACCGCAGTTCTACATAAAGTCAACAGAAATGTGTTATTGTTTAGTCACAATATTTTATAATGATGGAAGAAAATGTCCTGCATGATGATTTGTCAATAAAGCATTCAGTTGTGTTAAAATACACAATATAGTAAGTGTAGTGAACTTAAACACCAGTTCAGCAACTGTAGCTACTAATATCACGAAGCCAAGTATCAACTTTTATGCCATTTTCAAATAATTATATTCTGTGTACTTTTATAAAAAGGAATAAAGTACTTGAATGCAGTTTTTCTGTCTTGTTTTCCAGTAAAAATATGCAAATATTCTTGGCAGTGTGCTCTGCAAAAAAAGTGCATAACAACTCTCTTTAGCCATCACTGTATTAACATAGTCTCTCACACCTTATTGCTTAAAAATAAAATCCATGTTCTGTTATTATAAAATATCGAGACCTATAGCTACATCTTTGACGCTTAATATAAAACAAATCACACAGGTTTCAACCCAATAACATTTCAGTCTCTTATTAACATAAACTTAAATGAAACATTATTAAGATGTGGTAAGCTATGTATGCTCAATAATGGCCTATAGTTGACTGACCTAATTCACCCATATGGTCTATACATATGCATTTATATTACAGTACCACTTCACAGAGCATCCAGATGTGCAGAGCATGTGCTGTAATAATGATTCACTATTTCTGGTAGAATGCTAATTCTCTATTTATTCAAGCTGTTCCCACAGCAAAGGACTTCATGGCAGTTCAGTTTTAAGTGCTAGCAGCTTCTTGCAGAGAAAAAGGAAAAGGGGAAATTGTGCGCAGAGAGTGTTTTTACATCAGATGACAGCTTTGTCATGCTATCGTGCCCCTCTTCCTCACACGATGTCACCAACAGCTCTTCCTGTGGTTCCTATGGTCAGCGCATGAGCTGTATTTCTTACCTAAGTACAGATCCAGCCGGATGCCCCTCTTGTGGGCCTGGGGTGAACTATCTTGCTCTGATTGTATTTCCATGCCTCCCTAGGTGAGGAACACACACTTCCATGTCAACCCTCCCTCCTCTCAGAGGAAGAGAGAGTCGAGGAGTTTACCAAATTGTGGAGTGGACAGGACTGCCCCATTTTCACTGTTTGGTGAATTCCAGTTTCTGTTTAAAGTTCTCCACTGTCACAAGGGAGAAACTTCTATGATCACTGGCCTTCCAAAAAGGAGTTACACTCTGCTGTCCAGACACATGCGTTACCAATTAAAATCAAGCCTCTTGAGGAAAACTCAAAAGGGCCTAAGATGGAACCTTGGGGGACACCCTTTCCTTGTGATACATACTCAGTTCTAATTGACTGGCTAACCTTGAAAAACCCACCGGCAAAGGATGAAATAGAGAACAGCATCAGCTAAAGGGACTTTTGACCCCTAGTAAGGGCTTACAACCAACAAAAAAAGAAGAAGAAGAGAAATAGGTGGAGGGAGAGAATTTTAGAGCAGTTCCAGCTGCTAGGTTCACATAGTGATGGTTTGACACCAGGATGTTCTTACTCACAATATGCCCAAGTAATTCATCTTTGAGAGGAATTTCCAGTGGTTCCTTTTGTTATGTTTTTCATATCAGTACAGCAGGTCTGAATGTGGCCATTTCAAATGCTGCTTAGACTTCTTCATTAACAACTTCTACAGGTGTTTTATTAACAGAAGTCAGTCCAGCAATAGCAAAAACATCAGAGATAACAGAAATATTAAAGGCCTTATGAATTCAAAATAGAGTCCATGTATATTACTGTAGCTTTAATATATAGGTGCTCTATATCAGTGATTCCCAACCAGGTTTACACGTACCCTAGGGGTACAGAATCCAGAGGGTATGTAAAAATTATTTTATTTTGCTTTGTTTTACCCATAAAACAATACTTATAACTTATAATAATAAGGATTAGGGCTGGGTAAAAATGTAGATTTTCCAATCAATCACGATCTTCATTTGAACATTCTTTTTTTTTCATTCATAGGTTACTTTTCTCGAAGTTCCTGTTAGAAACTGTTCCTGTGTTTCTTTTGAGGCTTATATATATATATATATATATATATATATATATATATATATATATATATATATATATATATCAGTGGGGATTTCTTTAAGACTGCAAGGGAAGCTCAGCTTCCCTATAATGTCAAAAAAATAATGGTCAAATATGTACTATTGTGTAAACAATTTATTGACTAAAAATGCGTTAGAACACGTTCATCTCGAAGACGAGTTCGTTCAGAATCAGCTACATTACATATAGCAGGTCGGCTGACTCGATTTACTTCTCATACATTCCCGTAAGCGTCAGTGCATTTCCCTGTTGAAGCCGAGCGTCCATTGACTTCAATGGGGCTGCTCTGAACAGTTTTTTTCAGTGCTCCGAAAATAGACGGTCATTGGATAAATGCTGCGATTATGTCCCGCCCACGGACGCTCAGCGTCTCTGGGGGTGAATGAGGAGTGGGCTGGCCCAGACTCCGGGCTTCCGCGTGATGATTGGAGGATCTGTCGAAAGACTGCATCTCCTTTTGATTGACAGCGAATCTGTACTATAAGAAGTCACTGAAGCTATTTCGCGCTCAGACCCATCGCAGATTCCTCAAGTGTAGTCGAAAGACAAACTGCTGCAACATATTTCTTTACATTTGTTTGGCGAAATTGCTAGTCAAGTTGCATAATACATTTCACACAATTATACACCACATTACTTGTTTCAGTTTTACCAAGTTTAATATATTTTGTTTTAGATCGTTCGTTCGTTCGTTCATTCATTCATTCATTCATACAGTAGGCTAGGCTAGCGTCGTACGGGTGAAACTACGCACGATGGCAGACGGTGCTAATATTGTCGACCTGATTTTGGCGAAGCCATTTGAAAGTCTTCCTTACGAGGAAAAAATTAGAATTAAACAGCAGGGCAGATCAACACCTAAGATTGATTTAGTGCAAAAAAAATAGGGTAAATAAGCTTATAATGTAGGCCGAAAATGAGCTTCCCCTCTTTGAAAGACCAGCAGCCGCCACTGATATATATATATATAAAGCATGAAAAACTAATGGAAAATTATATTTGTAAAATTAATATTTCGAAATGTTTAGAAAAGTTAGAAGGTCCCCTGTATAATTAACAGCATTAGTCTGTCCTAATCGCGAGTATCACAACTTAAATTGGCTGATTTTTAAATCAAATTAATTACATGGAATGCCAATTAATTAATCACAATTAAATCACACATAATTATTTGCTGAGAAAGCCCCACAAATAACAATAATTTAATATTTAAGCAATATCACACGTGCAAGAGTGGGACCTACATCAGCACTGCAGTGATTCGCAGGCCGAGTGTCGTAGGTAATCACAGCAGTTCTGATGTAGGGCCATATAGCACGATTACGAGTGTGATATTGCTTATATACAACAGTTAAATGTACAAAGTACATTTATAAAAATTAGGAAAAACTTAAGTATGGTCACAAAAAACGCATTTGTGCATGGAACTACTTACTTATGCAATGGATCAGAATCTGCCGTTGCTGGTTCAAAACAAATGATGCATCCAATCCTTCATTAGTAATTCAAAAAGTTCACTTCAGAACTACTAGTATCACAGCTTGGGCTGTTTCTAATATGTTATTGGAGAAACAAGGATGTGTGAGTGTGTGTGTTTGAGAGAGAGAGAGAGAGAGAGAGAGAGAGAGATATGGAGCATGTGTGATCACCTGTTGATGATGCTGTAGTTCTTTCTAAAGATAATGTCATTTTGATGAAATGCATCCTATTTTCTCAGTGGAAAAATAGCATCCAAGCGAGGTATTCCTCCCTATTACTGGAGCCAGTGCGCAAGTGTCTTTCACTATAGAAACCGCAATGTCCTCTGCCATTGTGTCCTCTTCAATGTGGAAACTCCGGTAAGAGGTAAGCACCTTGAGTTTGTGTAATTAATCAGTCTGTTGTGTATTTCAGCTGTGATGAGCCTTAATGCTGAAGTTGTATTTCCTAGCTTTAGTAATGTCCTCCACCTGCTGGCTAAAATATGTCACAAAAATAAATGTAATGAGACAGGTGGCTCTTAACACATCTGCACTGCTCTTACACTTTAGTTTAGAAAAGGACAAACACAAGTGGAGTGATACACACACACAGTGAAGCATCCGAGTGCTGATATTGTCAGACCATCAGTGCTCACGGGACGTCTCTCGTCCAATCAGATTTGAGGACCGGAACTAACTGATGTATATATATTAATAATTTATATAAATATAAAAATTATTAAATGAATAAATAATTATAAATAGTTATATTTAAATAATTATGAATAAAATACATCCAGTATATATTGATAATATAGATAATTACAATGCATTACATTATTTTGGCACACAAGTAAAGCATTGAAAAAGACAATACAAAAAGTGGCTTTAGAATCCAATATATTGTTTCTTTCCATATTACCGAACATAAGCCTATCAGTGGCCTACATTTCATAGCAATCCACTTTGCAATTGAATTTGTCAATTGGTACGAGATTTATTATAAAGGCTTGACGCGTCAATATACACCCGCATCAGGTGTCACATTTGCGTCGCATCATAAACTTACCATTTTTAGGCCGCTGTGTCAATTTAAACGAAGCTTGAAACTTACAGTAGAAAAACACATCTTTAGATCCCTGCATTCTGATTTTCCATCCAAGAAGCTGTGTTTGAATGCAAGAAAGTGTTCTCATCTTGTGTTGTCTGCTTTCGGTAAGTGTGGTTTGTTCTCTGTCTGTATAAGCTGTGCGTTGTCTATAGAACGAGTTTTGCTTACTGCCCCCTGGAGAAAACAGGTGGTACTCCAAGCTTGAATTGCTCAGATATAATGAATAATCCATATTAAGGGGGACATGATAAATTGCGTACATTTTTTTATAAAATGAATCGCTCCTAATTTACACGTTAAATCAACAGCCCAAATGATAACGTTAAATTATATTTAGTCTTTGGCACACATCTTTTGCTTTGTATTGATGAAGGGTTACTTGAGCCTTACTGATGGTGCTGTGGTGGACTTATAGCAAAAAGGCTGGGAAACACTGATCAATATGCTAATATTCTCCTAAAACTTATTGCATATAGGTCTACTATATGCATTTCAAATTGACAGTTTTTCTCTTTAAGGTCTGTTTAGACCAGTAGTTCAATTTGCACTACACATATTTTTGTCCAATAAAATGATCTCTAGAATGAGAATGTACATCCCCAAATATCATCTACAACTGACAAATCATGGTACAGGGTACGTGACATAATTGAAGCCTATTGGCTACTTAATAACAAAAGAGACAAGCCCTTCGATAAGTCACACTGAAACTTTGTGTTTCAATTGGAAATATTTTTACACAGGACAGAAAATGTTGATTGGCATGCTATTTCATGGGGTCTTTAAAGGTCATCAGCATATGCAGTAATGAGGGCCACTGGTCTAAAAATGTATTTGGCCCCTTTGCATTTGTCAAAAAACAAATTGTAATTGAAATCAGACTACCCTATATACTCTGCCAATGCCATTCTCATATTTTCATAAGCTTTCATTGCCTTTGTTCTAACTAAACTAAAGCGGAAATTTACCGAGGTCCCAACTGGCCAAGTGTTTTAAATGAGTCCTCTGTAAATGCTGTTGCCTTGTTGGGAGGATAATGGAAAAAAGGAGGTTTGCTGAATGATGGATAATACTTATATAAAGGACTTGGCCACGACAGTAAGAAACATAACCAAAACCACAGAACCCATATGATCTGATACAACTGATGTGGTTTTTAGCAAACAGACCCCGAGAGGAACCACAACAATAACTGTGAGACCACATACAACACAGAAATGTGAAAGTGCACATGGTTGCTTGAGCAAAGGACGTTTATGTGAGACAAAGCGGAAAGTGTTGAGTGTTCGTTGAGTTGGCGTTCTTTATCATATTCACAGATACACTTCTCCCACACGGTAATAGGAAAAGAGAGGACGTAATGACAGAGGTCCATGGAGAGGGACACAGAATAAGAGATGGCTTTAGAACAAACACTATAGAAAAATATGACAGACACAGTAAAAAGAAAGAAAGAAGAAAAAATCATGTTAAAATTAAGATAAAACATTGGCATGTGCGGCTGCCAGAAATTCATAGTAAATAAAAAAATGCTAAGAAAACATTTCAGACATTAGAGGATGCCATTTTTGGTGTGTCCTTCAAATCCTTTAATGTTAATCTACTTGAATTATTTTGAAATGATAATCAGCATAACAGTACAGGTGATAAAATAGAAGGCCACATGATAAATTAACTTTTTTCAAAATTGGCCGTCCCATCAACCAAGACTAATAAACATGCAGACAGCACAGGGTGTTACTGACACAAGACAAACAGAATTGCAGTACCGGCAACAATGTCACAATGATGACACAGAACCGGCAGCACTTCTGCAATGGCGGTATTGTCACCTAGATGGAGAAAAGCTCATGGGCGCTCCACAACCGCAGTACCGGCACTGATTTCATTCCACTTTGAGCACTGGTTGGTCTAGTATATTAAGCTAGGAGAGGAAAAATATCAACTTTAAATATAGTATAAATTAAATATAATCAAATGTGATACCTCGACTTCTGGAAATATTCTATACAGTTTTTTAGTGAAAACATTTTAAAATTGCATGTATTTGTTTTGATAATTAAAAAAAAAAAAATTCCACAGACAATAAGGTGCAAGTGTTTTTTACTGCAGTATTTAAAAATTTCTATAGTGGATAAAGAGAAGGGGTGTGGAATAAAGCTCTAATTAGGGCTGATTCTCCATGTCTACCTGTAACATCTGTTTCTTTCCTTCTGTGCTTTTGTCATTAACCCACACAGCACAAAAGAGGGAGGGCTGTGACCTACACAGAAGATATGAAAACCACTTACAGATACACAGAGAAACAGATACATGAAGAGAGAGCGAGAGAGAGAGAGAGAATAAATGAATAGGGCTGCCTTTTCCAAAAGTATCATAATCCTAAGTAGATCGTAGAAACCAGTGGCGCCTTATGATCAATTTAATCTTGATATGCTTTTGGAGAGAGATGTGTTAAGTGCCACTTCCTAGACCGTATGCTATTTTACATGTATCATCTAGAGACCCTCATGACAAAAATGTATCAAAAGAATTTTGATACAATTTAATCATTCAGGTTGATAAGTTCATTGGGCCACTGCCAAAAAAATATTTGGCTTATACAGTGATGAGCCAAAACATTATGACTATACCTAAAATGCTGTTGGTCTGCCACAAAACAACGCTGATCCACCGAGATATGGACTCTACAAGACACTTTAAAGTGTCCTGTGATATCTGGCACCGATACATTAGCAGCAGATCCTTCAAGTCCTGTAAATTGCGTGATGGAGCCGCCGTGGATTGGACTTGTTTGGAGGCCAGAGCAACACCTTGAACTCTTCATCATGTTCCTCAAACCATTCCCCAACAACGTGTGCTGAGTGGCAGGGCACATTATCCTGCTGAAAGAGGCCACTGCAATCAGGGAAAACCATTGGCATGAAGGGGTATACCTGGTCTGCAACCATGTTTAGGTAGGTGGCACGCGTCAAATTTAGGTCCACGTGAAACAGACAGTCGCATGAGCGCCAGTTAGGCATCAGTGTGGTTCGAGTCACACATTTAAATGTTTTACATCATATCTCAAGTAGACCAGCGGTCATTTGCATATAATTCATCCACCACATCTTTAATTTTTCCTCACTGCCTGTAAAGACATTTACATATTTGCCTCTCCTCCAGGACCAAAGGTGGTGCAGCACTGACCGTGTGTCTGTGTTGATCCTACAAATGGTTTTGACCTATATTCCAGACATTTTGTTGTAGGAAGTGTAAAGGAGGTGATGTAGACAGTTCTGACTGTGTAGGAGGACAGAGCATAGTAACACTATGAAAGTAAATCGGTTGCAAAACTCGAGAGCTTGTAGATTTGAGAACTTGTACAATAAATATTTATATTCGTAAGTTGAAATTTACTCACAACAATGATGTGAATACTTGTCAAATAAAAAAATCTGAAGTTGAATGTTGCAATCTGCACACAGACAATAACCAAAAACCTGTGTTTGAATTCAAAGTTGTAGACAAATAATCACAAATGTGTAAAATGACATTCACATAAATACAATGACAGACACAAATTGTGTTACATATTTACTTTTGTACTTTAATTCATTTTTACAGTACAACCACAAATCAGCACTTACAACCTCTCAAATCTGGCACTGCAACTTCAAATCCTCCCACCTTGACATTTGTAAATACGTTTGCAATAATCCAGTAGCAAAACTCACTTGTGCACTTGTAAACCCAGATGAGAGAAGAGAGAGCATGCTACCGGTACTGGGCAGGGCCAACAAAGTTATTACCTTCATTTAACACTTCCTTGGATGAATCACACTACTGGATGAATCTAACAGAATTGTTTCCATATTTCACTTCCAAATCAAAACTGCACTGTGATATTATCCCACCTTTAAAGCTAGTTGCTCAATTTGAATGAGTTTCCTACTGGGAGAACTGATAAAATGTGTTGAATATACACATTATGGTCATTTTTCCACAACATAAGCCTTCACTTTACAAATACTATGGTGCTAAACAAGTCACTGCCAACACATTTCTGTCAAGTATTAAGGCATAATTAAAATGTAAAGCTTTTTAATTATTCTGCCCAAACCACAAACTTGCAAGAAAAAATGTTGACTGCCAGTTATGGAGTTTTGTATTAAGGTTTGAGACAGTATTCCCTAGGTGTTTCCAAAAACACTGATCTCGGTCAATGACCCACACAAAGCATCAAAGGCATCACTACAGGAGTCAGAGCAAGGAGTATGGGTCAGCATGAGTTACGGTAGTTTATGGCAAACCACAGATGAGATGACCCAAGTGAATGGTCATAAATATACATCACTCACAGTGAGCACCAGGAAAGAGGCACCCTGAGAATGAGGAATCCCACTCAAAACATTTAGAGATTGCAATCCTTTCAATGCAAGTTATACAGTTAAATATTGTAAACCTAATATATTGTATGCACCTTTTGTCAAACTTTTCTTTACGGTTTTAGTGAAACTATATCATTACCTCGTCTCTTGTATGCTACGATCAGCTAATGTTACTCAATCTACACCACACTATCGTTCAGGTAGAACTATTCTTTCGACCACTAAAGATATCTTCAATAATAATCTTCCAGATCTATCTCATACACTCAATAAACCCCAAAGCCCAGAACAACTTGATTAAATAACAAAAAATATAAATGCAGACATCTCTAGCACTCTTGATAGTATCGCCCCCTTCCATTAAAGAAAATTAAAGAAATAAGCACTGCACCATGGTACAATGATCACACTCATGCTCTCAAGAGAGCAGTTCGGAAAAAGGATCGCATGTGGAAGAATACAAAATTAGAAGTATTTCATGGTGCATGGAAGGATAGTGTCTGTGCTACAGACAGGCACTAAAAGCTGCCAGGTCAACATATTTTAGTAAACTCATAGAAAATAACCACAACATTCCTAGGCGTTTATTCAGTACTGTGGCTAAATTGGTTAGGAATAAAGCCTCAACAGAACCAGATATTATGTCGCAGCACAAGAGAAATAAATTAATTTTGAAATAAAAAATAAAATAAAATCAGATATAAAATTGGAATTATGCAATCATCTGTCATAGCACCTCAGAAAACAGTGTCTCATAATTTTCCTCACGTGCAACTTCAATCCTTCGCTGTAATAGGTCATGAAGAGCTAACAAATCTTATCCAAACATCAAAAGCCACAACATGTTTTTTAGATCCAAAACCAACTAAGATCTTTAAAGAGGTATCTCCTGTAATTTCAAAACCTCTTCTTAATATTATTAACGCCTCGCTATCCTTAGGACATGTCCCAAGAGACTTTAAAATGGCAGTTATCAAACCGCTTATTAAGAAGTCACAACTTGATCCTGGAGAACTGGCTAATTATAGGCCGATTCAAATCTCCCGTTTATGTCGAAAATACTAGAAAAGGTAGTATCCTCCCAAATTTGTTCATTTCTACATAGAAATAGTATATATATGATCAATTTCAGTCAGGACTTAGGCCTCATCACAGTACAGAGACTGCACTTATCAGAGTTACAAATTACTTGCTCTTATCATCTGATCACGGCTGCATTTCTCTTCTAGTGCTTTTAGATCTTAGTGCTGCATTCAACATGATTTATCACAACATAATCTTGAATAGGCTGGAGAATTATGTTGGCATTAGTGGAGTTGCATTAGCATGGTTTAGGTTCTATTTAGCTATGTAAATGAGGAATTGTCCAACCAAACAAAAGTAAAGTATGGAATGCCACAGGGACAGTTCACAATCCTACAAATTAGCAGAGTGTATCAATGAAATAAAAGATTGAATGGCCAGAAATTTCCTTCTACTCAATTACGACAAAATAGAGGTACTAATTATTGGACCAAAAACCTCTAAAAATAAGCAGCTAAAATATAATTTGACTCTTGATGCATATACTGTTACATCATCTTCAACAGCGAAGAATTAGATGTTATATTTGATACCAATCTGTCCTTTGAAAATGAAATTACCAATATTTGTAGAACAGCATTCTTCCACCTAAGAAATATTGCTAAATTACGGCACATGCTCTTTGTTGCTGATGCCGAAAAACGAATTAATGCGTTCATGACGTCAAGACTAGGATATTGTAATGCATTACTGGGGGATGTCCAGCAAGATAAATAAATAAACAAACTTCAATTAGTTCAAAATGCAAGTCTAGACTAAAGACTCATCTATTTAGCCAGGCATACACCTAATTTATCCTTCAACCCACAATTAGGCTGCTTTAGTTTGGTCTGCCGGAAACAGAAACATTGATCATGATCAATAACTCTGCAATAAATTGGATGGCACCTATGCCATTATTATTTTATTTGTTTCCCTGTCTCAACCTCGGGACTCTTATCCTGAGATCACCAGAACTGGCTGGATCCAGCTCAATTCCTGCTTCGTGTTGGACTCCACTGCTACGTGTCGCTGTGTGATATATTATGATGGACTTCATAGGATGAACTGATGCCAACTCCAACCATAAGAAATGGGATACTTCATATGCCATTGTCTGAACCTTGGATTTAGGATGGACCACACTCAACCTCAACGAAATTACCGGCCAGGTTGAACTGCGATGCACCTCACTGATCTCTGACTGCCTCACCTCGGTCTATTGTTGGTCTACACTCTTGAAATGGAATACATAGACTATCAATTGCAACAAAATCCATCATCAGCCAATTAACAAGGACAATTGAATCTATGTGAACATTCTGCAATTAATACAGGATGAACTTCAAAGACATTAGTCTTTGACAAAATCTATGTTTAAACACTGTCCCTTAACACTTAGTTTAATCATTTGAAACCAGGATTGCACTATACATAACTAATATTAGCATTATATTCATGTTGTTTAGTCAGAGGGGAACTGGCCCCCACAGTGAGTCTGGTTTCTCACAAGGTTATTTTTCTCCCATTAACAAACATCTTACAGAGTTTTGTGTTCCTTGCCACAGTCTCTTTGGCTTGCTCACTGGGGTTATAAATTATTATTTAATTACTTATTTTTAAACACAATTCACAATCATATTTTATCTTATTACACAATGAAGACTCATCGACATTATAGACATTACAGTTTTATCGTCTGTTAATGCTGATCTTCTGTAAAGCTGCTTTGAAACGATGTGTGTTGTGAAAGGCACTATACAAATAAAATCGACTTGACTATATAATGAAGTACATCAGACTGCTATAATTGGTTTATGAATTAATATAATGCAATGTAAAAAAACAAAAAACTGCATATATTAATATAAACAAATAAACACTGATGAGTCAAAACATTACGACCACTCACAGGTGAAGAGAATAACGTTGAACATCTCCTAACAAGGCCACATGTCAAGGTCTGGGTAGATTAGATGGTAAACGAACAATCAGTTCTCGTAGTCAAAATGTTGAATGCAGGAGAACTGGGCAGAAGTAAAGACCTGAGTGACTTTTACAAGGGCCAAATTGTTATGACCAGACGACTGGGTCAGAGCATCTCTGAAACAGCAAGGCTTGAGGGGTGCTCCCGGTCATCAGTTGTGAGTACCTACCGACAGTGGCCGAGGAGAGACAAACCACAAACCGGCAACAAGGTGTTGGGCCCCCAAGTCTCATCAAAGCGCAAGGGTAACGAAGGCTATCCCCTCTGGTCTGAACCAACAGAAGGGCAACTGTGAAACAAGTCACAGAACATTTTAATGATGGTTATGGAAGGAATGTCACACCACACTATGCATCACCCCTACTGCGTTTGGAGCTGTGTAGCCGCAGACTGGTCAGAGTGCCCATGATGACCCCTGTCTATTGGAAAAGCGCATACAATGGGCACGTGAATGTTGAAACTGGAACTTGGTCCGATGAGTTTTTTTACATCATGTGGACGGCTGTGTAAGTGTGCGCCGTTTACCTGGGGTAGTGATGGCACCAGGATGCACTGTGGGAAGAGGTCAAGCCAGTGTAAGGAGTGTGATACTCTGGGCAATGTTCTGCTGGGAAACTCTGGGTCTGGCTATTCATGTGGATGTCAGTTTGACATGTGCCACCAACCTAAACATCGTTGCAGACCAGGTACACCCCTTCATGGCAATGGTATTCCCTGATGGCAGTGGCCTCTTTCAGCAGGATAATATGCCCTGCCACACTGCTCACATTGTTTGGGAATGTTTTAGGAACATGATGAAGAGTTCAAGATGTTGCCCTGGATCTGAATCTGATTGAGCATCTGTGGGATGAGCTGGACCAACAAGTCCGATCCATGACAGTTCCACCATGCAACCTACAGGATTTGAAGGATCTGCTGCTAAAGTCTTGGTGCCAGATACCTTCAGGGGTCTTGTAGAGTCCATGCCTCGGCGGGTTGGAGCTTTTTTGGCGGGACTCAGAGGACCAACAGCATATTAGGCAGATGGTCATAATACTTTGGTTCATCAGTGTATATTGCAAATTGGCAGCAACTTTATTACAGTGTTATCATTGAAATTTAGTTTAATTATATAGATTATATAGAGCAGATAAGATTGTGATTGTCAATAGCAGCATTCTGTGGTCAAATATGACCACTAAACTGACCATTGTTCCAGGAAAACAATTTCCTACATAAATGTATTTGTTTCATGTCTTTTTTTAATGAAAGCACTTATTCATATGGTCCTGGAGTGTTTTAAGGTAAATAAATTTGGTGTGCTGTCCATAATGGAGGGGCTCATGCACAATACTGGGCTTGAGCTCTGAGATCCCCCCAACCCAACAGTCAACTGCTTCATGTTGGTGTCTTGATCACTCTGTTGAGGTTTATTTTGAGTTAATGACCAGCTGACTATCCTTTATCCTCCACCTTATTTTATGTTTAAAGGCAATGATACTTTATCTTTTAAACTTTCATTTATGTTTGTGAAATGTAACTAATAAATGATAAGATTAATCAAATATGCCTCACTTGTTATCCATGTTATCATACAGAACTTTAAATAATCAAAAATTTAATTTTTAAAAGTCCAGAGGTATTTGATCAATAAAAACCTATAGATGCCTCTTTCCAAAAGCTTTTCACATAGCTACAATGCCAGAAATGGTGGGGTACA
Source organism: Xyrauchen texanus (assembly GCF_025860055.1). Taxonomy (NCBI): domain Eukaryota; kingdom Metazoa; phylum Chordata; class Actinopteri; order Cypriniformes; family Catostomidae; genus Xyrauchen; species Xyrauchen texanus. The sequence goes on along the minus strand of NC_068316.1, from coordinate 32,849,514 downwards.
GTTTACCAGTTGCAAAGAGCAAAAAGAACATTTGACATGAATATCCTTCTTAAGACCCAGATATACTTCCCATGAAATCAAAGAATGAATGGGTGTGATTCAAAAGCTGGCCAAAAAGAAGGTGTTTTTGCATTAGTTTCGGTGGTTCATAACTTTTAGGAGAAATCCTTACCGGCTTCTAAACACCTTCCTACTGCCGTTGGTCTACACTTCATCAGTAGGTGTGACCTGGAGCTCTACCTACCTTGAGGCTGACAGCTAATTGTTTTGTTGTTTAGCCAGTCAAAATCAGCCAATGTGAACACATATAATTATATATATATTATAATGAGCGAGCTGGTGCAAATTACCTACTTCTGTACGATCGTTTACTTATGAGACATTTTCCTTGACCATGTCAAGCGATTTTTGTTTTGTTTTATTAGTCTACAAAAGGAATCAAATCTACTCAAATTCTATCAAGTGCCCATTCACTATTTTGGTTTATATGCTGTTTCACTCATATGCCATCTGCAGAGAAAGCCATTTACAAATCAGCCCAAAGTAAGATATGCCTCCATCATCATTCTTTTGTATTTATTCTGCACATCAACATGTTAATACGCTCATCTTTGCAGTAGTATCAGTGTCATCATACATTAGTTTAATAGGCGTATATTGTGGCCATGTATAGAGGGTTAGTGCATTAATGTCATGAAGTAATAATATAAACAAGACAAATTAAAAATGTTCTACTGCATGTATATTACTTTAAATTATTATTAAGTGGAAAAGAAAAATAAATCTTTTACATTGTTTGTAAAAAAATATATATATATTTTCACAATTAAGGTCACTTATTTGATCCGATAAACAACCGTATATGATTTGGTGGCTACCTCCTTTTGAAAACAAGAGCGAATAGCTTTGTTATTGTAACTAACCTATATAAAAACAGATTTTACCACACACAGTATCAAAAGGGTTGATTAAGGAAAGTCAGGTAACAGAACTGCAAGATAACACAGGCACACATCTAGTTCATGACATCAAACGGTTTAAACATATTTTACTGCGACAGAATCTGCAAAAGACTTTAATCTCTCCAAAGCACCTCAAATACAAAATTACTAACAGCAGAGGATTTAACATCCGGGAGTGATCGTCTTGTTGATATGGCACTTTGATGGCTGAAACAGCAGCGGTGCATAAATGGACTAAACTTAAACTTAAAGGGTTTTACAGAGCTGACTATTAATCACTTTTAAACAAAGCAAGCTATAATGGAGCAAAAACACCCTTCAAGAAGTTCAGTCTCTCAATTTATATGAGACGTATAAAACCACCTCCAAAAATCATAATGTTAGTAATCGGCCCAACTTAATCGATTAGTCAGCTGTTGGACGACTAGTCATTTAGTCGACCACCCTGCCACATCCCTACTTTGAAGCTTGACACCTGACCTTTTAAGGAAATAAAGTCAGCATAAACCTAATCCATCAGACTCCAGTGGTTTAATCAATGTCTTCTGAAGTGTCCAGTTGGTTTTGGGTGAGTACAGACCAAAATATATCTCCTTTTCACTGTCAGCTTGACAGGAGTCTCCTTGGCGATCATGATATCAAGCTCAATTTCACTTCCAATAGTGCCATCTGCGCATGCGTCAAGCACTAGGAAGTGTAATCGAGCTTGAAATCATGATTGTGCCTTGAGACTGCTATGACAAGATGTACATTTTTTGGAGCTTCAAATGCCTGAACACCATTCACTTGCATTGTTTTGACCTACAGAGCTGAGATATTCTACTAAAAATCTTAATTAATCATACACATCTGAAATGGCATGAGGGGGGGGTAAATGATGAGATAATTCTCATTACTGTAATTTAACTATCCCTTTAAGCCTTCAATGCATCTACAATACTATGAGAACATGAAAGTCAGGCAGAAAGTGCCAGAGAAGAGACTGCAGACACATTTTTGTTTGCTGTTTACAGAGTCCAAGCAATCACAGAGACCGGTGATATAGCTCACGACACTTATTTCATGAATATCTTTCAGTGAGAAGGAAACATTTTTGCATACCATTCCATAAAAATAAAAATAATTGTTTACAGCACCTTTAAGTTTGAGAACCCCCGTCTAAAACTGTCAAAGATCATTTTCTCTGTGTCCTCACTAACATTCCATGCAGGACTGATTGAAATCTGGCTGCATTTCTCTATAGCAGAGCAGTCATTTGTGATCATTCTGAATGTGTTAAAAGATGTCTAATGTCTCTCATCGTCTTTATCCCTTAGACAGTAACCCGCAGCTACTATCTGAAGCTGATCGTCGCCATGGTGAATGGCAGCAGTCAGATGCTCATACCTGTGTGTCAGTAACAGGAGTAAAACAAATCCATTTTTACTGTGTCAGTGCAAGCCAGCAGCCTGTCAACAAATTTCATTAAGTCTTTTTTTTTTTTGTATAAGAAGGAAATTCCATAAAATGGAGGAAATGGTCTGGAAAATAAACATTCCCATTCTTTCCTTCTATTGGGCATATAGAAACCTTAATAAAGGCATAATCCATGAGTCCAGCTGACAAAACATTTTGGGATAAACTAATGGTGCTTTGGCAACTCCACAAAAGAAGATTTCTGAGTAGTGTTACTTGAGCATAGACTCTAGAGAACAAAGATGATTGCACTTATATTCTTGGGGACAAATAATGTTGTCTAAACATAGACCAACAAATTCAGTCCGTTATTGAGGATTTAGACAATCAGTTTGCGAAAGAATAAAAAGTGTGGGAAAATTGTCCTTTTATGATATCATTGTCATCTTTCATAACAAAATGTCTCATAACAATAGCAAATTATAACTCTGATTTCTTTTCGTGAGGTTTGGATGGATGACATGTGAATAATTTCTTTGTCAAACACTATGATGAAAAATTTGAATCACAAGAGGAACATGGTAAAATAGAGTTGCCTTGTCGTCACTAAATTGTTATGAGCAGTGTTATGTAATCCATTACAGATTACTAATTACTTCATTAAAGAAATCACAATACTAATTACTTTACTTTTACAATACTTTCTAAAACACATTTCACAGAAAAATGTGTTCCCTGTCAAAAAGCTACACTTTGATGCAGCGCTGATTTATCACTTTGGGAACAACTTTAGGTGTGACCAGCAGTGAATGTGTGTGCAACAAGTCAATGAAATTGACCAGAATTTATAGCTGCTGCTGGTGACATCATTGGATGCACCTGTAGCAGGGCTATAAATAGATGCGTCACAGGTGCATAGTCAGATCTTTTGTCTTCAGATCACTCTGTGTGTGTTGTGCTTCATGAGCCTGTCAGAAACTCTCTATTTTCCTCTCTTAGGAGTTAGATTTTGTTAGGCAGTGCGCAGAAACCTTTCTCTTTAAAAAAAATACAAAATAAAAAATGTTTTGTATGTTTGGGGGGAAGAGCATGCTGCTCTTGCTATTGCATTGGGACGGGGCGGGTGCGAGCATTGCAATCTGTTCTCAGTCAAAATGCTTCGCACTCGTCTTGCTTACTTCCGAGAGTCAACGTCCACACTTCCATCATGGGGCTCTCGTATGGATTTGGCTGAGGAGCAAGAGACGGGTCCGTCCCTATCGCTTGCTCTCTCCCAGATCCAGCTGGTCCTTCCAGTGATCCTGAAGCGCGCTACGGTGCCTCTTCGGTTCATGAGGGGGACCATGACTCTCTTGAGTCTGCGGACTTCGAGTTACCGACCTCCGAGCATTCTGTGCATGATAATAAATCATCCGAGGAATTACTCGAGGCTTCAATTAGACCAAGCAGACAGCCCATGCCATTGGCTGGTCTCTGTCTGCTTTAGTCAGCACGGAGAGACACTTATGGCTCCACCTGTTGGGCATCAGACACAAGGACAACGTTTTCCTTCTCGATGCCCCGATTTCGCCTTCTGGCATATTTGGTGACGCTATGAATGTAGTTATCACCAGGTTCCAGGAGCCGAAAAGTCAAGAGGAGGCCTTCGGGCAATTCCTTACTCACCACACTCAGGGGATGTAGATGTAGATTTATGTAGAGCAACAATTCTTTTTTCAGATCCTCAGAGAGTTCTTTGCCATGAGGTGCCATGTTGAACTTCCAGTGACCAGTTTGAAGGGGTGTGAGAGCGATGACACCAAATTTAACACACCTGCTCCCCATTCATACCTGAGACCTTGTAACACTAATCAGTCACATGACACCAGGGAGGGAAAATGGCTAATTGGGCCCAATTTGGAAATTTTCACTTAGGGATGTACTCACTTTTGTTGCCAGCGGTTTATACATTAATGGCTGTGTGTTGAGTTATTTTGAGGGAACAGCAAATTTACACTGTTATACAAGCTCTACACTCACTACTTTACATTGTAGTAAAGTGTCATTTCTTCAGTGTTGTCACATGAAAAGATGTAATCAAATATTTACAAAAATGTGAGGTGTGGACTCACTTTTGTGAGATACTGTATATATATCTGTACATATTGGAATATTTAGCAATAAATGTAAAATATATTGTTTCTATACTTAATCAACAACCTATTATCAATAGTTATATATATTCATATCGTTTTTTAATGACATCTTTCACAATGCTTCATGGGATTGCAGTTTGTGCCCTCATGAAAGACGGTATGTACACAGCCTTGCACCTTTGTCTTTCGTCATCTGTCGGATCTTCCTGAGGGTCTCTTGCCCAAAAGATGTAAGGCAGAAAGAGAGATGAGGACATATTTGCTGTATGCTGATATACCTGTGCCATGTGTTGAGGTATATTGTTTTTCTGTGTTTCTCTCCTGCTCTGTTGCTACCTGTCTCTCTGTCTGTGTGTGTGTGTGTGTGTGTGTGTGTGTGTGTGTGTGTGTGTGTGTGTGTGTGTGTGTGTGTGTGTGTGTGTGAGAGCTCAGTGCTGGCCACAGACAAGGAAGTGCATCACAGACAGCAGAGATGGATCTCCCCTAAGAGATCTGATAAATAAGGAAAAAATATCTTTGAAAAAGGAAACGCAGCTGTTTCCAAAGAATGGGTCAAAATATTGGTGGCTTTGCATTCCGTAGCAGCAAGTACTAGAGCCAAAATCTCTCTCTCCTCTGATATTCACCTCCCTAGATTTCTTCTTCTTGGAATCCCTTTGGAAATGTTAGGTATAGGACATGTTCTATGCGTAAACGCTAATAAATCCAACATATCGTGTAAATATCACAGTGCAGCTTTGTTCCAAAACCTAGTAAGCTCTCTTGCTGTCTTCTGTCTAGAAAGGCAGCTCCCTTTAAAAGGCAACATCCTAACTTAAAAGGAACCTCATAAGTGACTTATTTGGAAGACTCTATATAGCCTGTGAAGACATGTAAAGAGCAAGGAAGACTCGATTCACAACTGATTTCAGACGTTTGCCATTGGCAAGTTGCAAAGTTAGCAATATGTGATACTCAAATAAGCAAATAAAATACACATCAAACAAACATATTGGGTAAAACAGTGAATTTTAAATTAGATTGAACTATTTTTAATTGATACATTTTAATATTGAATGAATAATAATCAACATACCTGACTGTCCGCAATCTTGGATGTATTGTTTTCACTGAGCTTGTTGCTGTGCGTTCTTGGATTGCCTTAAATGTGATGCTGCTTTAGATTTTGGTCAAAACTAGACATTGAAGAAGGCAGTGTAATATTGGTATAGCTTTTGCATTAGGAGTCTGCCAATAGAAGAAATTTGACTAGACTTTGGAACAGAGCTAGTATTTGTTCAGACACCTCTTATCTTCTAACCCTCATCGATTTACACTGTGTACAGGTAATCAGCATCATCAACATCAGTACCACAATCAGTACTAGCACTAGATGTTTACCACTGTAATAACATCTCAGGAGGGGAAGATGCCAGTGCCAGTGTCATTGTGTTTTTAAAGTATTTATCTCTTTGGATTTACCATCAAATATGTACATGCACAAAACATCACTTGAGTTTCCAAATCAGATGTAGTTTGCTGATGTGCATATGAGTTCAGAAAACAGCTTTCAAAGCAAATAAAAACCAAATAAACTCTGACATCAAGTGGACGTCCGCACCAAAAGTTAAAGTGTGAATGTGCCCTTAATTTCCAGTGTGATCACACACCTGATTAATGAAAGCATCAATAGGCAACATTATTGACTTTAATTGTTTGTTAAATACATGCGTGTGTATGTTTTGTATGGCCAAGGTAAACCCATCCCCAACTTCCACAATGCATCTTTTTGTTTTTTTGTGGCAACAGCTCTGTGATTTCTATTTTAAAGATCTAACAGTTCAACATGCTACTGACTCAGCACAATAAGGGACACTTCATTGTGCTACTGACCATTCAATTCCAGCTTAAAGAAAACAGCGAAGACATAAATCTAGAGCTTTCATGCATTTCCTCTTCACTTGTGGAGGACACTGCATGACATTCCACCACGGGTGGACATTGTGTTTGTAGTAGAGTGCTGGTGAGGAATGGAGATATAGTGGGTGTGTGTTAATCGAAGTTCTGCTGACTAATGCCTGTCACATTGCAAAAATGTATAAATAGACGTATAGCTACCCAATGTTCCAAGAGAAACATGGATTCTGGTCCCATGGAAACCATGAAGAAATCGTGTTTACATAACCAATGATGAACCTGATTCAGAGGTTGCATTTTCTTTCTAAGATTACATGCCACTGATGGCACGGTTTATGGTTGGGGTTTGGTAACGGTGTATGGTTAATAAATATGCATTCCTGTTGACTGGGTTACATCATTTACAAATACAAACAACTTGCATTACAACAAATGTTTGGCACCACTCTGTGGACAGTTCTCAAGGAAACTGGAGCTTACAGTCCTGTACATGTGACCATACATTCAACAACACTTCCAGCTTCAGCCACTGTGAGCAGTGGTTTATATTTCCATAAGCACAGAACGATTCCAGCAGAAGAACTTTCGACCTACTATCACGGAATTCACTAAAAAAACACAAAAAAAAATTCAAGATATTGGGCTCCATTTCCATGATCGCACTAGGCATAGAGTTACATGCAATTTTGGTGAGAGCACTAATTCTTAAATGCAATTTTCGTGCCAGCAAATCCAACCCTATCCAATTAGTCATGCCGAGCACCACATTACCATGCATATATAAGGAGCGTGTCACTTTCATAGAAATATGCCTGAAATTCAACAAGGTCTGTAACTTAGTTAATGCGCAAAAGAACATTAGACACATTTACACTATCAAATTCTAATGAATAGGCGGTCTTCGTTTATATTGACGTTGTTTGACAGGGAATGGGATACATAATAGGTTGCAAATGCTGAATTAACTGGAGAAGAACCAAAGAATTCAAATGCACTTGACCAAACCCATTCTCGCTTTGTGCACGCTACTTCGACAACCCACTAACAACTAATACGTAGCACATGCTTGCACAAAAATACCAAAACTACACTGCCATGTCTACTTACTTTGCACATATGACATGTCATATTGCACTGCGCATAAGATGTGGTAGTCTTAAAAAGGGCCCAAGTTTGCAGAAAATAAGTATTTTTATCTTAAACAATTTAGCATCCCTAGTAAATTTTTTGTTTTAAGAATGTTTAGTTTTTGTACCTGAGAAGAAAAAATAACAATTATTTGTTTGCTATGCAGGTCAAATATACTTGAGGTAGACTAGAGAGTGCAAAAGTGGCCATGAACCAATCCATATCTACTGGTGTCTATGTTTCTCCTATCATACATGGGAAGTGTTCCCTAAACCAGAGACTATTTAGCCTTTAAAATTAATGGATCAAATAGGAACACCCAATATGGCGTATGTAGAAAAGAAAGCCCGACCTTCCTACAGGTAAAAGAGCAAATCACCTTTTAGATACAGACATCAATTAACTTGAGAACATGCATCTGCATTAGCTGGACCAGCCTAAAAAAATACATATTCTAAAAAAGCATAATTTAAGACACTATTGTTGTCAGATGTAATGGCTGATTTGAAATATGCCCACTGAGAACTTTATTGGGAACAATATAGTCTTAATAAATTGCCCGGCGTGGTCTTCTACTGTTGTTGCCCATTCGCCTCAAGGTTCGACATGTTGTGCATTCTGAGATGCTATTCTCACTACAATTGTACAGAGTGGTTATCTGAGTTACTGTAGACTTTCTGTCAGCTTGAACCAGTCTGGCCATTCTCTGTTGACCTCTGTCATCAACAAGGCTTTTCCATCCACAGAACTGCCGCTCATTGGATGTTTTTTGTTTTTGGCACCATTCAAAGTAAATTCTAGAGACTGTTGTGTGTGAAAATCCCAGGAGAACAACAATTACAGAAATAGACAAACCAGTCCATCTGGCACCCCAGTGTCCTCCTCAAATCTCTGATGACAAACAGATTCCCTGACCCTATACAGGTCATTCTCTTTATCCACATTTCTCCTACTTTCCCTTTTGCTTAGTTTCTATACCCTTTGTGTTATTAATGCACTTGTCTTTGATTTTCATTTTCTTACTCTTTTTCACAAAAATGTGTTTTTCTTTATAATCCCTCACTCTATGATCTGTCCTCATCTATGTATACCGTACTTTTCATTTAATAATAATGAACCCTTCCCATATCAGTCAGGGTTGGAATTTCACCAACTCATTCCTGTCTGTTCTCACTCTTTACTCTCTCCAGATCTGAATATCTGTCACCAAATGGAATTCATTCATGCCTTTAAACACTGAAGATTATTCAAAATCATCTGTATGGTTTGTTGAAGCATACAGCATTAACTTGTAGACACTGCACTCTGAACAAAAGGTGGCTGGTTTTTCCCAGTAGGATGTAATCTTCTGTTGGTCCTGAACAACATATCTGTCACACTATTCCTTACCTTAAACATAAAGTTTTCAATGAAGCAAGGCACTTGTGGGTTCAACTGTAATATGTGATTGCAAAAATTTGAAGTGTTGCAATCCCAACCACAGCCATAACCCTAACCTAAACCATACTCTAGCCCGTTTCCCTATCCTTAAAATCTGATTGGTTGATAGGAATGGTATGCCATGACCAATAACAATGTGAATCCAGACACATGCCCTACGTGGCTGAATCATGGTAAGCCTGAAGAAAATAACAACAGACAATAAGATCAAGACACTACTGATCACGTGTAAAGACCTAATCATCAAATGCTCAAATACGCAAATCGCAGATGCTTCTAGCTACGCACGCTTGATTTTGTGTGTTGCTGCATTTCAAAATGTGTAAGACCGCAATTTATAACTCAATTCAAGAATGTGTTGCTTTCTCAATGTTGCCACAAGGGGTATTACAGTGGACATAAGAGTGAACTGTCTTCGTCTACGGTGAGTTTTCTATTTTAAGTCAACTGCTGCCATGGCGGAGCAACAGTTTGAAGAGAATATTGCTCAGCAAGTAAGGTATTGTTAATATATTAATAATATATACTATAATACATTATAGTATATCTATAGCAACTTACCAGAATCCAGTTTTGTGGCACAATCTGTTGAAGGTAACTCTATTGCCCCTTTGAGTACTGAGGTGTCACCACCACAGTAAAACAAGAATGCACATTAAACACATTAATATTTAACCGAATGCCGCATTGGCAATGTGTTGGCCAAGCACTTGCATTTACATACACCCACTTAACGTGACCCACTTGCTGAACGTCTGGCGATACAGATTTCATAATGTTATATGTAAACATACTGTATTATGCATGCATCTCAACCTAGTGGTAATTTGTCAGTTGTGACCTCATCATTGGGTTCAAAAGTAGTTACATTTTTGCTTTCTGTACCTGAATACTGGAAGTTTAACCCTTAAAATGAGTGCAGTCATGGTTCAAGACAAAAGTGCTTTACATCAAGTCATTGAACAAACTGGACAAAATGTAAGCTCACTTGGCTCTGAGAAAGAGCAGTGTACTTCCCTACAGACCCAAGTTAGTGTAGACACCATTTTTAAATGGCCGTGAGTGAATAAATGAAAACAGTTTTAAGATACAAGGTGAAATCCAATTTTCACAACCAAAGTTTTCCGCCACTCTAATTTTTTAGAAAGATGCATTTTCAATGTTTCACTGGCTGAATGATTAGCTGGGTTTCTATCAAAAAGTTTCACACATTTACGCACATTTCTAAAAATTACACTAAAGAAAATGCGAATCATTGCACGTTTCCATCCACAATGTCATGTCCATTATCTTGAGGGAGCCTACCTCCTTGCTTGTATTTGCAGTATTGGAGCAATTGTCCATCATTTTATATGCAGCAGAATGAATGTAATATTTATATCATATTAATTTCATAAATTGGTGGCTGAAATGGTTGCTATGCCCATACGCCTCCAGCCTTCGTGTACCCCAATGTTGTTATAGGCCTGCATTCAAACTGTTCTGTTGGATTGTAAAGAACCACTTTAACAACCAGCTGTGGGTTAAACACTTCCAAATATCAAGGGCTATGTTCGAAGAATTGTGTACCAAGTTCTGACCTTGATCGTGCCAGTCACATCAAGCCATCACACACAAATAACATGTGCACAAAAGGCATATCAAGTGGTTCTATTCAGGTTTTCTTAAAGGGATAGTTCACCCAAAAAAATGTATATTCTCTCACCATTTATTCATCCTCATGTCATCCTAGATTTGTGACTTTCTTTCTTCAGCAGAAAACAAACGAATATTTATAGAAGAATATCTCACCTCTGTAGGTCCATACAATGCACATTAATGGTGACCAGACCTTTCAATCTCCAAAAATCACATAAAAGCAGCTGTGACGAGGAGGAGGGCTTGGCCGGGTCGTGAGGATGCACGGCCGATGCTGAGTTGCCCAATCAGTGGGAGCGAGATAAAGGAGGAGCTGGGGATGCCAGAGAGAGAGAGACACACATGGCCGCTGTGTGTGTGTGCGCGTGTCTGTGTGTTTTATGTTATGTTTAAGTTAGTTGTATTATTACATTTTACGTTGACTATTCAGCCGGTTCCTTCCTCCTCCCATCCTTGAATCATGTTACAGCAGCATAAAATTAATCCATATGACTTCAGTGGTTAAATCCATATCTTCATAAGCAATATGACAGGTGTGGGTGAGAAACATATTTAAGTCCTTTTTTACTATAAATCTCCACTTTGATACTTACACTTGAATTTTGTAGTATAAAGGATTTACATTTTGATCTGTTTTTCACCCAAATGATTACATAGCTTCAGAAGACATGTATATTAAACCACTGGAGTTGTATGGATTACTTTTATGCTGCCTTTGTGATTTTTGGAGCTTTAAAGTTCTGGCCATCATTTACTTGCATTGAAAGGACCTTCAGAGCTGAGATATTCTTTTCAAAATCTTTGTTTGTGTTCAAATTAACCATTTGCATAAAAATTGTTGTATGGAAACCCACCAATTGACACAAGGTACTCAGCCGTACAACCCACTGAACAGACTGTGTCTATCGCTCACATCCTTTTTGTCAAATTAAATATTGTGTCTACCCTAAGATCTGTTATTTTTAGGCTATTCCCTCTCTGGGCAATTCCTTGGCTGTTGGCCAACATGTAAAACGCCATGATATGACATCTCAAGCAACAAGAGATTCCTCATGATATCAGATGGTTCTGCATTTTCTCTTTCTCACATCCTATTCTGTCAGTCTGATGAAAATATTATCTGACAGATTCAAAGCCCAGAGGAATCACCGCACAAGTTCTATTATCCTGAGATCATTATTCAGGAAGAATCTGAAGGAGAACATGATCTCTGATAACACAAGGGGCTTCAGTCACAGACTGCAGATTACCAGCAGAAAACACCACTGCATTCCTCGGAGCAGAGCGCAGGAACAGCAGTCGTGGGGGCATGTCTGACGGCTATGGCGTGAGACACATAGATAGCATCAGGACTTCACGACTAAGACAGAAGCTAAGAGGACGGCATTTGAAAGAAGTTTATCTCCTGACCTCACGAGGATCAACATCAGTGTGCCTGTTTAACTGAGATTAAAACTCACATTCCTTGTCAGATAATCTCAGTCCAAAAATGTTTAGATCAGTCAAAGATCTCTGGGAGTTGCCCCAGGATAAGAGGGAAGAGCACAAGGTATTTTTTTTGAAAAATGCAAGAAAACAATGCAAAGCATTGATGTTAGAAAGACTAATGGGACATTGACCAATCCATAACATGACCCAGCTCTGTGACAAGCTGCATGTTTGTGGTTGTCTGCGACTGGCAAGAACAGTGCAATAGAAAGTATTTTTGTTTTTGTAGTATTTTGAAGCACCCTCACTTATCACATTCAATTGAGACTTCAAACTCACAGCTCAGATAAAACATTTATTTTGCCGTGGTGCCGCAGATTCAATAGCAGGGCAGGAAACACTGTCAGAGTATTTTAGTACAGTGTTTTGCTCCAGCAGAAGAACTAGAGGTCTGCAACGCGACCAGGGCCCGATGGGACATGAGAAACATACGGGTTTCGGGCCAGGTTCGGGTCAGTTTTTCCAAGTAGGACCTCGGGTTCGGGTTTGTAATTAATGAAAAAATAAACAGGCTTATTTAACTTGTTTCACGCTCTCACTCACAGACACATGCGAACGGACGAGTTACAGCCCATTCACACAAAACTGTTCTGTTTTCCCATTGTTTTCCTATGTAAACACATGCTGGACGAATGTCTTTGACTGTTGCCGCATGTCTCGCTGTTTCTTCAGCATCTCGCACAGGACCGGCACTGTTTAAACACCATGTCAAGTTAAAAAGAACTTTACATTTTCAAAAACGTATGTCCAGACACTTGCGCGGTTTCATTTATTGCTCTGCGTATAGATTATTTCTAGTGCAGGTGTCACAAATGTTCAACAATCTGAACAAGTTCAGGCTGTAAATAAGGGACTGTTACATTGTTTAAAATTATTCTAGATTGTTCTGCACCAAGCAAAGTATCAGTGCATAAATGGTAAGTTTATTTTCCCTCCACTTTTCTCCCCAATACGGAATGCCCAATTCCCAAAGTGCTCCAAGTCCTCATGGTGGCGTAGTGACTCAATCCGGGTGGTGGAGGATGAATCTCAGTTGCCTCCGCGTCTGAGACAGTCAATCCGTGCATCTTATCACGTGGCTTGTTGAGCGCGTTACCGTGGAGAATAGCGAGGGCCTTCATCCACGCACAACTCACCACATGCCCCACCGCGAGCGAGAACCACACATTGTAGCGACCACGAGGAGGTTACCCCATGTGACTCTACCCTCCCTGGCAACCAGGCCAATTTGATTGCTTAGGAGACATGGCTGAAGTCACTCAGCACGCCATGGATTCAAACTCACGATCCCAAGGGTAGTCAGTGTCTTTACTCGCTGAGCTACACAAGCTGTATCCAGGCCTTACAGATTTAACCCAACTGTATAAGTTTACGGTTTCAGTACTGTTACGAATATTGCATATATGCTTACATAAAATATAGCCTATTGCAACAGTAATTGCAAGGAGAAGAAATTATAAAGATATTGAGCGATTACGGGTTCAGGCTTAAAATCTGACGGTATTCTTTTGGCCCGTGTAGGGACACGGTCTCGGATATGGTTCAGGTTTAATTTTAAGGCCCGTTCTGACCTCTTAGAAGAACTCTAAGAACTATTAATGGAACCAATAAAAGTGCAGTACTCTCAGTCCCATTGCACATTTTATATCCGTGTTTAAAGTAGAATTCTGCAGATTTCTTGCAGTAGAACAGCACAAAAAATGGTGGAAATAAATCTGCAGGTTCTGTCCGGGCCTGCTCATTAGATGTCTCATTTGCTGTGCTATTTCAACAGTTCTTATCTGTCTGCTGAGTCACTCCTGAGAAAATCCCTTTCCTTTTTCACAGAGCTAGAGCATAACTCAGATTCCTGACTTAATTTCCATATTAACGCCCGCATGCAGACTAGAAGTGATTCAGTACTCCGCAGGCAGTCTTTCAGACATGGTCATCAGTGTTGTGCTAAACCTGCCAACATCAAACAATTCATTGACTGATTGTGGCAAACTAATTACGTGATAAAATGTGGGTTTAGAAACACAGTGTGGTGCAAAATAAACAGCTTAGCCCAGATTTGGAGCTGAAAGCACTGAAAGACATTATTAAGACAGGAAGAACAAAATGAAAGTACATTGAGAAATATAGGATTCATACAGTTATAAGAAGCCATGGTTGTCTAGACCTTATTAAGCTCCTGAGAAACCCCCGAAATATCTGTGTGTGGGACACATTTATTACTTTACAAGCCTAAAACAAGGCTTACCTGTGCTTTCATGGGTGGCTGTTGACTTTGCTAAGTGGGTAACTGACAGCTAGGCTCTAGTTAAGACGTGCGGTGCAGAAAAGAATGATTTTGAAACCAGTGTGTGTTTGTGTGCAAGAGAGTTCTAAAAGGAAATGCAAGTGAACAGCTCCAGGTGGAAAAAGCATTGATGTACTAAAGGAGAGAAAACAGGGATACTTTTTCCTTGTGGATTTTCCCTGGATTACTGGAAGATCCCCCCCTTGTCCAGAAATAAAGACAAACACAAAATTAGCAGCGATATGAGATGGGAGTTTCCTCAAATATCTCTGTGCCAAGAGAAACTGTGGGCATCCTCTAGCCTTCTGTAAACACAGCAAGACTCATCAGGAACAATTGGGATGGACAGAGAACAATGTTGGATATTCCAAACTCTGTGCCACAAGGATCAATTCTTGAGAAACTCTGAATTGGGCTTCAGTTAACTGCATGCAGCATGCTCGTATGTTCATTATGAGCATTTGAAGGCTTCAATTCTGACTCTTTTTATAGTTATTCTCAAAGCGTTAGGCACTGTAAATGGGGAACGGAAGATTGCCGTTATTAAGTTATGCAGAACGGACCACAAAACGCAGAAAAGAACAGTGAAATTGATCCACTGGTTAAATCCATATCTTCAGAAGTGATATGACAGGTGGGGGGAGAAACAGATCAAAATTTAAGTCCATTTTTGCTAGAAACTCCTAAATTGGTGTCAAAGGTGTTGATCAACATAAGAATAAATGATGCCAGACTTATCATTTTAGAGAGAAATATTAATGGCATTCTGGCTTTAACTTCTTTGTTGAATATTTAGGTTTTATATCACAGGGCTGTTGAAGGCTTTATTCAGATTGTTTGACAAACGTTCTAAGGTGTGCACATATTTTTTAGTAAATCAACGGCTATGAAGTAGTTCCAGGTCTTGACCGCAAAACGGTTCCATATAACTTCGCCAAATTATTTCAGTTATTTGAAATAGCTCTACACACTACCACAGCAAAATAACCAGTTAAAACAAAGACATAGTTTGAGTAAATTGATAAAGAACGTCTAACAATGTCTGTAATATCCAAAATGTATTTCAATTAGAGTTGAACAGCGCCCTCGAACTGCCCCCTCTCTCTCTTTCAATCTTGTATCATAGTCACACACACACAGAGAGAGAGAGAGAGAGAGAGAGAGAGAGAGAGAGAGAGAGAGAGAGAGAGAGAGACTCGAGCCGCAACCAACAAACAGAGCCTTAGTGTAAACTGTCAATACAACAGTTTTTATATAATCCAAAACAACTTTTAATATCTCTGGAAAGCACCATCGTGTTCCGCCTAACCCCCCCCCCCCCTCACACACATGGGCAAACACACACATACTCATGCGCAGGGCACAGAGCCTTGATTTAAACGGACCCACGCGGCTTAATAAAACAGATGTGTAAAGCTATTTACAAGAATGGTGACACTGAGAAATATATTTAACTTTACATCTTGGCAATTTAAAGCAATGTTTCTGCTGACGAGAGCCCAAGTCCTCTGTTGCTAGCTCTAAAGTGACATCTATGAACTAGCAATGGAGGCTCTGGCTGTATTAAAACAATACGCTGAATCCGAGGTGGAAGAAAGCAGTTCCACTCACAAGAGTGTTTTACAGACAAAAAACGAATAATATTTTGACATAAAACCCTGAGCGATGTCTTAAGATGTGGTAACCGTGGTATAAGCAGAATAATTAACTCCTGCCCATTGAATTATTAAAAAATAATGCACACCCTGTGGTGGTAATGAGGTCACGACATGCAGCGGAGTGTCCGTTACAACTCATTATTATTTTTCAATATTTCAATGGGCCATCGTGCCCGCATTACCACCTTGGGAGTGCATTATTTTTCAATAATTCAACAGGCTGGAATCAATTATTCTTTACATAATAAATAACATGTTACTCTTTGGAGAAATCCTGACTGAAATCAAGAGGTCACACCATAAAACATCAGCAAAGCAAATTTGCACAGGATTGTACTGTTACAACATGATTTTGGATACTCTGGAGTGTTAAAAACACTGGTGAGTTTCGGTACACCAAATAAATGCCCATGCTTCCCTTTTCTCCTATATTTGGAGATTAGTCATAGGTGTGCTAGACAGATGACCACTCGAATCATACAAAAGTCACCCATAAAAATTATAGACTTCCCTTGCAAGAGACTAGAACAAAGCCTTGTTAAATACAAGTACATAATCATTTGTCCAGTACTCTATAAATGTTAACATACATGTATAGTTTGTCTCGGATAACACATTGTGGTCAATTCACAAGGGATTAAGCTAATTTCCAAGCACCTTTTAAAAATGTGGCCAACATGTCAATCGATGGTATGTTTCCATTATAGAGTGTTCAGTCCACTGCAGAAAACCAGTACTGGATCTCGAAAGGCTGCGGTTATTGTATATTTCTTTAGTGCATGATATAAACCTAAGAGAGACAGTGACAAATGAGCTTTGAAATGAAACCAACCAACAACATACCGTCACAACACACACACAAAAGCATATCTGGCAACCAACCGACCAATTGGCTCAAGGCTGCTGATTAGAACTAGAAAAGTTTGTGTTGTTATAATGAACTTTAATTAGGCAACTCTTGGACCCTGTAAAGGGAAGTTCACATAAACAAGTAAATCCTGCACACAAATACTCCCTCCATTAATGAGGTGTGTGTTTACTGAAGCAAACCACACAGAAATACTGAGCATAAACAGACTTGTGGCCTGACACTGTGGTCAGGGTCACTGTGAGCTTGATTGATGTCAGTTGCAGAGTGTTGCAATATCCATTAAGACCTTACAAATCAGTACTGTGGCCTTACCATGGTGCAGTGATGGTATCAAAATCAGATAATATTACCATGGACTGAATGATAATGTATTTACAGTGATTCTCCCAAAACATGCCAAGAAAATCATTACGAATATTTTTTTTCATTAAAATGTTACATTTACGACTATGAAGATTTTTGGCATTTTAATATTATTTTTAGGACATTTAAGCACATTTAACCCCCCCCCAACACACAATTCTTATTACCGTAACAAACTGACAATTCACTTTTACTATTTGTTTTGAATGATGATACTCATTCCATATCAGTCATGTTTTTACTGTATTACAATAAAAAAAGAAACTGTTGTACAATGCTTCTGTCAATTATAATCAGCGGAAAGAAAGGGTAGTAACAAGATAGTACTACTATAATGTATCCTTTACAATTTAAATCAAATATAATCTTTTTACATTGGTAATGAGAATATTATAATGTGAATTGGGGGGCTAAATAATAATAGTGAATAATGTCACAATAAAAATACAAATAATGGCCCTTAAAATAAGCTTTATTTTCTGTTTGCAAAATATAATGTCCATTAAGTCCATAAATCCATTAAGATGATTTCTGTATGATTCTTGAATCAATTTGTTTTAAACGCTTTTTATGCAAAGCAAAATGGCCCCAAAATATATGTGGACACTTAAGACACACTCAAAAATACAATTATCAGTGCAATACATACACAGCACAGCAACATTTCAGAGCAAGTGTCATTTATTTTAAATAAAGTTAGCACAAGGACACGTTTCAAGCAAAACTTTGCACAAAAAATAAAAATAAATAGTTAATATGATTAAACAAAACAAAAAGACTAAAAGTCCCTTGAAAATGTCTGAATGTCATTGCATAATATAGCAAAAAAAATTGGCTTTTTTTTCAGAACTAAGTTCACATTTGGAAGCCATTATAATTGGCTTTTAAGCAGCTGGTGTGATTTTTAGTGGATGTACCAAAGGTGTAGTTCATCACATTAAGTAAACATGTTCCACTAATGTTTGACAAACACAAAGTATCACAATACTTTTGCCTTCATTGCCAACACTATTTCTAGTTTTTATAACTTGAACCCGTACAAAACATGTTTTATTTCATTTGAATTTTTTTTGTCATTAAATTAATTATACCTGCTTTGATATGTTATAATCTAATGCAACATACTGTATTTGTGATTTAAATGTCCAGATACTTTTGGGGGGACTATATTTGAGCATATTGCTCCAGTCCTCATGTCTTTACACTGGCTTCCAGTTCCATTTAGATTTTAAAGTACTTTTAATAATTTATCAATCAGTCAATGGCCTAGGACCTAAATACATTGGAGATATGCAGACCTCTCCGATCATTAGGATCAAGTCCGTTAGAAATTCCAAGGGTTTAGTTAAAACAAGGTGAGACAGCGTTTAGCTATTATGCCACCTGCAGCTGGACATAAGACCAACATGTGTTGAGCTCTGTTGTCCTGGTTTAAAATAAAGTTTTCACTTTATAGCCTGTGCCAATATGGGGTTGGTTGGCACAAATGCACGTCATAAATTAAATCATTAATTAACAAATTGCAATAAATAATTTGGTGCCATTGAATGCGTTTGTTTTTTACCCAAGAACTAGTTGATGTATCTTAACGTTTGTTCACCAGAGATATTTAACAAAGAATACAAAGTGTGTCTCCCCTATTCTATAAACACATCATTCTCATCAATATGAACGCTGATGGGGTTATAGCTGAGGCCCTTCTGGATACTACATAAGAGTGAAAGAGGAAAAGTAAATGTGTGTCTTACCCAAATTGACAAAACTCATGACCATGTCGGCGTCATGAAGAAACTCAGTGTCCTGAAGTGAAGCCACAGAGGGTCTTGTGGTGGTGATCAGGGATCTGTACTGATCCACGTCGCTTTTCTCCTCAGTGGATATCGTGTTATAGAGATCCAGCATGAAGAGAGGTGCGGAATTATATTTGCCGCTGTTCACATGCGGTCTGGGTCTGTGGTTCAGTCCCAGGATAGACAGGATCTCTTTCTGCATCTCTCGCTTCTCCTGAGTCCGTAACCTCCGATGCATGAAGTTCGGCTGAAGCTCAGCGCCATCAAACACAGAACTGCTGAGACAGGAGCTCCAGAAACAGCTCACCAGAGCAAACCAGATGCTCTTCATCTTCACTATAAGGTGATGAGGGTGATGAGGATGTATCAACTTCGAAATATAAAGGCACTTAGTTCTTCTGTAAATATTCTGCTTCACGCCATGTGTCCCTTAAAAAATGAAGGTTCTTCAGTAATGAACCCTCCTCTTATCAAGAAGCATTTTGACTGAATAGGATCTAGCTATATGCTTCTTTGGAGGTGAAACCGTTATTAATGTTACATAATAGGTTGTTTCGCTAAGTGATTTGATTTCTGGGTTCTTTAAAGCACCAGAACTAGATCATAAAAAGGTAGCCCAATTGAAGAACTTGGTTGCCCGATGGCATCAGGCAGTTCTAATATGTAAGTGTATTATCCAGTGCTAAACAAATGCTGTTGTCTTCCATGGAGCTTTTCAATGGGCAAAATCTCCATCAATTCCTCGGCGTGGTGCTTCAATCCGGACAGAAGACAACTGGAAACTTCTGTGTGTCCCATCAAATGTCAATTATTTCTTTTTGTCGTGTAATATCTAGACACTTTTCCCCTTCTTTGACACGAGGAATAAACAAAAAAGTATCCGTCACTTGTCTTGTCCTTATTCTCTGCTAGATTCAGCTTTTTAATTTGACCTCAGAGTGATCCTCGCAGCGCGTTGCTCCAGAGTGGACCGCGCGTCTGTCTCTTGAGTTTTAAATAACGGGGCTGAAGCAGGTAGACGCGTCTCGAGCCCGCCCCGGTGCTCGCGCAGAGGTGGAGCTATACGGGACAACTTTAACATCCTCTCGTGTTCACTTACGCGTCTACGTGTCTTCATTTGACATATTTAATATCAGCTTCCAGGTGTCCGTGATTGAAGACGCGACGCGACTAGAACGCACAAAGGACGCTTTCTTGCATTCAAAAACAATTGAACGCAGGGGTCTCACTAAGTTATTTTTAAACGCTACACGCCGTCTTAAAAACGCGACGCTCGTAATGTTAATAAAAAAATTTTTTTTTAAAAATTATATATATTAAAAATCAGCCAGACCCGACATCTGTTGACGCACGAACAACTCACAACATTGATTGAAGGGAACTGAACTCACACGTCTAAAGACGCGTTTTAAAAGTTGAAGTAGTCTATTTTAAAACGTTTCACGACAGCGTTCATCATGAAATAAACAAACAAACAGCGAGTCCTGAAGTCCCGAGTTTTATCGCGCGTAAACAGCCACGTTCATTATAACAGGAGCGTTCAAGTTGTGACGCGTTAAGTCCTAGTCACTTTTAAAGACAGCTTTTCTGATGCGTCGCGTGGCCAATAAATTCATTTGAACGAGACTCGACTGTTTTATCTTTAAATGATGCATTACTAGATAACGAGGTAATTATCGAGTGATTTTTGATTACCATCATGTCGGTACAAAAGTTCTTAAATGAACCGAGAGAAGTTATTTACGGCTGAAGTGCGACCTCTAACGACACAGAAAATAATGACATACTGGAAACTTAACATAGTACCAAACAGTACAGTGTGATTGACATGTACAATGATAATACATTTATTTATTTGGCACACAACTTAACCCAAAGCAATCTAGTGAATTCAAGATACCTATACACTCTTGACGGTGAGTTACTGTAGCCTACTGGAGACCTACTGTACATGGTACTACATGAAAAAAATTACCATGGTAAATAAATGTAATAATCATTCAGTACCATGATATATATCCACCACATACAAAGATATCTGATACCATTACTGTAGCTACCATGGTAGCCTATCATCACAGCTTTTCTCTAATATGTGGATTTTTGACAAGGCACTGAACCCTGTAATGTTTTATCATATGTAAAATCATAATCTGCTTGACTCTTAGACAGGTATTTTAAAAGAGTGCTCTGATGTGTTAGATACAGACATCACATAGATAGACAGCTCACTGGAGTTTGCGGTCAGATCAGGTGCAAGATGAGACACTCTACTGAACTTACTATATACAGTAAGAGAATAAAGACAGAGAACTTTCATGTTTATGTTATGGAGACAGATGTGAGAAAACACACTCACACTATGTTGTGTCTGGTGAGATTCAGATGGATAAGATGGCTGTGTTGTTATCTATAACATACTAATCTTATCTAGTGGGGCAGAAACGCATGCATCAAAGACCAACGATGCAAACTAATTCAGTCACCCCCTTCCCTTCATCAGCCCAATCACTGATAGCCCAACACTCACTCAAACACACATTGTTTTAATACACAGTTTGGCTTGAAAAAATACTTTTAAACACATTCCATGTGGGATAAAAGTCAAAGAAATAATCTAAAGCAATAGTGTATGCCAAAATGAAAATGATAAGGAAGACTTTTAAGTGAAAACAACTAAAATATTGGTATGCTCCCTTACACAAAGCTATCATAGGTCTTCAGAGGACTTGAAATATAGTGCATAAGTCATACATGTCTTTTTGTCCTTTATGAAGCTTGACCGATGTGGTCATTATGAATTTGTGTAGAAAAGATTCTACAAAAAAAATCTCCTAGTGTGCGTCACTGAAATAATAACAGCATACATGTTTGGAACAACATGAGGGTGAGTAAATAATTTAAATTGTTGGGTGAACTATTCCTTTAAGACTGAAAGAATCTGGAGCAGTGAAAGGAAGCAGAGACAGTGAAAAGATAAGTGGGTTAGGGAGCTAAAAGGATCACATTCCTCAGTAAATGGATTTCAATCAATAGCTGATAGTTAAACACTTGCACACAGCCATTGGCCAAAGTGTGTGAACAATATGTCATTTTGACGTTCCTTTGTAACATTTGTAACAGCAAGACACTAAACTGATTGTTTATTAGTTTTTTTTAGTAATCCTCACTATATATATATATATATATATATATATATATATATATATATATATATATATAGTCAGTTTGTTTAAAAAAAAAATTTAGAAATCATTTTGCAGTGGTTTATGTTTATTTAATTCATTCTTTAGATTATCATAGGTTTAAAATGAAATAGTTTGTATCAGACTAATTCATAGTTTAATATTGAAAGTCTGGTTCTGGGACAAGGATACAACTGTAAAAATAATGCATAAAAGGTATTTGAAAAGTACCAAAAATCAATGATGAAGTCCTGGTAAAAGTGTTCATGTCCTTTTTAATGAGAACTTCATATAACAAAAATAAATACATGTTGAAATCTGTTCATTTAATAACAAAACAACCCCTGAGACATTTGCCTGAAGTTGAAGAAATAAACATTATTGTCTTTCCTCTGTAAAACACAAAATAATATGTTCAGAAGAATAATATGTTTTTATTTTAATAACGGCTTAAATTTTGGTCTGTTCCTTACATAAAGCTCTTGTATGACATTAGGAGACTTGGAATGTATCATATGAGTCATATGGACTACTTTATTAGTGATTATCACCATCCACATTTCAAATATCTCATTTTGTGTTTAATTTTTCTTTTTGAAGAAAGTCATACAGGTTTGGAACAAAGCTAGCTCTAACTGGGGGACTTGACAATCAAATTTATTTCAGGGGGTCCTACGTGATGTTTCAAATAAGAATATGATAACAGAGAGGATATTTAAAAAGATTAGTTCTCCCAAAAATAGAAATTCAGTCATTGTTTACTCATCCCTGTGTTGTTATAACCCGACATGACTTTCTTTTTCTTAACACAAAGGGAGAAATTGTAAAAAAACAAAAAACAAAAGTGCATCGGCAGTTTGTAGAGCTAAAAACAATAGTATAACAGTATAATTCAGAAGTCTAATAAATTATTCCATGAGAATCATGACTGTTATGAAAGCATACAATAAGGTGACAACAGAACACAACACAGCTGCACACAAAACAGAGAACAGAACTTACTAAACATGTCTGAAGTGTTTGTAGTTGAAGAATTGATGCATTTCTATGCCCAGCCTTATTTTTTTGAACATAATACTAATAAATCAAACAGAAACACAGAGGAGTCTACAGGCAGCCACAGTCACTCCGTGTCCTAAACTAATGGCAAACGACACACAAAATAAAAGGTAGATTTTCTATGGTAAACAGAGTTTTTGTCCTAACCATCCGTGACGAGTGACAGTACATTATATTCATTGTTCGTTTTCAATTTTCGGTAATTGGCACCAGTCGAAAAACTTAAATAAGAAAATTAATAAAATAAATAGATAAATAAGGCTGAGAATAGAAATTCATACATTTCTTCATACTATCAACTCTTCAGTCATGTTTAAAATTATTTGTTTTCTGTTTTGTGTGCAGCTGTGTTGTGTTCTGTTGTCGCTGTGGCAGATCTGATTTTAGATAAACAAAAGATTTTTCGCTTGAACACCCCAATGTCGCGAGGGGGCAGCGTGAACTGTTGCTCTCGTGCCCTATTATGAACGTGCACAGGAGATCAACGGTCAGTGAACATTTTCACGAAATAATACATTCAGTTTATTTCTCATCAAAACCTTATTGTATGCTTTCATAACAATCATGAGTTTAATGGAATAAATTATTAGACTTCTGAATTATATTTTTGTGTCCTTTTGAAGCTTGAAGAGGAGGTCACCATAAACTGCCATTGTATAACATCACTGAGCTCAACGTTTATTCACAATTTCTCCCTTTGTGTTCAGAAAAAGAAAGTCACACAGGGTTATAACAACATGAGTTGAGATGAGTAAACAATGATTGAATTTTTATTTTTGGGTGAACTATCCCTTTAAAGCATTAAGGAATGCAAAAGTGCTATTTTCATGTTTGAACTCATCCATTCTTCAAGGGTCAGTTGCTAATCGTCTGTCAGTGGTGTGATGAATGACGTGTGTGTTTCTGTGTGGGGTCAGTTAACACACCAACTCTCCTGTCAATATATTGTCTAGACAAAGCCTCACCTTAACAAACTCACTTTTTTATCTGTCTTGTGTCGGATGCTGTGTTAAAGGTTATGTTGTACTGGCTGATGTGACAGTCACATTGGACTCATACTGACAGTTTGTAGCATGGATGCAGCATCACGCAAATGTTCTCAGTTACCGATAAAATTGAAGAAATGTGCTATTTGCTGTCAGCCATGATTCATGTATTATACGAGTGCAAGTGTTTGCTAATAGGAGAGATATTGAGATAAAATGAGAAGTTCATCCCATTAGGGTACATCGTTTTATAAAGGTTATTAAAAGCACTACTCGTATATGTAGAGGTACAACTTTCTTAAAAAGGAAAGTATCAGAGTATTTGCTTGAACTCTCTCAATTCACACTAATTATGAGGGTAAAAAATGAACTTTTGAGGATGGTAATCAAAAGGTTGCTGGTTCGAGCTGATACAAACAGTCCTGTAACCTAAAGCTTTTGATCTAATTCGATTTATGTATGAGGTTGAATGCTTTGAAGTCATTTTGTTCATACTTGGTTTAAGTATTAAACTAACACTAAGTATTAAAATTCAGTGTATAAATTGTCCTGCACCATTTGTGTTATGTATATATTAATGCAAAGTGCTGTGCTTGGCCCTGTAATTGCGCTTGCGGTTATATTTTTTAATGTTTCTGTTTGGATGAAAAAGTACTGTATTTGATTAAAAAAGACAGATAAAAAACACTTATAATTTTAAGGATTCTATTTATTTCCATGGTAAGATTAGATTGAGTACATGCTTTTTCATTATTTACAAAGCTTTGAAAAAAAGCACATTTTAAAAAGCTTATTTGTCACAGCATACTGTTTGAACATCAGACGATTACTCATTAGGGACAACAAATCATAATTATTGGAAAACTATGTGCAAAATGAATCTTGGTTAAGACTTCAACTTGACCAAAAACACTTCGGCATAATCTCTAAACTTATAATACACTGCAAATTGTACAACAGTAATCAGTAATATCCAAATTATTCTGTAATTAATCACCAATCCACATCATCTGAAGTTTCTGATAATAATCATCTGACCGTTTACAGTTTACTAGATGAGAACGTCCCTCCTCTCCCAACGCCCGAGTTGAATTTGGCTGCCCCAGCGATCGATTCAGCTAGAACGACTGGTAGGCCGTTTTCGGTCTCGTACTGCATGGCCTGGGTGAATGAAGTGGAGTCAAAGGCAGCATTGTAGGCGGAGTTACGGTCAGCACGGAGACAGAGCTGCGGAAATGCACTGACCTGTTCAGCAAGTTCAAGAGCCACTTGAAGTGCTAAAACACACACACACACACACACACACACACACACACACACACACACACACACACACACACACACACACACACACACACGTTGGTGCACTATTATGAGGACTCTCCATAAACATAATGATTTTTATACTGTATGAACTATATATAGTATCCCCTAACCTAACCCTCACAAAAAACGTTCTGCATTTTTACATTTTCAAAAAAAAAATGTTTTGTATGTTTAAGCGATTTAAATTATGGGGACACTAGAAATGTCCTCATAAACCACGTTTTTAGCATAATACTCTTGTAATTACCAGATTGTAACCTAAAAAAATCCTAATAAATCAAAAATCTACTGAAAATTTGATAGAAATTATTTTTACTCAATAAATATTTAAATGGTTTGTTTATTTCACTCACTGTTTACACGATCATGGTTTTAAATATGTAATAATTAGAGAGTAGCATGAAGTCTCCACACATGCTATGTCTCCACGGTAATGCGCTCAACAAGCCACATGATAAAATGCGCAGATTGACGGTCTCAGACGCGGAGGCAACTGAGATTTGTCACTATGCCACTATGAAGACTTGGAGCGCATGTGGAATTGGGCATTCCAAATTTGGGAGAAAAGGGGAGGGGAAAAAAAAGAAACACTTCCCTTTTAATTATTTATTAAACATGTTAATGTCCTGCCCTGTAGTAAAATCACTGTAACACACATCCTCCGTGACATATTGCTGCATTCTTCATATCATCACTCATTCACAGCTGATACAGTATAAACTCATTTAGTCCACCTGTTTAGCACATGAAAGCCCTGGCCTCGCTCCACATCTCCTGTGGAAACTCCACTCGAGTGACACTCACTTTGACGCACTTCATTTTAACTATCTCTAAACAGCTCTGAGCTCATCTCATCTGGCCTGACTATGACTGTAGGAACTGCTGCCACATGACAATAGTTTAATGCAACATTCTCATGGGATTTTACATGGCAACTGGCAACTGCATATCATGGCGCCATTTTGTGGTCCATTCTGCATAACGCGGTGGCTAATTTTTGCTTATCGCGGCCCATTCGACACGTTTCAAGGCCGACGCACTTTTGGGCCAATCAGGGGCGGAATGGCCATCGGGAGAACCAAGCGGTCTGGTGGGTCAGCCTCGAAACGTGTCGAATGGGCCCACTGGGAAAATCCCCGGTGTGCTAGATTACCAGTCCAGGCCTGACTCACATACTGGACCAATATCAGCATATAATACAGTGGTGCAGATTAACTAAAATCCAGTGGAAAGCCCAGTATTCTAACAGTCTAAAACACTTTCATAAGAAATAAGGTATCAATGGCATGTCTTAAACATTGTTAAATGTATGACAGGTTTCTGGTTAATGATTTTCAATCGGTTCCCAATGCTCAAGCAGGTTTCAGGGTGTATGGGTACCATGGCCATCAGGCACAACTCTGTTTGCCAGTCCAAATGTCAAAGCCTCATGTGCTTTCACAGGTCTGCCGGTCAGGATGAGGTCTAGAGCCCGTGATAGACCAATCAACTGTGGCAATCTCACTGTACCCCCGTCAATCAATGGCACACCTGTGTGAGACAGACAGACACAGAGTCAAAGTATAAACACTCCTGATATTCACTGGTGGAAGATGAATTATGAACACACAGGCAATCAGACTGTGTACTTAATTGGGGATTAAAAATGGCATAAAGCATTTTTGTATTTTTTATTTGTGATCATATTTTTATTCATCATGTACACTGATGAGCCAAAATATTATGACCAGCTGCCTAATATTCTGTTGGTCCTCCGCGTGACACCAAAACCGCACCAACCTGCTGGGGCATGGACTCTACGAGACTCCTGAAGGTGTCCTGGGGTATCTGGCACCATGACATTAGCAGCAGATGCTTCAAATCCAGTAAATTCCCAGGTGGTGCTGCTGTGGATTGGGCTTGTTCGTCCAGCAGCACATCCCACAGATGCTCAATCAGATGGAGGTCTGGGGAATGTGGAGGCCAGGGTAACACCTTGAACTCTTCATCATGTTCCTCACCATTCCCAAACAATGTGTGCAGTGTGGCCGGGTGCATTATCCTGCTGAAAGATGCCACTGCCATCAGGGAATACCATTGCCATGAAGGGGTGTACCTGGTCTGCAACGATTTCTAGGTAGGTGGCACGTGTCAAATTGGCATCCACATGAATGGCCAGACTCAGGCTTTTCCAGCAGAGCATTTCCCAGAGTATCACACTCCCTCAATCAGCTTGCCGTCTTCCCACAGTGCATCCTGGTGCTATCACTTCCCCAGGAAAACAGCACACACGTGCACGACTGTCCAAGTGATGAAAACGGGACTCATCAGACCAGGCAACCTTCTTCCAATGCTTCAAGGTCCAGTACCGACACTCACATGCCCATTGAAGGCACATTCGAAGATGGACAGGGGTCATCTTGGGCACTCTAACTGGATTCCGGACCCATACACACCAGAGTGCATTGCACTGTGTTGTGACACATTCGTCCCATAACAATCATTAATGTTTTCTGTGACTTGTGCGACAGTAGAACTTCTGTCGGTTCGTACCAGATGGGATAGCCTTAGATTCCCTCATGTATCGATGAGAATTGTACACCCAACACCCTGTCGTCTGTTTGTGGTTTGTCCCTCCTTGGACCACTGTCAATAGGTACTCACCACTGCTGACCGGGAGCACAAAAGAGATTATCAATGTTATTCACTTCACCTGTGAGTGGTCATAATGTTTTGGATCATCTGTGTATATTATATGATGAATATAATTTTTTAATTTGGCTTTGTGACTTTTTAAATGATAAAATAATGAATGCCTATTCTAATACAAACAGTAAAATCCTTTTCTTTAAACCAGGTTTAAAACACTTTATCAATTCAATTATACCTTATTCATATTGTAAATTATAATGTTCTTATGCCTGTAGTTTGTGACTATTATAGATTAGCCACAGTAGTGGTTATTCGAAGGGATATCGAATCGGGTTTGATACTGTGCTCATGTACTTGTCCTAAAAATGCTCAGATACCAAAAACCTAAACAATTATTTAGTTTGCATGTGCTGTGCAATTCATAGTAAATTTATCTCGTTTTAAGAATGTTTGAATGTAAATGTAAAGCCAGCTGCTCACAGCAAGGACATCTAAAACATGCATGCAGCATATAGACAACATATTTATTTTATTAAATAGCAGCCTTTTACGGTTTCATAATTATACTGGGTAACATAGTGACCTGCTTTTCTGGAGTTGAGTAGCCATCGTCAAAAACACACAGAAACGGAAAGTGCTTGACTCCAAAATAAAAGCTTGAGTGAAAAAGTATGACAGTATATAAAAGTATCACTACTGTCCATAGAAATTCATTCCTGATATAAATCTATTTTCAAAGTCATCTAAATCAAAAAGCATTTATCTAAATACTTTGTCACTAAGCAAGTGTCCGCGTGGTCGACTAATCGCAGGGCTCGACAATAAGGACTGCAAGTGTGAGAAAGATTAAGGCCAGTTGCTAGAACAGTCACTTGCCCGATTGGGCCAGTGCTGCAATTATAACATTTAGTGCAAGCAAACAACAAGCGACAGAGCACACAAATTACACGGAACAAACAAAGTCTCCTAACCTAGGAGTGAGCACAAGTAGATTTATCTCACAAAGATGCGCAAATGCATAATATACTGGAAGTGCCAAAGTAGAGTTGAGTGCACGCACAAGATCGAGCGCACTCAGAGCACTGTCCTCGCTCTTTTCCAAGTGTCTTAGCAGCAGCTATTACCAATGTGTAATAAATAGCAGGAAAAAAAACCCACTTAATGAATTTCGTCGAGGGATTTAACGTCTTGTGCAACATTTTAAGTATCCCCGCACATTCAGTGTTCACGGTGCACTAAATCCTCACATTTTTCAATGTTTACATGGTGGTGAAAAATTAGTAATCCACACATTGTAACACAAGAAATCAACAGTTTCTTTCTATAGGACTGAAAATCCATGTCTCTCCATGCATATGTCTCATCATCATCTACTGAGCCTACAGTAGACTTGACCAATTAAATCAACCCCAGATCAAAACACTGCCTCCAGAGGCTTGTACAGTGGGCACAATGCATGACGGGTGAATCGCTTCATGCACTACCATTCTTAACCTGACCCGCCCATCACTTTGGAATAGGGTAAATATGGACTCATCAGACCAGATGACCTTTTTCCATTGCTCCACAGTCCAATCTTTACGCTACCTAGCAAACTGAAGTCGTTTTTTCCAATTAGCCTCACTAACAAGTGGCTTTCTTGTGGCCACACATCTGTTAAGTCCCAATCCTGTTAGTTCTCGTCACATTGCCACATTTCATATGTAGAAATGCTCTTACTTTCACTACTAAACATAGCTCTACTGTCGATTTTTTACGATGCGACTTCACAAAGCATTTTAGTGATCTCCGATCACAATCATGATTTTTTTAAGATGACATATCTACAAAACTGACGGTTCACCAATATCCTTCTATCTTTTACTAATGCATTGGACAGTTCTTAACACAATTCCAGTGATTTCAGCAATTTCCATTTCATTTACTTGATGCAGGCCAACAATTTGCCCCTTCTGAAACACAGTAACATCTTTTCCATGACCATGGGATACGGCTTCTGACATGGTTGTTTAAGAAATGAGAAGCTACACACTGCATTAGTTAGGGTTAAAAGAATTGCTGCCAGCTGAAACATATTAATCACTACAATAATGATCCAATCATAGTATCTGCTTATTTAGATCCAAACGGCAACTATTTTTTTTGGCCAGGCAGTGTATTTTGATTCTTATTGAATTATACTCTATTGGTATTCGGTTCTTGTCAGAGTCATGCAAACCAATGGATGAGGATCTCTTTTTTTGGTGGAAGAAATGCAGAGTAGCACAAGCAGGTTATCAGACCAGTAGTATGCATGTGTGTTAAGTCTCTGAACACTGACGGAGCACATTTAATAAAAAGCAACACTTGTTTTCTGAATAAAATCTGAAATTAAGAAAAAATGTGAAAGCATTTAGTCAGTAGACTCAAAGTTTAGATACTGTATGCACGTTACCCTAATGCTGTCTGTATTGGTTTCAATTGTTTTTTTGGTCTATTGGACAGGTCTTTGTGTGAGTGAAAATGTTTATAGAAATATAATTTTCACGTAGAGTACGTGTCTTACTATTCACTTCAATTTAATTTCAGAGTAATCAAATCACTCATTTTTGGGGGGTTAGAAATTACTCCGAAATGCCCATCCCTATTACTAACTCTCATCCCTAACATTATTCTCTGAAACAGTGTAAACTGTAGTGTGTAGGATCACATAGAGGATTGGAGGTACCACTGAGACACTGATAGGTCAATAGGACCTCAATAGTAGCCAATAAGGCCATATTAGGGAATTTAGCATGCAATTTAATATGGATTAAACCTTCACTACTGTATAAAATCCTCTAGCACACACACACACACACACACGCACGCAGACATTGAAGTTGTACAATGCCTTTTCAGAAATAAATGACTTCATGTCAGTAGTTAGCACCTGGCTGATTTCAGTGCAGTTCAGGTGTTTGACTGAATGAAAAGATCTTTCTGTGTAACCCTGAGCCTGTGGTTAACCTTTAATGTCTTCCTGTGTGAGTTTATGCTGGTGATACTGGAATCCACAACATCAAAGTCCCAACAACCCTACAACACAAGCTCACTCACACAATACCATTGAGGTAATGCCATGATACACCATGCAGACAACTAGAACCTTTACACAAATATACAATTACGCAAACACAAATCACAGCTAAACAAGCACACTGATCTTTAAGATCTGACCTACATCTGTAAAAGTAGTACCAACAATATACAAAACAAAGTACCTGAGTGTTTATACTGGGAAAGCATTTATTTCAGTTAGGGTTTTCAAAAGATCAAACAAAGTTACTTAGGAAATGACGGCGATTAAAATTTCCCCAGGAACAGTCAAATCAGAATTGATGAATTTTGTATCTTTGAGTCTTAGCATTGTAAGCCAAACAAGGACCTGAAAGTTGAAAGAGAATGCGTTTAAAATTTGAGAAAGGTCGAGTCATTTCAGTTGCTGGCAGCCACTCTGGTGGCTGAGGTGAACAAATGGAAAGTACATTCAGAACAACCAACTTTGACCACCTGAGCTGTTGGATCAGATTCAAGTCTGCAGTTAGAGCTTCAACAGAAATGATAGACTCAAATTGGACAGATCTTCTGGTGTCTGACAAAAGAAACTGCATTTCGTTTGAGCCGTGAACACAGTCAACTCACTATGCAGCTCATAAATCTATGACAAAAGACAGATTGTTAGTTTACGTGGGAATCCTCATGATACCATTAACTCTTGCAACGTTAGCTGATAATGTGTCCTTAAGTAAGCCAAGCTCTCCAAGTTGATAATTGAAAAGAACAGTTACAGTGAACAGGAAATGGTATTTGCAACCCACTTCCGTAAATGTATTTCTGAGTAAAACAGAATATTCAAGAAAACAAATGGTGGGACAGGATTTTTTCCTTTCATAAGGATCAGACATTCTGAAACAGACTAGACTCAAGACATGAATTTGAGTTTGCAGTGGATTGTGTATGACTACTCCTGAAACACAGGGTTGATTTAATTGGTCAGGTCTACTGTAGGCTCAGCAATGGTATGCGGCAATAAAATGAAGTCAGCTGACTACCTGAATGTACCGAATGACCAGGTTATCCCATCTATGGATTTTTTCTTCCCTGACGGCACAGCATATTCCAGGACGACAATGCCAAGATTCATCTGGCTCAAATTGTGAAAGAGTAGTTCAGAGGACATGAGGAATAATTTTCACACATGAATTGGCCACCACAGAATCCTGATTTTAACCCCATTGAAAGTCTTTGGGATGTGCTGGAGAAGGCAGTGTACTTTCACCATGTTCCACACATAATGTTATCTTAAGACATCAAAACAATTGTACTATTGCGTATGACTTGTAAAGCCTTTTTTATAATTCCT
Source organism: Xyrauchen texanus (assembly GCF_025860055.1). Lineage (NCBI taxonomy): Eukaryota > Metazoa > Chordata > Actinopteri > Cypriniformes > Catostomidae > Xyrauchen > Xyrauchen texanus. The sequence goes on along the minus strand of NC_068316.1, from coordinate 32,816,898 downwards.
CTGGCACTGCAACGCATTTCGCAACTAAGCTCTCAATGGCCTGAGACATTTATACTTGATGCATACTTCAGTGTCTCTCTTTTATGAACACAAGATGACAGTGCAGAGAAAACATCAGTAAATAAAGCAAGAGTAAAGAAGCACTTTGCTGAACTTTACACTTTTACACTATTATAATACAAGCCAGGTATTATAATATTAATTCATGTTTGCTAGTCACATCAAATTCTGTCATCATTTATTCTCACCCTAATATTGTTTCTAGCCCGTATGACTTAATTTCTACCGTGTGTTACAAAAAGATCATGATAGGAAGAATGTTAGCCTCCGTTACATTCCTTTTCATTGTATGGAAAACGATGCAATTAAAGTGTTTATTGATAAGCAAATTATTTGAACATGCATACACCTATGCAAAAGCAAAACACGGCTGATCAGAATTCCTGTGGCAAAAGGTTTTAACGATAGATAATTAATGTACTCTTCAGCACAGGATAAAATGTTATATCTAGGTTTATCATAAATAAACAAAGAAGCAGAAAGAAATGTATACATTTTAAGTTGGTATTGTTTGAGTAAAAACTTTGTATCAAATGTGTCATGATAAAAAAATCAACAACAACAACTTAATCTTGCAACACTCAAAGTGAATGTGTTTCATAACAGCCGTTTTGTGCAAGATATAGAATATGGATAAACCAATTGCTAAATTGTCCATTTTGGAAGCATTGGAATCAAAAGTATTATTCTTCCATCTGAATTTATTAGCTCACATGTATGCCATGTTCACGTGCAGGACTCACATTCTCAATCATTAATGAAATTGTGCCAGTCTCCGGAGATGGACTCCTCCGCTTGCACACTGAAAACACGGTAAAGTGTAGGCATAAAGTGCATGCTAAACCTGTATGCCTTATTATTAGGACAGTAACCCCCACGCTTGATAAACTCGCAAGAGCGTATTGCTTCTAGTGTTATGGTTAGAGTGAGACTCACAAAACTTTTGCAGCTCGAGGTTTACTGTAGAAATGACAGAAAACAAACATGCTTATTTGGTGAACGCATCTGAAATGTTTTCCTTGTATAGTGGTTGTAAAGAGATAGATCTCAAAAATCTTTCATTTGCCCAAAGAAAAAATTATAGAAAATGCAATTGCCAGAGGGGTGGCCAATGGGGTCAGTCTATGGTGGCCATGGCCACACCTGGCCACTCCCTAGCAGACACAATTTATTAATATATGATCATTTTCCACCCTGTATTTGGCCCTCTGTCTGAAATGCTTGTTTTTGACATCTTCAAAGTAAAAGGCCACTTTTATGATTGGCTAACATCACGCAGCCCCTCAAATTCAGCAACCTCAATCAGAAGAGAATGAATAAGCCCTACAACATTATAAAACAAAAATGCAGTGTTTACGCATAACGCACATTCAACGCATTGCATCTGAATATATGAAACTGTTCATATCAAGCACAACTGTTAACACTCAGCACCATAAAATATCAAACAAACATTTGAAATATTCATGAATGAAAGGGTATACTTATGTTTTTGAAGTGTTTTTAACTGCCCCATCCTCTAATAATTGTTCCTTTGCAAAGCTTGACTCGTATTTTGACTGTTAACAAGTCATCCACACTGATATGAGCAGAAAAAAAAAAAAATCCACACACATCCAAAGAACTGTGAAATTACGCACACATATACTGTAGGCGCAATGAGGTGTATATCACCAGAAAACACACCGAAATGGTCCAAGACGACCATCAAAGATATCCTATCTTTACATACACCAACAATTCAAAATAGTGCAGATGTGCGAAAGAACGCATCCTTGACGGAGGCAGCAGCTGAATAAAATCATTACTTCTCCCTTTCAGAGAGATACATGACAACAGTCAAAGAGTCTGTGTAGTTCATGTTTATATTCAAAATTATTCAAAACAGGCCAGATGAGTCTCCTTTGTTGTTATGTTAGGAATAGTTCGACACACAAGGCCTGCCATCTTGACTTGAACTGTGCACCAGTGGGTGGGGCCAAGGGTGTGATGCATGTTATGGGATGTGCAAATAAAAATCTGTTTCGTGATGTCAGATTTCAAAACGAGATGTTTCAGCAATGTGGCAACTATGTATGCTTTTTTTAGACTGGGGAGGAAGTTTTGATTTCTGAAATTTACAATTTGTATTTATTGTACAGTTACCTCTAATACTGTACGCTGCCTATCTTAAGAAACAACCTCAAGAAACATGTTTATAATGCCTTAAAATGTTGCCCGTGTAGGCAGGTTTTGAAACAGTGCCATTACTTCCCTTAAGGTTTAATGTGTAACTATAATAGTTCACAGACTTACACATGGCTTTCCGCTTTATTTGTAGGGTTTTTTTCTTTCTGTTTGGTGGCTCAATGTACTATCTGAAGACACAACAGGAAGCTATCATTCTGTTGAGGCAAGTATCTGGCCACATCAGAGAGACACCAGTGAGTTTTGGTGGCATATTTTCCTTTTCCAAGGCTGCCACCCCCATCCGCTTCTCTTTTTCGTTTCTTTCTCTCTGTCTACCACCACGAGGGATTCCCCTTGGCGGTTCCATCTCGGTCTCCCAAATACAGCCCTAAAAATTCACTTGCCAAAACAAGATTAGGTAAAATAAAACCTACAAGCAGGATGTTAAAATAAACCCTTTCCACTGATGGTGGCCAAGACATCTATTATGTGAGATGAATGGTGTTTAAGGGCCTGCTGTGCGCTGCGGGATAAGTACAGGAGAGAGAGGAACATTTTGAGGAAATAAGTGGGTAGTGTCAGAGCTCAGAGTCTTGTTCTGGGAGAAAAAAGTTTCTAAATGACAGTTCTCATTTAAACTCCATCACAGTGGAGCAGTCTCAGGAACCAATGTGTGGCTACAACAACACAGAAGATGTTTAGATGTTCAGTTCAGAACTGTAACATGGCATAGTTATCATATAATCAATTGGATTCACTCATGACTTTCTAAATAAACTAGATTTTTATTTAAATTTTTTATGTGTAGTAATGTAAACACAAATGTATCCTGATGCACCCCGGACAAGACCTAGGGCCGCCTACTCACCTGTTAATGAACAATTGTGCTTCAACAAAGTTTTAATATTTTGCGAGTATGGCTTTAAAAGGAAATGACAATCAAATTTGGTATACTGAGTAGTCCAAATTAGTCCATATTTGGTCAATTTGAACACATATACATGCATAAGAACTTCACTGAACTTTGTGTGCATGACATTAAAATACAGAGAACAGGAATTATGTGCAACACATCTGATGTAAAGTCATTTCAGGAGTTTGACTAAAATAACAAATGAGCATTCCGCTCGAAACTGCACATTTGTGGCGAGATTAAAATTTGGACATATTTGGAAGCAACAGTGTGTTGACCTTTGTTTGTTTTTTGTTTAGATTTTTTGAAGGGGGGGGGGGGGGGACAAACGATAATAACTTTTAATCTAATTACTTACACAAGATGCCAATTAATTAATTTAAAATAATCGCAATTCATCGCAAATAGCAATATTTTCTGAAAAGGCCCCCAAATAAGCACAATTTAATATATAGTAATTAAGGTTGAAGATTTCACATGTTAATTCAGTGCATGGGTCTAGTGACCCTTTTTTTAAGTTTTGAACTACATTTAACTTGACATATCGTCCTAAAAAGCAGTGTTTATGGCTAAAGATGCTGAAAACCAGTGAAACGCAATATAACAACACAGATTTTACAGTGAAACCTGAAACAGTAAGTTAACTTTTATTTAGCTAAAATAGATCTGTGCTTATTGAAATTCTTAACACTGACCCCAGTATCTAAAGCGGTAAGTGTTATTGGGTATATTGGCACACGTGAGCTCCATTTTTTGGGGCACCAAAAGAGAGTTGTGAAGCGAGTTGTTTTCAGCTGTGCCGGCTGTAATACAGTGAAGAGTAATGCATATTTTATAAACTGTACCCTCTTGACTTGGGATCGATGCCTTTTTCAAGCATTTCCCAGAGATTATCAATTTATATAGTAAATTTTTTCAGATGCTTGTGTAACAATAGTCTTTGTCTCTTCAAACATATTTCTCAACACAATTATAAAAGTTACAAGTATGTTGTTTTGTGGTTAGACAACTTGAATTAAAACCTATTCAATGCTACATAGAGAGAAATTGCATATTTAAGTATAAAGTATATTTTACTACCATCTCCTGTGCCGCTTCAGCTCGTCCTGTGTGTGTGTGTGCTTCAGTAAATTGTATAAATCACCCTCATGTGGACTACCAATGCTATAACGCCAGACAGAGGCCAACTGAGTGTTTTGGAAAACACGCAAATTGGATTTCTAATATAAATGTTAGCTAATTTTTATATAATCGATGCCTCAAAAAATATATAGATAAAATAACGCATCGATCAATAATCATATTTTATGACATCTAGTACTCTCCCACCCCAAAAATCAGTGAAGTAAAAATGTAAGAAGGAAAACACAACCTCTGAATCACACTTGTCACTGATTTTGCAATTTTACTTCCTGGTTTCAACGGGGGATCTGAACCCGGGTCTTCCATACTGATGACGCATCACGAATCCGTTTGCACCACAAGGGAAGATCATACCTAACGATTTGATTATTTATTTATTTATAAACGAAAAGATATGTATTTATTTGTTTTGTTTTGCCCCATTGTAGAATATTTTTTTTTAAATTAGACGCTAATTCCATGATGGCCTTTATTTGTTTTTTTTTTATTATTATGAAAAAGCCTATATTATAAAAGAAATGTACAGTAATGTGTAAGTAACATAAGATGTTTCACAAAAGCATTTGCCTTAAGATGGTTATTTATATCTTCAGATTTAATATGTTAATAGGAAATATAAATGCTAGACTCTGAAACATTACTTTTGCAAATAGAAAAGATTAGAATAGAAGAACAGGGAGACCTGCAACAGATCTCATGGCCCACACATATATATGTAGCAAGCGTGGCTCAGCCCCACCCAAATATTCATCCACTTGAAAGCAAAGGTTCATATTATAAACTGCAATGATGTCATTTGTTTGCCCGTAAATGTAAATGCAAATATAATGGCTTCTTCCTGCTCTCAAAAGACCAGAGAACTAATTGGATTAAGGAACAAAGACTTCAGGCTGACCAGCTATCATTTTCCGAACATTCCCACCCTGTGAAATCCTTCCAGCAGCGCTACCCTCACCTCCGTCTGCTTCCTCTCAAACAGCTTAATAAAGTAAGACCCCTGCTCCTTCCAGGGGCTGATCATACACACCTTATTACCCCAACACACCTGTGAAATTAGACCCTCCTGGAGCCCCTGCTGTAATCAAGTCCCAACTTGGCTGGACACTGCAGGGCCCTGCAAGAGATCTCACTTGCTCTCCCTCTGCTCATTTTCAATACATCTCCTTTAAATATACAGTCAATACATCCACCTGATGACAACCACCATAATGTACAGAAACTGGCAGCTGGATGCACTACCTCAGAGAAGCATGAAAGCTGTGGTTCGTTCTAAACAGGACCAAGAGGCAATGCACCAGCTTGAGACCCAAACCATCAGAACACCTGTTGATGGCGACCTACGGTATGCCACACCTCTTCTCCGTACAGACCCCTGGTCCCCCTGAAGGCCCCTAAAGAGGTAGTTATGTCCTGTCTTCGCAGCTGTGAGAAGCGAATCCTTCAAAACCCACAACAGGCAGAAAAATCCAGAAATTAGTTAATGCTGGGTGTGTCAAGAAGTTGTCCTCATCTGAAATAAGGGAACTCCCTAACCTCTCCACCATCATCTTACCTTGCTGCCTCACACCTCAGTCAGTAGACACCTCCTTAGCCATCCAAGACCTTCACATTTTCTGTGATGCATCAGAGCACTCCTATGGTGCGGTTACATACATGCACACAGAAGATGGTCAGCATTATAAATCAATGATGCTGTCTACCATGGACACATCCTTTGCACTACTACTGCCAACAACACAAATAAATGGTTAATAAAGTTTGTATCGATGCACCTGGTGTAGATGGCCTCAAGCCGTTGCATCGCTTTACTTCAAAAGGACACACCCAGTGTAAACAGGATGTCAGCAACGCAGTCATGACATGTGAAATATTGATGAAGGAAACCGTTTACTCGGTTTTTGTAAAATCGCACCAAAGTGTTTTTAACTGTCCCATCCTTCAATAACAGTCCCTTTGCAAAGCTTGAATCGTATTATGACTTGTATGATATGAACCGAACATATAATCGACTCAAAAATGTGCTAAAGACACATCCAGTTTCTAGTATCATTCAATCAAGTTTTCATACTCCAACATATAAAAATAGCGCAGATAGATGAAAGAACGTGAGGCAGTAGCTGAATGGCAGAGAGCTTCTCTTCAGAGTTGTAACTTGACACAGTGTCTTTTAAAAGCGGCCCAAGATATGCATCAAGCTGTCAAAGATGTCTGTCTGTGCATGTTTATGTAGAAAAAACATTTAAATCCAGATAGGCACATTGTCCACTTTGGAAGAATATCCCATAACAGGCCCATCTCTCTTCTCTTCACCTGTGTGATTGACTGAGCACCAGTGGGCGGGGCCAAGGGTGCAATGACGGAAAAATATACGTTGCATATGCAGATGTATTTGGTCCTTGGGACGTCATAATTTCCACAAATTCCAAACGAGCCATTTTTGTAGCTTGGTTTAAATAAATGTTATTTTTCTATTAAGGAGGAAGTTTTCAGTTCTGAAATTTTTTGTATGTTTTTATAGTACATTGACCATTTATTTCAAAAGATCAAGGAACATTTTATTCCTCATGTCCCCTTTAACAACTGGACAAGGGTAAGAACAAGTTTGCACATTGTGGACTTTTCCTGTGTTTGTAAGGACGAAAAAAAACCACAAAATTATTACTGAATAAGGTGTGTAAGAGCAAGTGCAAAGTGAAAGCTGATCTAACACCCGAACTTATAAAATTATACTGTAGCCCACCATCAGAATAAAAACTCCCTAATGTACAGTTGAAGTCAGCAATTTTCATACACCTTAGCCAAATACATTTAAACTCAGTTTTTCACAATTCCTGACATTTAATCGTAGAAAACATTCCCTGTCTTAGGTCAGTTAGGATCACTAATTTGTTTTAAGAAAGTGAAATGTCAGAAAAAAAAAGTAGAGAGAAATATTTCTTTCAGCTTTTATTTCTTTCATCACATTTCCAGTGGGTCAGAAGTTTACATACAGTTTGTTAGTATCTGGTATTATTCCTTTTAATTTGTTTAACTTGGGTCAGACGTTTTGGGTAGCTTTCCATATGCTTCTCACAATAAGTTGCTGGAATTTTGTCCCATTCCTCCAGACAGAACTGGTGTAACCGAATCATGTTTTTAGGCCTCCTTGCTTGCACATGCTTTTTCAGTTCTTCCCACAAAGTGTTTTGTGATGGCCACTCCATTACCTTGACTTTGTTGTCCTTAAGCCATTTTGCCACAACTTGAGGTATGCTTGGGGTCATTGTCCATTTGAAAGACCCATTTGCAACCAAGCTTTAACTTCATGGCTGATGTCTTGAGATGTTGCTTCAATATATCCACATAATTGTCCTTTCTCTTTATGCCATCTTTTTGTGAAGTGCGCTAGTCCCTCCTGGAACCCCGCAACATGATGATGCTACCCCAATGCTTCACGGTGTGGGTGGTATTCTTCGGCTTGCAAGCCTCACCCTTTTTCCTCCAAACATAACGATGGTCATTATGGCCAAACAGTTCCATTTTTATTTTCATCAGACCAGAGGACATTTCTCTAAAAAAGTAAGATCTTTGTCCCCATGGCAGTTTTGGAGGAGTGGCTTCTTCCTTGCTGAGCAGCCTTTCAGGTTATGTTGATATAGGATTCATTTTACTGTGGATATAGATATTAGTCTACCCGTTTCCTCCAGCATCTTCACAAGGTCCTTTGCTGTTGTTCTGGGATCGATTTGCACTTTTTGCAAACTACGTTCCTCTCTAGAGGACAGAATGCATCTCCTTCCGGTATGATGGTTGTGTGGTCCCATGGTGTTTATACTTGCATACTATTGTTTGTACAGATTAATGTGGTACCTTCGGGCATTTGGAAATTGCTCCAAGGATGAACAAGTCTCGTGGAGGTCCACAATTTTTTTTCGTAGGTCTTTGCTGATTTCTTTATTTTCCACATGATGTCAAGCAAAGAGGCACAGAGTTTGAAGGTAGGCCTTAAAATACATCCACAGGTAAACCTCCAATTCAGTACAACTCCTATCAGAATCAAGTGGTCTAATGGCTTGACATCATTTTCTGGTATTTTCCAAGCTGCTTAAAGGCAGTTAACTTAGTGCACCTAAACCTCTGACCCACTGGAATTGTGATATATCCAATTGAAAGTAAAACAATCTGTCTGTAGCAATTGTTGGAAAAATGACTCATGTCATGCACAAAGTAGATGTCCTAAACAACTTGCCAAAACTATAGTTTGCCAATTTTAAATCTGTTAAGTGGTTAAAAAATGTGTTTTAATGACTTCAACCTAAGTGTATGTAAACTTCTGACTTCAACTGTATCTATGCATAATGCATCTGGTGGCAGAACGGCACTACTCTTTGACGATGCACTACACGAACGGCTTTCACTGTTGAACACTGCCTCCGTATTTATATGACCGCCTCCCACTGAACGCTTTTACATGTGCTCCTCCCACGAACACCACTGGGGGAGAAACGGGTGGAAGATCCCACGAATGGGCCCTCATGAAGCCACGGGTCCTGTGCTTAAGCCCATGTGTTAATGCGTGCCTGCTCCTTGCTGCAAAATGTGTGCTTGACATTTCACAATTGCTTGACACCTTGTACCTCCAGAATAACGTGGTTATATAATACATGCACAGATATAAATGAAAAGCTAATTTCAGCTTATTTTAATGTCAGAAATCAAAGGAGAATCAGATAAGAGTGTGTAGAGTATGAACGGAAAATCATGAACTCATTAATTCTGAATGCAATGCACACACTTTTGCGAAGTCTAAAAAATCTATACACACACACACACACGTTCATACCATTTAAAACCAAGAAATGGCTTATTTTTAAGGAAATATGTTTTATTCCCGTATGCTTGGGTATTTCTGCTGTTATATCAAACTAGTTAAGATTGTTTAGTTGTGTAGTTAAACTCTGAGGGCTTATATAAAGAATCTAAGAGTATATATTCACCTTTTAAGTGTACCAAATACAAGTTTCTTGGTATCAAATTAAACCTTACGACTCGCCCTAGCTGAATATATATATAAGGTTACATTAAAATGTATTCTGCTATGTTTTACCATATTTTGAGTGATTCCAACCACATCCGGACACTGTCATAAATTAGGCAAATGACTAGCCTTGACAAGACAAAGGGAACCATCTCACGCCAAAACTGAGGAGCCTCATTGGGTCATTCCTCCCAAAGGAGGCGTGACCTCCCTACCTTAAAAGTCAGGATCTGGTGTGGAATCGATCTCTTTTGTCTTCGCGCTCTTTTGCTTTTTCTTCCCTTTTTGTGTTACTCTCCTCAGACATGTCTTTTGTTTTATTTGGCATTTATCTCAGTCTGTTTCTTGTCTTCGGACAAAGCTCAACACTCTACGTTTTTGGAGCAGTCCGATATCCTCCGGGTGAAAGATCTCTCTCTCAGTTTCAACCGTTACTCCTAAGATGCTTTGAACTTCCCGCGAGCGATCCACGCTCGAGAAGCACCAAGAGAAATCCTCCATCTCACGGACGCAACGAGGACATTCACACACACACACGCAGTCTTGTTCGGCGACACAAAGGTCCATTTTGCAAGTATTATCCCATCTAAATTCAAATGCGTTAAAGTGTGTAAGTCCCTTGCTGGCTCTTAAGGTTTAACTGTTGTAACAAGTTTGCTATCAGTAATCTCTTTATTTTCCTTACTGTTTTACTTTGTTTGTTCTATGTTAAATGTGTTCTACGTTTGTTAAGTGTAGTGATATATCCTAGTTCCTTGTATTAAACCCAATTATACGCTTGATTGTCTGTGTTTGTTGGTCATAAAGCAAAGCCTCTTTAATGTGCGATCTAAAGCTACGAGCTGATATTATCAAAGTAAGTTAACGTGCTTTGATTAAGTAAGCTTATACTAAGAATAAACCTTCAGGAGAATTGATCAAGATTATCGAGCAAAGTGGTTTGCTGGACGAACTGATTGGTTGCGGTACGGGTTAATTCCATTAAGGTGTTCTGAAAATTAATACAGCCTGTCTGCATATGATGTATATTCCTAATTAATTATAATTCGTTGTGTTTAATTATCTATATATATCTGAAGCAGACTTTTGGGCTATATAACCCCTGTTTTGGGGCAATTTAGAATGTATTGTTACCTGGTTCAAACCGTATGATTAATCATTGATTAAAATCATTAATATTAATTGTACAATCCCCAAACCTGAACCAAGAAGCCCTACAAGTGTTTAGATGTAGGTCAGATGTCCAGATATCAGATATGTATCTGATTTAATATAAAAAAAATTGAACATTTTAGTAAAACATAAAATGGAACATAGTAAAGCGTTACTGTTTAATTTTTTTTAAAGTTTGCTCAACTACCTAACCCCAAGTAGAAGCAATAGTAATACTGATTCTTGATTTATTAACACCACAAATTATGTATTTTTGTTATGTATTTTCATTTCATCAGTAAGTAAAGGCCAGTGCTGTTGAAGACTCATAGGCTGCAGAAGTCTCGTCCTCATGGGTGGCAGGAGTGCAGTCGAGGCAGACAGTGTGAGGAACGGACACATGTGGGCAATGCTTTAATGATAGACATAGGGTGAAAATGGCTCTCTGTTTTAAAGCAGCAGCTGGAAAACTCTGCTCCTGTCAGTAAATTACAGCAATTCTGGCATATTAATACACGCTGTGGTCATATCTGTAGCATAAACAATAGGTCACAACTACACAGAGAATGGAACTGCCACATAATTCTCTTTTAGGTATTGCAAAACCATATCTGGATCTTTTAGCAACACAGACTTAAAGCTGATTTTATGGTTCTTACTGGAATTGACACATTTGAATTTAAGAAATAATACGTATTCAGTAGATATACATGTCAAATGTACTGAATATCAACACAGCTGTGATTTGCCATAGAGAACACTGACCAGTGGACTGATACTACCAGTGACCGCAAACATATACACACACATAAACACTGCAAGTTAAGCCAAACAGAACATCAAAGAAGAAAAAACAGTGGGCAACAAACCTACCAAATCTGCGGCAAAAAACACCCATGATGGAGCTCTCCTCCATGACTCTGAGGTCAGCCAGCAGGGCAAGCTCCAGACCCCCGGCCACAGCGTACCCACTGACTGCAGCGATCAACGGTTTAGACAGCCTCATACGAGATGGACCCTAAAGTACAGCAAACAACACACATCCCATTACTTTTGCTTTAAAGACCCAGATAATCAGAAAGACTGAGATATTACATTAAATTCTTCCCTATGACATTATCAGTGGCTTTTATATAAATTTTTACAACAGCTAGTTCCGGTTCTTGAATCTGATTGGACAAGAGGCGTCAAAGAGTGCTGAAATATGCTGCATCTAAATTATTAATAAATATTATACATTTACTTAAAAGACCCCGTGAAATAAAAATTTATGTTTTGCTGCTTTTAGTCCATATCTTTAAGGATACCTATATGCTTCTAAATGTTTCTCATATCTCTCTTTCATCTTGCTAAAAAGACATCCACAACTTCACATAGGGGTTGAGAAACCTTGTCCATTCAAATGCTTTCTAGAATGAGAACGCAGTCTCCCCTACACCTGTTCAGCACATTGTGCTGTGTTCTAACTGGCACTGATCATGCCTTCGCAGGGCACATCGAAGGGAGCACAATCCACGCTATATGGTCATTCCAAACAGATTTTCCAATAAGAATGGCTTAAAGAGATTTCTGACTGACCGTTATCACCTTTCAGCAATCTGAAGCTCTCACAGTGGAGGGTAATTCTTTCTTGGGATGTTCAGCTATAGTAAGTGTTCTTAATTCTTTATGCTAAGTGTATTGTGATTCAAAACATGGATGCATTATCTTTTACTCGCTTGTTTCTCATTCATCTGCACTAGACTTGCACAACAAAGACTGCAATGTGTTGTGTGTGTTTCTGGGCTGGTTATGGATTAATGCTGTCAGTTAATCAATGTTCGGTTCACAAGTCTCTGGAAAAGCTGGACGGTATTTAGATCACTTTTCAAGTTTCCCTGGTAAGCGGCTCTGACATGAGTGGAAAGGCATGGTGGAAAGGGGTATGAGTGTGTTGCTGTAAACTAAAGCATATTGGCTATTTTTTTAATGAGATGAGTTGTTCGACATGCCCACTTCCTGTTTTAGTACGAAATACATCTGAAGACCAAACAAAATGGCGCTCATCAAGGCCCTTCACAGGGACTAAATTAATGATTAAAACATTTAAATGAATAAAAATTGACTGAATATGGTTCACAAGACTCTAGACGGTCATTTAAGAGTTAAACTTCAGGCACACTGAGACACGAGACACAAAAACATGAAGGTGATCTCCGTAAAGCGCTTCTACATGCGCAGAGCCAACAAGAGCGCCTCTGGTAAGAAGTCTTTAAGGTTTTTCATTGAAACCTGCTTGGTTGTAAAGAGTAGCATCTCTACAGTAGTTTTGTTTGATATGCCACTTTAAAAAATCTGTTCATTTTTAATGCGACAGCACCCTAATAAACAAGAATTCATTCCCTCAAAGTAGAAAAACCATGTTAGTTATTTTGAATAACCTTCGACATTAGCACATCTGTGGGTCTTTCAGCTTGATTTTAATATATATTTTGTTATATTTTATTTTGTTATCACTGCACAGTACGGTTCCATTCATTAACATTATTTAATGCATTCCTATATTTACTGTACATTTTCACATTGAGAATCAATGGATTCATCCAAAACCTGAAAAAATTTAGCTTTCAGAGGCTTTATATGCAATTAGGATGAAAATAAGATTTTTTGCATTTCAAACGGGTTAAGTCATTTTCAATGTCATGCTCTTAAGGGAGCATCCTAAGTGCTTTCACTCCTATAATCTGACCAAAAATTCAGTTTCAGGCTGTAGATGATGTTTGGATCACTCAACATGATTAACAGACATGGGACAATGATAATCATTACGTAGATTCAGAATTTATAAAGAATAATTTTATTTTAACATAGTTGGAAGTGATTGGATGATGATGGACATTACTTTGAATCAGAATTAATTATGCTAATTACTGATGTAATGTCTGTAACGTCTCAAAAAACATGAATAACCAACAGTCCTGGAAACATAATAAACAATTTGATGACTTTCTATAGCTTGGTATTATTTAAAATTTCAAAACTTTGTCCAGCTGTCCACATATGTGAACATATATTTTTAGGAAGAATATTTGCTCTAGAAAAAAGAAATTCTAGTTACAAATCAAAATGGAAAATGTAAAAAAAAAAACACATACATCGGTTACGCTTGGGTCTCAGGAGATTAAAAAACCCTTTTTTTTTAAAAAACCGTATTGTTGTGTGACTACACCTGAGAAGAATAACTCTAGAAGACTGGAGGTCAGTATTAACACATACCATGGGCCCAGGACCTTTGCAGACATCTTGCTCCAATTTGAGGGAATCAGAACCATGGGCCAATGCCTTCAGATCAAAACCAGCACAGAAATTCCCTCCTGAAACAATCAAACTCAATTACACAACACAGTAGATGAAACCAAGAGAGCCAGACCATAAGTATGAGCAATAGTAAAAATTATGTTTGCCTAAACGACACTAATTAATAACTACATATCAATAATTTTCATGTTTAGGAAAGTGTACTTTATTCTTACAACATTGTGAAGTAAATTCAGACTACATAATGTATGAAATGAGCACTGATTAATGATAAAACTTACACTTTTATATAAAAAATAATTACTAATGTTACTGCAACTAGCATGCTAATTAGAGGAGTCATTTTCAAAAGTCAATTGATATGAATCAGTAAAAAGTTAGCAGTTAAAACAGTCCTCCAGACAATGTCGTTCATAAATCACTGATACAATCCAGCAGTAGAACAGCAATTATTCATAATTTCACTGAAATGTGAACATGGCCACAATTTTCTTAATGGCTTCCCAATGGACTTGTAGAATCTAGAGCAGTGAGTGAGCATGTGTAATGTGCTCAATTGCAATTTAATGTGCTTTTAAATGTCTTTGATACACAATGTTAAACAAAGACCTGAAGCTGTGTTAACAGTCCTGTGGTAATATGTGAGTACTTGTGTGGTCATCATTACCTTATTCACTGCTCAGAATTCAAGCAATTACAGTCATCTGTTCTCTACTGCATTCACTTCACCTGCTGATAGTCGTCTGGTTGGAATCCAGTTTTAGAGCATGGGAGCAAAAAATAACTTGTTTGATTTGTAATGTGTGATTTAGGAAATTTGAGTGGAGAAGGTTGATCCAGATTGAACAAAAAATGTTTGTTGAATGGGTGTAATTTGGTGGCCAGGGAAAATTATTTTAAATGCATTAGAAAGTGGTAGTACTGCCATCATGGTCTTTGATATAACGCAGGGCTTCTGTTGCTGTGAATACATACACTGGCGGCCAAAATTTCAAATTATGTACAGATTTTGCGGTTTCGGAAGAATTGGTACTTTTATTCACCAAAGTGGCATTCAACTGATCACAAAGTATAGTCAGGACATGTATAGGACATTACTGATGTAAAAAACAGCATCACTATTTGAAAAAAGACATTTTTGATCAAATCTAGACCGCAGCCATCACTCCAAAACCAAGAAAAAGCTTTCTCTAGAAACTCATCAGTAAATCATTGTTTTAAGGAATGAAGGCAATATAATGCTTGAAATTGCCAAAAACGTGAAGATTTCATACAAAGGTGTACACTACCAGGGTTTTTACTGGCTCAAAATGAGGCGGAGGTGGTACCATACTGATCAAAAAAGTGATGTTAAGAACACGTAAATGTTGGCTTTGCATTACTACACTCCTAATGACCTGGCAACTGAATAAGTGTTAATTTTGTCATCTGTTTTTTAATTTAGTCTTAGTCCTGTGTCAAATGTCCTTTTTAGTTTTTAGCATATTTAGTCAACTTAATCCTATTTTGGGCTTTTTAATGTAGTTTTAGTCAATGAAAACTGTTGAAAGTTTAGTCATATTTTAGTAACATTTAGTCATATTGACATTTTAGTCACAGAACACTGTAAAAAATTTTAGCCATAAGAGTATTATTGATAAGCATTGATAAGGACAATCTAGTCCATCCAAAACATACATATATACATATATATATACACATATATATATTACACACACACACACACACACACACACACACATTTTATTGTTGTCATTTTTGTGTTATTTTTCACATAAGATTGATCTTATCATGATGATCTCATTGCGAGCTGCAGACAGCAGGGGTGAGAGACGAGCGTCTCCATTTTAAGAGAGCACATCAGCCAGCGAAACTTTAAATCTCTCCCGGTCTTCACTACCACTCAGATTGAGTCTCTTCTGCGATTGGTTGAAGTGCTCTGACCACACAGAGAATGACAGTTTTGGAGCTTGTGTTTATTTACATGGCCAAGATATATCGCCAAGCTGTGATCTGTGTTTCTATCAGACACTCGAGCTGCAGCGCTCCTCTCGTCTCGTGTGTCATTTTTGTTTTATATGAAGTTACGTTAAACGACATCAAACGACTATTCGACAACGGAATTTATTTTATTATTATTATTATTGCAGAGATTTGCAGTTACAAATGACAATCCACTGAGTGCAAAGCTTGTTAGTGTTTTCCATGAAGACACCCACCAGAATTTTGTGGACAGCTGGAGGTGGCAAGAAATTTGATGGCCTAGTAATTCTCTATGCAGGAAAAACCCTGACTACAGTCTTCAAAGATAAAAGGACAACTGGCTCTAACAAGGTCAGAACGAGATGTGGAAGGTCCTGGTCGTTATTAATGTCCTGGCTATACATTGTGATCAGTTGAATACCACTTTGGTAAAAGTACCAATTTCTTTCCATAAGAGCAAAATCTGTACATTATTCCAAATTTTTGCCACCAGTGTACGTGTACAGTAGGGATGCACCGATCCAATACCTTGATCGGTATCGGCTCCGATACTGAAGCTTTTAGACGGATCGGTAATCAGTCCGACGAACCCGATCCAAATCCTATACACAGTGTGTCATGTTCGTTACTGTCAAGCTCCAAAAATTACAGAAAAGAACCATAAAAGCACCATTTAAGCAGTTCATATGACTCGTACATTTTATTCAAAGACTTGAAGATGTGCGATAGCTCATCATAAAATGCATAAATATATAAGATGCTCAATAGTTAGGTTCACTTATAATATGCATTTAGAATGGCACTGGAGGTGCATTGACCAGAATTTGAATAAGAAGTGAATGAATCTTCTGGGAACTTGCCTACAAACAGACTCATACAGGACTTTCTGGAGAGTTCAAAATGTCAAAATAAAAGTGTGAGGGTTTCAAAGATAAAGGTGCACAATTGAGATATTTTTATAATAAATTATTATTATTATTATTTGTTTACAAATTATAATATTATTTAAGTTGAATGGGTTCCAAAAGAATAACGGTGTATGAAAAGTGAGCTGATTTCTTACAACTAAATTGAACAAAAAAGAGATCTGAATAATTTAAAATCCAGATACAAGTTTTAAAATGTTTGCCAAAAAGAAAAAAAACGATGACTTATACTGTAATTACTGTTAATTTTGCTGCTACATTATCACTATACTAGTTAACAATACATTAGAAAATGTTTTTAATTTTTTTTATATTTGAATATTTGATTCAGATTGGTCTGTTACAGTTTGACACTTTTTTTCTCCATTTTGCACATCATCAAGTATAAGACATTCGTTTAATAAAATTGTCATTTTTTTCCAGACTAAAATTAAAGAATATAACATGACGACTATTGACTATTTTTAAAGGTAATTTTCAGCAAAAGACAAACTATGACTTATGAAAAACTGAAAAAAGGACATTGGCAGTTGATAAAGCAAGTGAAAGTGTAGGCCTAATAACACTGTAAACATAAAACGAGCAATAATGGGGATCAAAAATTATTTATTAAACATGAAAATAATATGTACAAGAAGTCAATTTCAGTAGTCATTCATATTAGTAAATATGTACAGTAAATTCCCCTGACAACTTATCGCAATCGGACACACACACACACACACACACAGCGCAAGTAATGTTTGAGTCATAAAAGCATTACCCCTACCAGACAACATACTGTATCCAAATCAAAAGCATTATAGCAGGTAAACAACTGCGCCAAACGGATAACAGGTAAACGTCCATCCAGACTACAGCGATGCCATCCTGAACTGTGAGCTGGAACACGAGACAGCCGGAACTTCTTTCCTGTGTTTATGGACATGACGTCATGACGCAAAAAGGAACAACATAAGCCAGCAATTTCGTGCCAAGTCTGACCCGTCAGCTCAAAATATTAATACATTTTATAAGCTGACTGAAATTAATCAGGGTAAGGCAAGGGCATTGTTTTAAACACTGATCATTTGTGTACTTCATAATGGCAATTTGTTCATTTTTAACCCAAAAATCAAGTCAAGTCAAGTCAAGTCAAGTGGTTTTTATTGTCGTTTAAACCATATACAGTTAGTACAGTACACAGCAAAACGAGACAACGTTCCTCCAGGACCATGGTGCTACATAAAAACAACAAAGGACCAACATAGGACCACATGAGACTACACAACGAAATAAAATACCTATATAAACTACCTATATATACCTATATAAAGTGCATGTGCAAACATGTGCAAAAAGTACAGGACAGTACAACAAATTACTGACAATGAACAGGACAATAGACAGTGCAGCGCCGACCAGTACTCAGTAGTGCAAAAAGATGACAGTTTCTAAAATGTAAACATAACATACTATGAGATAATGTTCTATGCACATAGCAGTTATTGAGGTAGCAGACAGTTATAAAGTGACAGTTATTAAAGTGCAACTCAGGACACGTGTGTGTGTCAAACCAGTCTCTGAGTATTGAGAAGTCTGATGGCTTGGGGAAGAAGCTGTTACACAGTCTGGCCGTGAGGGCCCGAATGCTTCGGTACCTCTTGCCAGACGGGAGGAGGGTAAAGAGTTTGTGTGAGGGGTGTGTAGGGTCGTCCACAATGCTGGTTGCTTTATGGATACAGTGTTTTTTGTAAATGTCTTTGATGGAGGGAAGAGAGACCCCAATGATCTTCTCAGCTGTCCTCACTATCCTCTGCAGGGCTTTGCGGTCCGAAACGGTGCAAGTCCCAAACCAGGCAGTGATGCAGCTGCTCAGGATGCTCTCAATAGTCCCTCTATAGAATGTAGTGAGGATGGGGGTTGGAAGATGTGCTTTCCTCAGCCTTCGAAGAAAGTAGAGACGCTGCTGGGCTTTCTTGGTGATAGAGCTGGTGTTGAGGGACCAGGTGAGGTTCTCCGCCAGGTGAACACCAAGAAATTTGGTGCTCTTGACGATCTCCACAGAGGAGCCGTCGATGTTCAGCGGAGTGTGTTCACCTTGTGTTCTCCTAAAGTCAACAACCATCTCCTATCTTACATAGTGCTTTAACTTGTAAGGCTCTTTATGGTTAAATCCCAGAGATACTGTATGTGGCTCCAAAGTCCCTTTCAAGGCAAATCAGACCACTCGGCGGCCATCCTAGACATCCTCCCAAGCTGGGCAGCTATTTTCTATGTAAACATGTGGCACAAAAATACAGCTATCAACTTGAATTGGGAAAGACCAAAAACGCCAAACTGCTGGTCAAGATTATAATCAAAGAACATATTTAAAATCAGCAGTAAAATCTGACAACGATGGTATTGTTTGACAAAAATGCAATTTTTCAGGCTGGTTCAGCTAATGCGCAAGCACTTTCTTAAGTTGACTGACAAGCGATGTCTGTATCTAAAAGTGATTGGTTCTTTTACCTGTAAGGAGGGACTTCCTTTTCTACAACCGTAGGCCATTCAAATTTCTCCCATTCATTTTAATAGAAGTGGTCAGTCTCTGCTAAATAGCCTCTGGCAGCTTTCAATGTGAAGTGTTGCATTTAAAAAAAAAATTTGTGGGTCACACATGGTATGAAGCTAGACTAGTCCATAAAAAAACAAAAACCGATTGCTTTCATAGCCATAGTCAATCATACAAGAGTTCACATGAATAACTGACCACATTTTCAAGCGGATATTGATGTGGTTTGCAGGTGTGAACTCGAGTTTGAAAACCAGCTTTCACATCATTCAAAAGAGCCGAACCATGAACCCCAGAAGTGCCAGTGTGAAAGCAAACTAAATGGAAATGGAATTGAAACCAGAATCCTTATGATTGCCATCTCTATGCATCAGCACAATAGTTTTATTTTGTAAGGGAATAAATGATATAAAATGAATGGAGAACACAGTCTGGAGAACATTATAAACATTGAACTCTCATTAGGGACATGTGTCTGGCACAGTGTTAGAAGATTGTGCTTTCTGAATAATCTAAACTCACATCACCAGTGTGTAACTGCACTTACCGATTCCATGAAGCACAGCTACATTGAGGCTTTTGTCCTGATCAAAGGCTGTTAGCTCCTCTGTCAGTCTCTGAGCAGTATCTGGATTCACTGCATTACGCACTTCAGGACGGTTAATCCCAATAACCATCACCGCACCCCTCCTCTCTGTTACCAGCGTCCCAACTGTAGCTGACAAAAACAGAGGAGTGACACACCAGTATTTATAAAAGGACACACGTGAACATTCTTTGAGTAGAATATTTTGCTTCATAGAGAGAAAGACTTTGGAAGAATAAAATACTCCTATTTTAGCCATGATAAAAACTGACCCCAAACAGTATTTAAAAACAATAATAAAGTCTCGATTGCCAGTGTGAGAGACTTTTGTCCACCTGACTTTCAATATGGTAAACTTATTTTGCTGCCTAACAAACATGATGCGATTTTGTGATATTGGAAACACCATTAAGAAGGGGGTTGAAAATTATGAAAAAATTACAAAATGCCATTGTTTTCCAGCAGAAATTGGATTATATATGTATATCTGTAACAGAGTTACACTTTGTATAATGTCAAGAAACTATTGCAAATGAAATGTCACAATATTTGTTACAACTTGGTTACGAAAGTGCAACGTTTAATGAAATCCATATATTTTGGGTAACACTTTACAATAAGCTTGTATTTGTTAATATAAGTGAACCACTAGTTAACCTGAAATAAAAATGAACAATACTTTTACAGCATTTATAAATCCTGGTTAATGTTCATTTCAACATATAGTTACACATTTTTTAAATGAAAAATTGTGAGTCAAAGACATGATGGTCATTTTTTGTCCAGACCTAAATAATTAAAAAATACATTACAAATGTAATTCACACTAAACAGTTACTTGAATACAACTCTTCTAGTATGAACATGTTTTCAATTACTGAGTTAAAAGTCATTTGATATTGTTTCTGAAAAATGTCATGTGGTGTCTCATGAAAAGCTGTAATTCTTGAAAAAATAAATGTTAGCATGAGTAGTGCTGAATAGTCTGTTGATATTATTTCTAAAATAATATAATCAGTGAAACAATTTATTTTAAAAATATGATTACAATTTGAAAACTTTTGTCCATGAAATCAAGTCATGTGGTGCAACATGTAGATTTTTTTGTTGTTGTAATGTGACAAACTAATTAAAATAAAAACATAAAAGGAGAAGACATTATTATAAAATAAAAATAATTATCAATATTTTGACATTCTTATGACAATGCATATTTTGTAGAGTTCAAATGCAGTCCCCTGAGAAAACTTATTGATATTCTCAGGTATTTGATATTTGTAAAAAAAAATTATAATAATTACATTGAAAAATATATGTGATTTTTTTTTTAAATGTATAATTAATTTAGTCCACTCATGTAGTCAAGGCGATACTTAAGACAAGAAGAGACAGTTATTGGATTATTACTACAGTGATTAATGTCTCAGCTGGCAGCAATTCTTTTAAACCTAACTGATGCAGGTTCTCATTTCTTAAACGATCATGTGGGAAGGCGTATCCCGTGTTCGCGGAAAAGATACTACTGTGTTTCAGAAGGGGCAAATAATTGGCCTGCATCAGGCAAAGAAAACAACAAAGGAGATTGCTGAAATGACTGGAATTTGGTTAAAAAATCTTTAAGAATCATCATCGTTCTGTTCAAGCTGGCAACCTGCACCAAGAAGTGTGGAAACTTTCTGTCTCAGTATAAGGACCATCAGTCGATGTGTATATGCTGTGTGCACAACTATTAAAGAATAATTGTGTCAGTGTAATATTAGGGTTTATATACGATACATTCTTGATATTCAATAGGCCATTTTGAACAATCATCTAATCTAAAGCATCGCCATCACAACAGCATTATGTCCCGAATATTTGTCCAGCAACTTTTAATGAAGAAACTGAACTTGATTGTCATCTAAAATACATTTTAGTGTCATAATGCAATTTACATTTTCTGAAGAAGCCCAGCAAATGCGATCCGAGGTAAAGAGGGTTATATTTAAAATATTTAAATGTTTTAAAATGTTCAAAAGCTTGTTTTCTGAAATTGAACTCCACACTGGACAATAGTTCTGATAGTTTAGTTTTGAAAAAAGTGTAGAACATTCTGAGAATGTCATTCAGCTGACTTTATTCATCTACAGAACAGGGTACAGCTAATTTAAGTTAAATAGGCCTAACAACACCACTTTTTTCGTTTGGTAATTCATTATTTTATTTAATGCTTTATTCATTTGGTAATTTTTGTAAAGTAAGCTAAACAATCATTTTAAAGAATTGGGCTATATGTTAGTGTTCCAAAAAAAAGCACATCGAAGCTTTTCTCCTAGTTTTGTGTATTCATTTTCATTTAAAACATCTTTGTGCACAGAAATTATGTTTTTATACTGTGGCTAATTCCATGACTGCCGTCTATCATTTTGAATGGTGTGGAAAAGAAACTTTAATAAATAAACAGATGTCTACCGTGATTAAATTAAATCACAAAGAGTGGCCATTCATTTGTTCTCCGTGCACTTGTCGGTTACAGGTGCATGATACGAGATATCTGTGTTGGCAATCCTGGAAGTGTCATGTTTGCAGCATCAGATCTGCCGTTAAAATCAATCAATAATCACGTACACTAAATTGGCTTTCAATTATGTATACCGTCGTCATGATTAACACAGGCTAAAGATTGGCATTTTTGCGTTAATGCCAATTTTCTCTACAAAAAAAATATTTCCAAACAAGACATTTGAAGTATCGACATAGAGTTTATATTAAACGACAAGAGTTAAACGGAAAAATAATATGTAGACGAAAGTTTTGTGATTATTTGCATTTCCATCAGCTTTATTTTGATGCGGTAAAACTTTTTTCCACAAAAAAATCCTTTAATGGAAAGTAGTTAGTGTTGGTGCAGACAGGCTGGTTTGAGTATTTCTGTAACTGTTGAGCTCCTCGGATTTTCACACACAACAGTCTCTAGAATTTACTCAGAATGGTGCAAAAAACATCCAGTTGATGAGAGATGTCTTGTTGATAAGAGAGGTCAACAGAGAATGTTCAGACTGGTTTGAACTGATTAAGTCTATGGTAACTCAGATAACCGCTCTGTACAATTGAAGGGAGTAGAATATCATATTCAGAATGTTATTCTGAGATGTGGTTTGGCGCTGTTTGGCGGCACTAGGGGGACCTACACAAAGGCAGGTGGTTCTAATGTTGTACCCGAACGGGGTGTGTGTGTAGCCTAATATATATATATATATATATATATATATATTTGCAGAAAATGCTCAAATGTTTTTTTTATTTGTGAATCCAGCACGAACTCAAACATTACATTTCTACGAACTTGACACGTGTTTTAAACTAAAGACGCCATCACGACGCCCCCTTCCAACGCTTTGCTACGCTTGGCACATAATATTCACTGTCCGAAATAAAATAATTGTAATTGCAAATATCATAAATTTTATTCATAGCCTATGTATTTCAATATTTTCTGAACGTCACATTAAAGCCACCTCGTGATGCTTCTGAATTCAGACCAACTCATGAATCTAATATAGCTACATATAATATTGAGAGCTAAATTGTTTCGATATTCGTATAAAAAGCAATATTAAGCCTTTTTATCAAAGGATTTCCATGGTAGATAAAGTATGACAGAAAGTTATTTACCCATGTTAATGTCGTCAACCCTTGAGCTTACAGATGATTGGTCCGCAGTGGGTCGGCGTACACAACGGCTGTGTTTGAAAAAGCACATACTTATAACATACGTCTCGTACTATTTCTGCAGTGAACATACACTTCAGAGTATGCATGGAATATTTCATTTCAATAACATAAACCATGATTTATGCCCTTCTCGACTCGTGATTGGACTGTCATAAATTAAGACATTAAATTTGCAAAGTAATTCATTTTTGCAACTCACTGAATTAAACAAAGCTTAATAAGGTCATTTGACCACAGTGTAGCACACTGCTGTTCAAAACGTTATGTGTACTCAAGTGCGTTTGAATAACTGCTTCTTCTTCTTCTTCTTCTTCTTCTTCTTCTTCAGAGTTTATCGGCAGCTTGCATCCATTAGCGTTGCACTACCGCCATCTTCCGGCTTTATTTCCTGTCATGTCCAGTTACATATTCTTCTCATCAGTCCTGTTCTTGATAAAAATAATAAAATATTTCCTCTGCTTTGTTCATTCTCCCCACTTTCCAGTATTTCCTTCATTCCTGTCCCTATTGCTCCAATTTTTCCTAACTCTTCCATCATATTTTTCCTCTGTTCTTTATATTGTCTGCAACTCAACAACACATGCTCTATAGTTTCTGCAACCTGACAACAACCACAAAAACCAGTTGGGTGCTTCCCTATAATGTGTAGTGTGCTATTCAAATTACTGTGACCTATCCTTAATCTGGTCATAACTACTTCTTCTTTTCTATTCCCTCCCTATTCTTCACAGCCCCAACTTTACTTTGAATAGCATATAAATGTCTCCCTTTAGTTTCCATATCCCACTGATGTTGCCATTCTCTAATGGCTTCTTTCCATATTATACTCTTTCCTTCAGACTTTGACAACTTAATATTTTCTTCAATATTCTCTTTTTTTAACAGCTTGTTTGGCTAACTTGTCCACTCTCTCATTACCCACAATGCCGATATGAGCAGGAATCCAAATCAATTGAATCTCATAACATTTCCCCCTTATTCTTGTGTATATTATCAATACTGAATACAGTAAATCCTGATGACTATTAGATATACCAGTCATGAGACTGTATAAAGCTGACAATGAATCACTTCCAATTAAAGCTTTTTTAATTTTGTTTTCCTCAATCCATTCTAGTGCCATCTTAATAGCGTATAATTCAACTGCATACACACTCAGATCATTTGTGGTTCGTCTGCTTATCTCACCTCTTTGGTTGAAAATGTAAACTGCAGCTCCAGTCTTTCCTGTTTCTGGATCCTTTGATCCGTCTGTATAAATCTGAATATACTCTTTATATTTAAAATCTATATTTCTATAAAATTCCGCTACCAGATCTGTACTATTACTTACTGTTTTAACTCGAAGTAATTTAAAATCAACTTCCATGGTTTCTAGCTTCCATACCGGTGTATCAGGCCATATTATAGTTGGGCAGAATTCCTTTTAATACACTCCCAATTCTCTAGCCGCCTCATCTCCGACCCACCCAAAACGTTTGAATAACTGAAAGAGATATGCCGTATTTACAGCACAATATGCAGTACATCGTGCCATTAAGAAAATCTCGATTCGCAAGTCTTGTAAATGTTTGAGGTTATACTGCACCCTGCCGACTACAACAACACACTCTTATTTTATAACTTTACCTGTGCCACAGTTTGGTCTCTCTTCGTTGGACGAGCTGCTGTAATATTCTTGTCTTTGTATTGAGTTTAAACTCTGAATTGTCCTCCTGAATCCAGTACGAACTGATACTCTCCACAAAGTTAAAGCCATACTTCAGGATGAAATGTTTAATGCGCCTTTAAAAACGGACTAATTTGCCGAGTTTATAAAGTTAAAATGTGTCAAAATTCACAGTACATTTTGTTTGGTTGTGAATGTTATGCGAAGAAATACAAATCCGTCGACATGCTAACGTAAAAGTCCCCCATAAAAGCCTATTGAATTCCACCAGAGACTATTTATTTGCTAGAGACGGACCAATTTATTTTAATCAATGGGAGAAACTTGAACGTAAAACCAAGAAGCCCTAGCTCCCACAGTCAACGGACGTAGAAAGGAATCGCATACTATTAATCATACTATTTCTGCCATAGACATATATGGTAGAAGTAGTAAGAGTAGTATGGGTAGTATGCCGTTACGAACTCAGCGTTTGATTCCACACAAGCAGCGGTTGTCAACACAGTAAATAGAAACCACACTGTGCCAGAACTTGAGCACTCTCTGATTTAGGAAAGTCAGACTCAGAGCCACAGAAACAGACCCACACGCCTGACGTTTTTATTGCTTTAAAAAAAAAAAAAAAAAAAAAAAAAAACCTAAATGTGCTTATTAAAGAAGCATTTTCCCTTCTTTTTTTTTGCAAACCACAACGAATTTTCAATCATATACATTTATTCAGTATTATACAATATTGTATGTGCAAAATATATGAAGTCGTGCCATAAGAAAGGCAACTGGAGAGACACAAGTGCCAAGCTCAAAGTGACGTACCTACATTTGTACATTTATACCTGAATCCTATTAAATGTTTCACATAGATGCAATACATATGTGGTGAACATAAGATTACATAGAAATATAACACACATGATGTCCATTGAAACATAATATATAAAGAGAGAATAAATACTAGACTGTTTGAATTTAATTGAAATGAAGTTTGACAGAGTAGAATGTTTCACTTCATCTAAAATCATTTTAAACAAAATTCGTGTATAATTATGTGCCTTAGGACCTTATATTAAGTAATATATAGATGTACAATAAGAGAGATTACTTGAAATATTTGTCACATTATAGGATTATTTACATTTATTTTAAAAAGCGAAAAGGTCACAAATTCATAGACTCTCAACACATAAACTATAGGCCAACAATTTCCCTATGTAAACATTTTTTAACCTAAAATGTGTTTCAGTTATTAAGCGTTTTAAGCTCCAATGTTTTCTTACTGTTTTCTGAACAGTTTTGCTGGCGGGTCTTTTATTATGAAAGGCAACACGTATCTTCTTGTGATCCGGAAGTTCAAACACACTGCGTTTACTCGAAGCGGCCGTGTCTTGTTTTGCGGTAAAGGTTTGTGTTTTTAAATTACACCAGCGTGCAGTCAGACGCACATATTGACGTGATGCAACAGAGCTGGTTTAAGTAACGATTGGTAGTTATTACACCCAAATATACCGGAATGTTCTAGGGGTGGGGAAAATATCCATATGTTAAAGGATCGTGATATTTTCCTCGTGATATTGTATCGATATTTTAATTGCAAATATCGATATTATTATTATTATTTACATTTTTCCACATTCATGTTGTGGTGATGAGAGAAATTTTGCCAAATTGATCTAGGAATTCAACAACAGTCCCTTAGAAGGAGCAGTTAATTTACACATAATTACCCTCCCTTACGATATTACAATAGTAGCATTAACTGGGGTATTTTGACAAAAAAGTTAGTATCATATAAAATAGGCTAACCTTTGAGGTGAACTCTATTATACTTTTGTGCGTTAAAACTGTGTTGTAATTATTATTTTTTTTTATGTTTAGGCTACTATTGCATTAATAAATACTAAAATTTAATTTAGAAAGTCTATCTACATTGATATAACCTCAGAAATTGGGAGCCATTATAGTCTTATATGCTAATGGCTTTGCACTGTACATAAATATTAGCAAATAAGCTGGCCTTGATTTTTAAACTGGCACTTTTTATAGAAATTTAACAATGCATTTGGTGATGAAGACGAATGAGAAACATTGAGTGAAATATCGCAATATGTCATAGTTTTGAATCGCAATACACCAAAAATAAAGAATCGCGATAATATCGTATTGTGACCTAGATATCGATATTATATTGTATCGCCAGTTACCTTGTGATTCCCACCCCTAGAATGTTCGTGAATTACCTAGATCCAGAATGATTCAGTTCATTTAGACGGATAGTTTATCGGCCAGTTCGCTCATAGTCTTACCACTGGATACTTGAGCATACATATATCACATTATTACTCATAAATATATAGTTTTTATAAATAAATATTGAGGTTCACACCTGCTGCTCAAAATGTCTTTGGCCGGAGCTATGTGGTTTGCCGTACAAGATGATTTATACAGTGCGTGTAATGATACAACAACAACAACATCCAGCAACAGCAGCTCAACACAAGAAAAGCATCCCATTCAAAACAGCATCAGCACCAATATCATTGTGCCAGTTCTCGCCTCTGACACACACACTCTTCTAGACCGCCTCGACGACCGATTTCTGTCCCAGTGTTTTCATCTCAACCGGCAATGTCTGCGCTTCATCGTCGATTTCATCCAGGCCCGTTTAAAGAAAGACGTATTTGCAGCATCCTACAACCTGAGCTCGTCAGAAGCCAAGATTCTGGCCACACTTTCTTTCTACGCGCACGGATCTCTGCCCTGCAAAGTGACCGATCGTCTGGGAATTGATCAAACATCCGCTGGCGAAGCAGTGAAGAGCCTCACCAAACTCTTATCAGGCATGAGCCCTGACTTCATCACCTTCCCGTACAGTTATAATGACCGCATGGGAGCTGCGCAGGCCTTCAAGAACATCAGCGGCATTCCACACGTGGTGGGGGTGTTGGGTTACCTGCACGTAAAGGTGACCCCTCCGCCCGGGGAGGAGTACATGTATATGAACAGTCTGGGTTATCATTCTGTCATGATGCAGGTGATCTTCGATGTGGATGGAAATCTGTTGAGTGTCGAGCAGTGCTGGCCGGGAGGAACTCCTGAAGACAGTGTTTGGGCGAGCTCAGACATCGGCAAACAATTCAGCACGTTTCGACATGGCCATACGTGGGTGTTAGGTAAAATGAGAGAACTTTTGCAACGTTTGGCAGTCCAGTCAAATAGTGGCTTTGTTCGGAATAGCATACTAATATAAGTAGGGAGGAACAGAAACCGCTTTTTCAACTTTATTTCTTCTGATATACCAATTCCGATGGCTGAACGCTGCGTGTCTGCCGATACTGTTTCGATACTAGTGTTGTTGTTTTTCTTGGATCAGTTTGGAATATAAAACTCACTGTGTGGAACTGATTGAGAGTTCTCTTATCTTTTAATAGGGTCAATGTCACCTCGCTCATTTATTTCTCCAGATCTGTTAAAGGGATAGTTCACCCAAAAATGAAAATGATCTCATTATTTACTCCCCCTAATGCCATCCCAGAGGTTTATGACTTTCTTTTTTCTGCAGAACACAAACATAGCTATGTAAGTCCACACAATGCAAGTGAATGGTGACAAAAAAATCCTAAAAAGCACGTAAAGGCAGCAAAAAAGTAATCCATAAGACTTCAGTTGTTTTATCCATAGCTGTATCCCTAATGACACTATACACAATGCACTTATATAAAATATATTATGCACTCAGCCATGTAGTGTATGAATTTTCAAAGTGTAATATCTTCTTAACGGTTTTACTACACTGAAGCATTCGTCATTTAACAGCTAACACTTGTGTTGTGTTGCTGCTAGCTTTAGCGTGTTAGCCAACCACAGATCAACACTTGTATTTTAAACAACGTACATATTCACACAGCTTGGGGTGATTGTAAAGCATTCAACTCGCATGTGTAAGGTGCTGTATCCACTGAAGTTTCGCCATGGCTGCTACATTCTTCATAATTTACAATAGTTTTTTCAGACCAGCAGTGCAGCCAGTTAACTCCGCCCCTTGTATGTACGGCCGTGTGTGTTGAGTGCATGAAGTGTCCAACATTCTACACTCTGTTTTGACGGTTGAAAACTTGAAATACACTTCTTTATGTTTAATAATGTGTAACGAACGGTACTACTAAAACTACTGCCACTACTGTTCGGCTTGGGATGCACCTCATGTCTTCTGAAGTAATCTGATTGATTTTGGGTGAGAACAGACTAAATTATAACTCCTTTTTTCACTATAGATCTTGATATCAGCAGTTTACTTGGCATTCATGATTTCAAGCTCGATTACACTTCCTAGCACCATTTTGCACTCTGCACATGCGTCAAGCACTAGAAAGTGTAATCATCAAACTTGAAATTCGTGAACGTGCCTAAAGACTGCAATGGCAAGATGTATGTGAAAAAGGAGCTGCATTTGGTCTGTCTCAGTCATTGAAATCTACGACCGTCTCAATGAGGCGCACCTCAGACTACCATCTGCGGAGGATCGTGCCAATCTACCGCAAAAAAGTAAACTAGGATTTTAGTGAATGCAAAGTGCTCTGGTTTCACTTTAACAATCGTGTAATGACAAATGTTATATGTTGTTGTGGGTTCAAACACGCAGGAGGAGCCCTGTGTCAACGCTGAGATGATAGAATGAAGAAACACAGAATTAAAGGTCTTTATTGGGCTTGTGGCTTTAATAAGAGAGCCTTAAAGTAATGTGTGAAAGCGAAGACATTTTGATAGAAACTTCTAATATAATGTAATATATATAATAGCTAAAATATATTGAAAAAAAAGAGAAAATATATTGTAAGTATATGAAAGTTATTAAAAAGGTTTTAAAGCCTTAAAGGAAATCAAGTAAAAGTTAAATGTGAATAATTTACTTCATTTATGAAGCGCACAAAAGTATGATATTTTGTATGACACTTAATCGTCATGATTTTGAAAGCCCTAGAACAGACAGTTGATCTTTATAATGGCATTATTATTGGCTTTAGCCCCATTGTACTCTATATATGCGTTATGAAACACTTTTTGGGTTTTGTGTGTTTGGAAACAAACAACATTATACATTCTTGCTTGAAAAAACTAATGATGTGTAAAAAAAAAAAAAGATCTATTCTATAAAGAAAAATCTAATAACATTATTATTCCAAACTTGAACCATCAATGTTTTGGGAAAATATGAAATGTTGCTCCTCATTGCAGTTCCCCAAACTCTTATTGGGCAAAGGAAACAACTTTGTGGGAAAATTCCCCAATTTGAATGTTGGTTTCTCTTTGCCAGCGCTCCCGTAGATTTTTAAAAGAGGCTTGGCCCCCATTAGATTTGGTATTTCCAGCATTTGGTAAGTTAGTAATAGAAGTATGTTGGTATGCTATTCCTTACAAAGCCCACACCTATATTCAAGTTTATTGTGATGTTAGTAACATTATCCTCTCCTCTGCAAACACAGGTGGCAGAGGTTTGTTTGGTGGTGGGCATGTGCTGACCCCCGTTGACCCCTCTCGCCTCAAATCCAACGCTGCCCACAGATTTAACAAAGCACACGCTCAGGTATATGGCCGCATGCAGCAGGTGTTTGGTAGTTTGAAGAGTCGTTTCCAGTGTCTGCGTGACTTCGGCTCCATTCAGACTCTCGAGTCGGTGGCCTGCACCATCACAGCATGCTGCGTTTTGCACAACATATCCAAGAAGTTCTCAGTGCAGTTACCCTGGGATTTTGCCATAGAGCCGCTGCACCCTTTTTCAGAGGTCAACTACACAGCAGATCCGCCATACAACTACATGCAAGAAACTAAAGATGAGATGATAGGAATGTTTTTTACTAGTGCAGAGGACAACTGAGAAGTGCATGGAGAGACAGAGAATGACACATGCAAACAAACGTCTGTGACTTGGATTGACTTGTTTTGTCTTAGCAGTTGAATTGGAAACACTTTACAATGAGGTTGTTTACATTAGCATTAGTTTAAAGTATAGTTCACTCAAAAATAATGAACGAATTTTCATATTTGGGTGTACTATTCATTTAACACATTAGTTAACATGAACTAACAATGAATAATACTTTTACACCATTTATTAATCTTGGCTAATTTTAATTTCTGAATATACTAATACATTTGTAACATAAATGTTGTATTTGTTCACAATAGTTAATGCATTTGAATAGTACTATATTTATAAATGAACATTAATCAAGCTAATTGTTAGTAATTAAATGCTGTAAACATTACTGTTAATTTGTCATGACATAACTAATGCATTAACTATAGTTAACACAGAACCTCATTGTAAAGTGTTACCGTTGAAGTAGTTGTAAAAAGGGACAAGAAACCAGAACGTATTTCAGTTTAGACATTTAAACTGTGGATTTCTATATATGAATTAACAAATAAATGCATGCCAATGCCAGTTTATTATTAATTTATGTAAGCTTTATTCAATGAAATCAATAATGAATCAACAAGTTAATACAAAAGCATTATTCTGTGTCCACAAACTACACAAATAAAAACATTTATCTTGTCATCTATGGAAGGATTTAACTTGAACTCCTAGTATTAACACTTACAAAAAAAAAAATCAATAAATCGATTGTAATGGCACCAAGGTGTAGCGACGGTATCAAATGATGATATCCATGGATTTCATTTATTTTGTATTTTTTATTTAGATTTTAGATGTACTGAATGGTCACAATTTCCTTTGAAACTGAAAAGATCTATACATATGAAAATAACTTGACTGGCTTCACATAAATGATGAGCATATTTATTTAAATAAACATTGTGCATTAAAGACATGTTTTAGGCAAGTTGTTTTTAAATGTACACAAATCTGCTCTGCACAAATACATTTTTGAGGGAAAACACACATGAGCCAAAACATTATGAAGCAAATAGCGGTGATCATCTCCTAACAACTCCACATGTCGTCGAGGTCTGGGTAGATTAAGTGAACAACCAGTTCTCGTAGTCAACGTGTTGAATGCATTAGAAATGGGCAGGAGTAAAGACCTGAGCGACTTTGACAAGGACCAAATTGTTATGGCCAGATGACTGGGTCAGAGCATCTGAAATTGCAAGGCTTGTGGTGTGCTGCTGGTCAGCAGTGGTGAGTATATTTAGACAGAGGAGGTACAAACTGCAAGCGGCGATGGTGTGTTTGGCTCATCGATGTGTGAGTACAACGAAGGCTATCCCATCTGGTACGAACCGACAGAAGGTCAACAGTGGCACAAGTCACAGAAAATGTTTATGATGATTATGTGAGGAAAGTGTCACAACACAGTGCATCGCACCCTGTAGCTGCAGACCGGTCAGAGTTCCTATGACGACCCCTGCCCACCATCAAATGTGCCTACAATCGGCACACAAGCATCAGAAGTGGACTTTGGAGCAGTGGAATAAGGTCGCCTGGCACGATGAGTCCTGTTTTCTTTTACATAATGTGGATGTCTGTGTATGTGTGCACCGTTTACCTGTGGAAGTGATGGCACCCGGATGCACTGTGGGAAGACGACAAGCTGGTGGATGGAGTGTGATGCTTTGGGAAATCCTGGGACCGGCCATTCATGTGGACATCAGTTTGGCATGTGACACCTACCTAAACCTCATTGCAGACCAGGTACACCCCTTCGTGGCAATCTTATTTCTTGATGGCAGTGACATCTTTACATTTACATTTACATTTATTCATTTGGCAGACGCTTTTATCCAAAGCGACTTACAAAAGAGGAAGAACATCAGCGAATCATCTTAGGGAGACAGTGGTACAAAAAGTGCCATATTTCAAAGTTTCACTATCATCATAATAGTATACAAAACAGATTTAAGTGCAACAAGAAATGTAAATATATATATTTATTTATTTATTTATTTATTTATTTTAGTGACCGGTTAAGTGCTTTTGGAAAAGATGTGTTTTTAGCCGTTTTTTGAAGATAGAGAGTGAGTTAGCTTCCCGGATTGAGTTGGGAAGGTCATTCCACCACCGTGGTATGATGAAACTGAAAGTCCGGAAAAGTGTTTTGGTGCCTCTTTGTTTTGGTACGACAAGGCGACGTTCCTTAGCCGACCGCAGGCTTCTGGTGGGAACGTAGCTCTGCATAAATGTTTTTTAGGTATGCTGGAGCAGACCCAGTGACTGTTTTATATGCCAGCATCAGGGCCTTGAATTTAAAACGTGCATGAACTGGCAGCCAGTGGAGAGAGACAAAGAGTGGTGTAACATGTGCTCTCTTAGGTTCATTAAAGACCAGACGTGCTGCTGCATTCTGGATCATTTGGAGAGGTCTAATAGCACATGCAGGAAGGCCTGCAATGAGAGCGTTACAGTAGTCCAGTCTAGTTATGACAAGGGACTGAACGAGCAGTTGTGTGGCATGTACAGAGAGGAAGGGTCTTATCTTCCTGATATTGTAGAGTGTAAATCTACAAGATCTTGCAGTTTTTGAAATGTGGTCTGTGAAATTTAGCTCATCATCAATGGTTACCCCTAGATTTCTGACCGTTTTGGAAGGCGAAACTGTAGTTGGACCCAGCTGCACGGTGATGTGTTCAACAGCCGGGTTGGCTGGAAAGACAAGGAGTTCGGTCTTGGCAGGGTTGAGTTGAAGGTGGTGTTCCTTCATCCAGGCCGAGATGTCTGCCAGACAGGCAGCGATTCGAACGGTCACTGTGGTGTCGTTGGGCTGGAAAAACAAGTAGAGTTGCGTGTCATCAGCGTAGCAGTGGTAAGAGAAACCATGTGACTGGATGATGGGTCCCAGTGATGTTGTGTATATGGAGAAGAGAAGTGGCCCAAGCACTGATCCCTGAGGTACCCCAGTAAGTAACTTGTGTGGCTTGGATACTTCCCTCTCCATGCTACCTCAAAGGACCTTTCTGAGAGATAAGAGTTGAACCAGTCAAGCACAGTTCCAGTGATACCCAGTTTAGAGAGGGTGGAGAGTAGGATCTGATGGTTGACTGTGTCAAAGGCAGCAGAAAGGTCCAGCAAAATCAGAACGGATGATCTCGATTCAGCTCTCGCCTGTCTCAGCGACTCCATGACAGACAGCAGGGCAGTCTCAGTGGAGTGTCCACTTTTGAAGCCCGACTGATTGTCATCCAGCAGCTTGTTCTGTGAGAGATAGGCGGAGATCTGATTGAAAACTGCCCTTTCAAGTGTTTTTGCCATGAATGGGATGAGAGAGACTGGTCTGTAGTGTTCTATCTGTGTGGGGTTAAGTGCAGGTTTTTTCAGCAGTGGGGTTACTCGAGCCTGCTTAAATGTAGTGGGAAAAGTGCCTCCAAGAAGGGATGTGTTAATTATGTGTGTAAGTGCCGGTAGGATGGACGGAGAGATGGCCTGGAGAAGGTGTGATGGAATGGGGTCAAGGGAACAGGTTGTGGGGTGGTTGGAGTGGAGGAGTTTAGGGACCTCAGTGTCAGTTAAAGGAGAGAACATAGGGAAAGAAGGGTTGCATACAGGAGCCAGGTGTTTGACAGGGTGTGGTGCTGTGAATGTATTGCTGATGGCTGTAACCTTATCAGTAAAAAATGTGGCGAATATATCTGCTGTCAGTGATGTGTCAGGTGGTGGAGGGGAGGGCAGAGAAGTGTGTTAAATGTTCTAAACAAGCTACGAGTGTCTGTGGTGCTGTTGATCTTGGTCTGGTAATATGAAGTTTTTGCAGTTTTAACGTTATTTGAAAAAGTTGCGAGCAGAAGCTGATATTTACCTAGATCAGCTGGATCTTTAGATTTCCGCCATCTCCTCTCAGCTGCCCTGAGATCAGTCCAATGTTCACGAAGGACGTCAGACAGCCAGGGGCTGGGTGGTGTAGTCCGTGCTGGTCTAGAGGAGAGAGGACAGATGTTGTCTAGACAGGTTGTTAAAGTAGAGCTAAGTGTGTCTGTGGCAGTGTTCGCATCAAGCATGGAAAATACATTTATTGTGGGAAGAGAGGCAGAGACATCAGTGGAAAGGTGAGAGGGTGAGAGGGAACGGAGGTTACGGCGAAAGGAAACCAAAGGTGGGGTCGGTTTTACAATGGATGGGAGAATCATGTTGAATTGAACAAAGTAGTGATCAGAGACATGTAAAGGTGTAACAAGAATATTAGAGGTGGTACAGTTACGTGTAAAAATGAGGTCCAGCTGGTTGCCCGACCTGTGAGTTGCTGTGGTGTGTAGTCTTTCCAAGTCAAATGAGGCCAGAAGAGTATTCAGTTCAATGGCCTGGGGTTTGTCCTGGTGTATGTTGAAATCACCAAGAACCACAAGTGGCCTGCCATCCTCTGGCAAGGAGGACAGCAGGACATCCAATTGCTCAAGAAAGCTTGTCAGCTGACCTGGGGGCGATAGATGACAACAACATGTAATTTTGTGTGTTGCATTGTAGTAATGGCATGGAATTCAAAAGATGTATTGTTACATAGTGAAGCATGTGGTGAAAAAGTCCAGTTATTATGAATGAGCAAACCTGTTCCCCCACCCCTACCAGTATGTCGAGGGGTGTGGGAGAAGGAGAAGTTGTTAGAGAGAGCAGCAGGTGTTGCTGTATCCTCAGGACGTATCCATGTCTCTGTCAGTGCCAGGATGCTGAGGGTGGACTGCGTGGCGAAAGCTGGAATGAAGGCAGCTTTGTTCACAGCAGACTGGCAGTTCCAGAGTCCCACTGAGAACGAGAATGGAGCAGGTGTTGAACTAGACATGATAGTATGTATGTATAAGTAAAATAATAAAAGAGATAGAATAGAAAAATACTTAAGTGCTTTGGTGAGTGGAGCCTTGTCAGTGTCCTTGCTCGGTGGACTCGCACAGGTAGACTCACTGGTCTTTACCCAAGTAGGTCTTCACACAAGGAGGGCTTCACACGAGGGCCACCACTTCCGCTGCCGCTTCCGGATAATGCGGATAATGCGCCCTGCCACACCACACACATTGTTCGGTAATGGTTTGAGTAACACGATGAAGAGTCCAAGGTGTTGCCCTGGCCTCCAAACTGTCCAGACCTCAATCTGATTGAGCATCTGTGGGATGTGCTGGACCAACAAGTCAGATTCATGGTGGCTCCACCTCGCAACTTACTGGACTTGAAGGATCTGCTGCTAATGCCTTGGTGCCAGATACTCCAGGACACCTTCAGGGGTCTTGTAGAGTCCATGTCTCGGTGGGTTTATGCTGTATTTGTGGCATGCAGAGAACCAACAGCATATTAGGCCGGTGGTTAAGGTTTTGGCGCATTGATGTAAATATAAATAGAGTATTTAAACTCCACAGAAATTTCAGCTGTTCCCTCATAATTGCTGGTGTGCATATAAGATTGTATGGTAAATTTGTAATGCATTTTGTAATATTGTGATTCAGTAATTTTGTAGTGAAAAACAGAACAAGAAATGTTTCATTTAACAATCTATAGCTTTGTTTATATACTAATTTGTGCAACATATGATCAGTCATTACATTTTGTAGTTACAGTTATATTGACAGACATCAAAAGGTTTTTGTAGGATTTCTACTCAGGCAGTGAAGACAGTACCCAATAAAAGTTCTACAGTGGCAAAACACAGTGTGAACCCTTTGGAATTACTTGCATTTATGTATACATTTGTCTTAAAATCTGGTTTGATCATCTAAGTTACAATAATGAACAAACACAATCTGTTTTAACTTATAACACACAGATTATTGTATTGTTCTTGTACATACAGAATACATCATTCAGACATTCACAATTTAGTTGGAACAAGTATGTAAACCCCTAGGGTAATTATATCACCAAAAGCTAATTAGAGTTAGGATTTAGCAAACCTGTCATCCAATTAATGAAATGAGATTGGAGGTGTGGTTTAGAGCTATTTTGACTTATAAAACGCACCTCAAACATTTTGAGTTTGCTACTCACAAGAAACATCTGGTAACGTGGACCATGCCTCACAAAATTGATCTCAGAAGACCTACGATCAAGAATTGTTGCTTTGTATAAAGGGTAACTACAAAGTTATCTTGAAGAGTTTAGATATTCATCTGTCCACAGTTAGACAAATTATCTAGAAGTGGAGACTATTTAGTACTGTGGCTACTCTCCCTAGAAGTGGCCGTCCAGCTAAGAATACTTAAAAGGACACACAGAAGAATGTTCAATGAGGTAAAAATGACCCTAGAGTGACAGTCAAAGACTAAAAGAAATCCTTAGAACTGCTTAACATCTCTGTTCATGAGTCTACAATTTGAAAAACCTTAAACAGACCACGAATGAAGCCGCTGCTTTCCAAGAAAAACATTGCTGCATGCCTGAAGTTTGCCAATGACCACCTTGACACTATACTGGGAAAATGTTTTGTGGACTGATGAATCTAAGGTTGAATTGTTTGGGAAGAACACGCAGCACTATGTATGGTGTAAAAATGGCACAGCATACCAACATGAAAGCATCATCCCAATGACAAAGTACAGTACTGTGGAGTGAGCATCATGATTTGGGGCCTGGACCACTTGCTATCATCGAGGGAAAAATGAAATCCCAAGTTTATCAAGAAATCCTACAGGATAATGTCTGGGTGGTTGTGCGTCAGCTAAAGCGCAGTAGAAGTTGGGTGATACATCAGGACAATGACCCTAAACATAAAGTAAATCCACAACAGAATGGCTTAAAAAACAAAATCCACCAATCGAGATGCTGTGGAATGACCTCAAGAGAGACATCCAAACATCCTAAGAATATGGCTGAGCTGAAGAAGTTCTGTGAGGATGAATGGTCGAAAATTCCTTCTGAGTGTTGTGCAGGTGTTGTGCAGGTAATGCTTGGTTGTGGTTATTGCTGCCAAAGGAGGATCAACCAGTTATTTAAATCCAAGGGTTCACTTACATTTACCACATTACTATGAATGTTTAATGGGGTGTAAAGACATGAAAGATCATAATTGTTTGTGTGTTGTTAGCTTAAGTTAACATTGTGTTTGTCTATAATTGTGACCGATGAATATAAGATCACATTTAATGACCAATCAATGCAGAAAACCAGCTAATTCCAAAGGGTTCACATGTACCACTGTATAAGCTAATGGAATCGCTATGATGTCAGCGGGGGACTCAATTTTTCAGACAGACTCATTTGATCGCAACACATGCTTTCTGCCACCGCTTACTGCAAATGTGCTGACATTTTTGTAAACAATGGGATTGGTGTATACCAACTCAATTCAGAACCAATGCACTGTGTTGTTGGCGGCTGCTTTTTAGCACTCATGAAAGAAGAGCACTCCTGACCCGTGATTGCGGCTGTGAATTTTCAAAATCTTGGTCCATCTAGACCAAGTGGTAGAGGCTGTGCTGAGGACTTTGCTAAATTTAGTCCGTTACATTTACAAACCTCTTTTAAGACACAGTGTCACGAATTTCTTTTTTCACTTGTAAGAACGTATTCTAAACTTACCTAAAACACCTGGCAAATCAATAATATAGACTTTAAAACGATCAATTGTTCGCAATGTTTTCTGAATTACAGAGAGCCGTAAGGGATAAAACAATTTTGTTCACCCAAAAATGTAAATTCTCTCATCATTTACTCACCGTCATGCCATCTAAGATGTGCATAACTTACTTTCTTCTGCAGAACACAAAAGAAGATTTTTAGAAGAATATCTCAGCTCTGTAGGTTCATACATTGCAAGTGAATGGTGATCAGGCCTTTGAAGCTCCAAAAATTAGATAAAGTCAGCATAAAAGTAATTCATATGACTCAAAACAGACCAAAATATAACTCCTTTTTCACTGTACATCTTGAATGCAATCTCCTTGCAATCGTGATTTCAAGCTCAATAACACTTCCTATAGCACCATCTAGAGCTCTGTGAATTTGTCAAGCAGTAGGAAGTGTAATCAAGCTTGAAATCATAACCGTGAGACTGCAATGGATGTACAGTGAAAAGGGAGTTATATTTTGGTCTGTTCTGTTTTGAGTGTATTTAAAATTGAGACAAAAGTTACTGGGATCTTTTAGTTTTATGTTCAGTAATATTTAAAGATTTGTTATAAAAATGACACCTCACATACAAACATTTAACTTTTTATTATAAATTGTGTTGTATTCCGATATTACATAAAAGGATGGCCCATACGTATCCACAGAGGTCTGGGCTAAGCCCCGAATATCCACTGACCCTAGAGACCGCCCCTGCTGATTGCAGTGTTGTTCCAGAACCAACAAAGTTGTCCTACTTGGACAGGCAGCTGAGAATACATAACACTTGCCATTTTATATTCTATTAATATGGAACAAATACTTTAATTGATGTTCCAGTCCATCCATCCTCAACCGCTTATCCGAAGTCGGGTCGCGGGGGCAGCTGCTCCAGCAGGGGTCCCAAACTTCCCTATCCCGAGCCACATTAACCAGCTCTGACTGGGGGACCCAGAGGCGTTCCCAGGCCAGTGTGGAGATGTAATCACTCCACCTAATCCTGGGTCTTCCCCGAGGCCTCCTCCCAGCTGTACGTGCCTGAAACGCCTCCCTAGGGAGGCGGCCAGGGGGCATCCTTACCAGATGCACAAACCACCTCAACTGACTCCTTTCGACGCAAAGGAGCAGTGGATCTACTCCGAGCTCCTCACGGATGACTGAGCTCCTCACCATATCTCTAAGGGAGAAGCCCGCCACCCTTCTGAGGAATATGGGCTGAAATATGTGCCACCAGAAACTGAATTTGAACCATTTATATTTGAATTTGAATGGCTAAACTTGAATAATTGCATTGAAAAACTGAATTTGAATCACATCATTTGAAATTGTATTGTTTAATTAAAATTGAATTTATTCAAAAACTGAATCTGAATTGTATCATTTGAAATTGAATTTATTCGTTTGGAACTGAAGTCCAATAAAATTTGATCCTCACTGAAAATTAAACTCTCTATATATCTTCACATTCACTTCTCACAATTCAGATTCAGTTCTCAAATTCAATTTCAAGTTACTGAGACAGACATCCGGGTAGTTGGAGGATGAAGGAAGAGCAATCGAGCGCAGATCGATAGATAGCGTTCATTGGCGCACAGGACTCCTCTTGGGCCAATCAGCACCAATGTTTTGGAGCACAGTACGTTACCCGCCATGAAACTATGGAATTACGATTGTGTCAATAATAATGAATGTAACTTTATAAAACTGAACGTAACTTTTTCAGAAACTATGAAAAATATTCCATTACAAAAGAAGACAAACACAATTAAAATGAAAAAAATGAACTCAGTCGCATCGAATTTAACAGGCTCTTCAAATATGCTTCATTTTTTGTTAATGTTTTTCAAAGATTCGTTTTCGCAAATCGTGGATTCTGAATACATTGCCACAGATTTCAGCTTACGCTTCGCAGTTTTTCGTTTGCTGTTTTGAGACAAACCTCTCGTGGGGGTGGGCTTAACAGTGATCTACTCTGATTGGATAGTGAGCTTTTGATGGACAGGTGCTCTCTGACCCGGATGTACAGACGTCACTCAGTGGCGCGCATATTAGAAAGCTCTCGTGGTGATTTGTAGTTATGCAATACGTCGTGCTTTGTTGTATTACTTACTAACAATATGTAAATAATATTTGACCTATAATTATATAATTTAATATTATATGAGACCTTTGATCGTCTAATAATCATCTTCGATCAGTCTGTAAAGATGAGCTTTCAGGAGAGACATGGAGCGGCATCATCTTCCTCCTCTTGTCCTTCAAGGCAGCTTGAAGTAAGTTCGTGTTACTGAAGTAACCAATAACATCGATAAAACTTTTATTCATGTAACGTTACAGTGTGCAACAGTTCTGGCTTTATTTTGCAAATTTATTGTTGTATTGTAAATGCATGCTAAATAAAATGTTGCTGTTTTGTCATTGTCATGACTGCAAAACTGAAACCTGGCCATATCTTGGTCCACTGTTTGACTCTGCCCCGACTGCTGAACGGACTGCTGCTGACCCTGCCTTGTGCTGGTATTCCCGAGCGACTGGTTAAGAATTTCAAGGTTGTTATGTACAGATGCAGCATCTGCACCAAGATTTCTGCCTTGCTGTAGAATGAAGACCAGTTTGATATCTGCACTGTCTACATTGACACGTCCTTGAATATAATAACTGTGCAAAAGAGCAAACAATCAAACTACATAACATCATGACATGACATCAGTGCATTGCAAACTTGTGAATGACAATAAAAAAATTATTAAAAAATATATAAAATTATGATATTTTATATGTGTTTATCAAAACATTGTGAATAAATATAATAAAATATATGCAATATTCCACCACTGTGTTGAAATTTAGAGTGTTTTCTGTAAAATTCGAAAATTGTATCGAACTTACTTCAAGCTGCCTTGAAGGACAAGAGGAGGAAGATGATGCCGCTCCGTGTCTCTCCTGAGAGCTCATCTTTACAGACTGATCGAAGATGATTATTAGACGATCGAAGGTCTCATATAATATTAAATTATATAATTATAGGTCAAATATTATTTACATATTGTTAGTAAGTAATACAACAAAGCACGACGTATTGCATAACTACAAATCACCGCGAGAGCTTTCCAATATGCGCGCCACTGAGTGACGTCTGTACATCCGGGTCAGAGAGCACCTGTCCATCAAAAGCTCACTATCCAATCAGAGTAGATCACTGTTAAGCCCACCCCCACGAGAGGTTTGTCTCAAAACAGCAAACGAAAAACTGCGAAGCGTAAGCGAAATCTGTGGCAATGTATTCAGAATCCACGATTTGCGAAAACGAATCTTTGAAAAACATTAACAAAAAATGAAGCATATTTGAAGAGCCTGTTAAATTCGTGCGACTGAGTTCATTTTTTTTTTTCATTTTAATTGTGTTTTTCTTCTTTTGTAATGGAATATTTTTGATAGTTTCTGAAAAAGTTACGTTCAGTTTTATAAAGTTACATTCATTATTATTGACACAATCGTAATTCCATAGTTTCATGGCAGGTAACGTACTGTGCTCCAAAACATTGGTGCTGATTGGCCCAAGAGGAGTCCTGTGCGCCAATGAACGCTATCTATCGATCTGCGCTCGATTGCTCTTCCTTCATCCTCCAACTACCCGGATGTCTGTCTCAGTAACTTGAAATTGAATTTGAGAACTGAATCTGAATTGTGAGAAGTGAAAGTGAAGATATATAGAGAGTTTAATTTTCAGTGAGGATCAAATTTTATTGGACTTCAGTTCCAAACGAATAAATTCAATTTCAAATGATACAATTCAGATTCAGTTTTTGAATAAATTCAATTTTAATTAAACAATACAATTTCAAATGATGTGATTCAAATTCAGTTTTTCAATGCAATTATTCAAGTTTAGCCATTCAAATTCAAATATAATGGTTCAAATTCAGTTTCTGGTGGCACATATTTCAGCCCATACCTGCAGCTTAATTTGACTCAACACGGGAAACCTCACCCGGCCCGGACACGGAAAGGATTGACAGATTGATAGCTCTTTCTCGATTCTGTGGGTGGTGGTGCATGGCCGTTCTTAGTTGGTGGAGCGATTTGTCTGGTTAATTCCGATAACGAACGAGACTCCGGCATGCTAAATAGTTATACGGCCCCGTGCGGTCGGTGTCCAACTTCTTAGAGGGACAAGTGGCGTTCAGCCACGCGAGATGGAGCAATAACAGGTCTGTGATGCCCTTAGATGTCCGGGGCTGCACGCGCGCCACAATGGGTGGATCAGCGTGTGTCTAC
Source organism: Xyrauchen texanus (assembly GCF_025860055.1). Lineage (NCBI taxonomy): Eukaryota > Metazoa > Chordata > Actinopteri > Cypriniformes > Catostomidae > Xyrauchen > Xyrauchen texanus. Next base: position 32,773,978 of record NC_068316.1, on the reverse strand, counting down.
CCTGCGCCGAGAGGCGCGGGTAACCCGCTGAACCCCACTCGTGATCGGGACTGGGGATTGCAACTATTTCCCATCAACGAGGAATTCCCAGT